>NC_066582.1:165176612-165487446 GCF_024323335.1 Lathyrus oleraceus
CCATTTCATTCTGACAATCAATATTAAGGCAATTTATTTATTTTTTCTCCGTATACACAAGATTGGTCGAGAGTTTTTTTTGCTCTAGGCACCTTTTTATTCTTTTTTTTCTTTTTCGATGAATTTACGCATGTTTTCATGTATTGGTCCACTTTGGGATGACACTTTTAGGATTCAACCATCGTTAGGCTAAATAATAGGGTGAGGGTTACCCAACTTAGAAGTTAGTTGCCTTATTATTGTCTTTTCATCAATTTGGTGTCCAAGAATATGGTTTCCCAACCAATCTGTAACACCTCAAAATTTGCCCTCTTCTTGGGACTAGTTTGGCATATTGCATTTCATACTTTAGGAGACTAGGCATTGCATTTTGCATTTCATTTGAAATAAGAAGGTCATCCTCCAAAGTCTTTTAAAAGATGGAGAAGTTACATGATTCAAGCCTGAGGGTCTCTATGAATGAATGATCAACCATCTGAGGGTTTGCACTTCAATTAGGGTTTCCTGATCCTTCAGAGGTCTTGAGCATTATCTTGTTTGCAAGAATATATTACCATCATCATGGCTCTATCATCATCAAGGGTTTCATGATTCATTCTCAAGTTCCTTTGGATTAGGGTTCTGACCTCTGGTCAACCCTAATCAATGTCATTCTTCCAGCTAGGGTTTCTCAAGGAGATGAGGTATTTTCTTGGGATGAGGATTACATGAGTGTCATAAGGATCTTACATGAGCTAGGGTTTCATTTTTGAGCAATTTCCCCAAGGGGTAGAGGCTCAAGCTGATCAGAGCATTTTAAGGTCATCTGAGGACAAAAAAAAAGTCAACTGTGTAGTCAACTGAGGGCTTTGAGGTGGGGAAATGAGTTGAGACACCTCAATCATGTCCAAAAGAGGTCCATTTGTCATTCTAAACATCTATCTTGAAGATTTTGAAGTCGTGGCAAAAGTTTCCAAAAATGGAAAGTGACCTGTAATTTCAAGTTTCCAAAAATGGCAAGTTTTTGGTTCACATTCAACTTGACTTTTCAACATCAAATAAGCTTCAAATGGATTTTTGGTGAACATGAAAGTTGAAGATATTTCTCTCCCCTTTTCAAAAAGTCCTATTTCATGATCATCTGATGATTGGTTGAGAAGTTATGGCTAAATGATCACAAAGTATACATGGAATTTCAAAGTGGCATAACTTTTGATTCAAATTTCCAAATTGGTCCACTCTTTTTTCAAAATGCTCCTTGTGACCAATACTTTCCAAATGAATCATTGCCTTGCATGGAAGAAGCTCATATGATCACTTGTTCATACATGTGCAAAATGGAGGGAAATTTCATAATTTGAATTTGGCTTATGGTACAAGCAAAATACCACTTCCATCATGTTTATTGGTTGATTTTAAATAAATTCAAGCTTTTGCATGGGAAACTCACGTGGAACATGGCCATAATGGTTCACTTATCATTTTTTGCAAATAGATTAAAAACTCACTAAGCATGATTAGCAAATGGTTAATTTGGTTTTCAGCATCATTAACATGAAGTATAAAAGCCAAACCCTAACTGTTTTTGCTCATAACAGAATTTGAGATCTAGAATTTTCCATTTTCCCTCCAATTTTCTCTCTCTTCAATTTTCATTTTTCTTTACATAACTCTTCAATTTCTTTGCATAATATGGTTCATCATGCAATTCTGAGCAATATCCATCCATTGTTTGTTGAAATTGAGCAAGATTTGGAGCAGTTCATGTACATGAACATGTTGATGGAAGTTGAAAATTAAGCTAGATTCGAGTGGTTTCAGTGGATTACTCTTGCACAAAGCTTCAAGGCATAAGCATAGGAGGAGATCTGGAGAGTTTGGAAGCTTGAACACGCGTGAATAGTGCACTGCCATTTCGAGTAGGTGAAATTTTCGTCCTCTCTTTTTGCCAATTTCTTGTGATAATCGTGTAGATCTTGTTATGCTAAGCATGTTGATATGTTTAGAATTGATTTTGGTGAAGAATTGAGCATGTATAGTTGAATTCAAGTTTTGATCATGAAAAAGTTTTTGTTTGATCTGGAAAAGTTAGGAAGAGTTAGGATTAGATAATATGATATTTGTGATCTACTGGACTTGGCGGTTCCAATGATGTATGGCTCGACGATTTCTGGAAAAAATTCATGAGCCTCGCCGGAATCACGACCGGAGAAGATGACCGGAGAGTCATCTCCGCCGTCTGGTTCGTTCTTAGGGTTTTAGTCCCTGTTGGCGTCCACGTGTATGCCTCGTGTCTAAACCATTGGCTTACGTTTGTTTGACCTCGCTTGTGTGGCATTGACTGATGATGTGTGCGCCATGTCACTTAAGTGAAACGCAGCGTTTCACTTTGAGCGCTCTTGGAACCTGGCGTGCGTGAGTTCGATACCTGGCCATGGCATTTTTTGAATTAAATTTGAATTTTCATTCCTTAGAGCATGAGTTCGATTCCTGGTGAATGTGTCTGCTGATTTTGTTTAAATTTCATTTTCCCTCCTATTTTCCATATTATTTCAAATATTTCTTCAACTTTAAAAAAATCATTAAAAATAGTAAAATAATCCAAATTGATCCCAATTTTTTTTCATGATCTTGTTTTGATCTCTAGTTTTTTATAGCATTTATTTCATGATTTGTTTGTTGCTGGATTTTTAATTGTGAATTTTTGATTGAACCTTATGCCAAATTGACATGTTACATTCCTTGCTTTGTGAAATGCTCATCTTTAATCCAATTGATCTGAAATTTGGTGTGCTTGATCTTCATATGTGATATGATTTTTGAGATTTGGTTTGGAATTTTTATTATATGCTATCACTATTTTGGACACATGAAGATATGTTGTGACAATTTGTGTCACATTTTTGGTATTCAATTTGTGCATTTTTGTTTACCTATCATTTGAGCTCTTGTGGATTTGATTTTTTGCATGATGATTGTTCATAACATGAGTAACTTGCATAAAAAATTTCATGTTCATTGGATGCATTTCTGTTTTGATTTGGATTTTCTAATTTGGATGTCCAACTTTGTGCACATTGTTTGCCTTTGCATGACATGAATTGTTTGAAGCATTTGCCTTATGAATTGATGTTGGTCCTTTTAAGGACATTTTATTGAATGTTTGAATGTGCAATATGTGAAATATTTACTTCTGTTTTGATCATTTGGTTTGGTTTTGAACCTAGTCTTTGTACTAGTGTTTTGTACATAAACTAATTGTGCTTTGTGTTTCAGGTTTGGACATTTAGCATTAATGGTTGGATTTGCTCTCACTTTGTGAGATACAAATGCCTTTGAGTACTAACTCTTGCTGTTTTGTAGGTCAATTGATGTGATGAACTCATTTGAGTGCTTGCATTTGTGCCTTGCATTGAGTTGTAAATATTGGAAAGTTCCACTGTTTGTCTGTTGGTTTTCTGATTGAGATATTAACTGTTTAAGCTTTTGTACAGGTACAATAGTTGCTTGCTAGCTTTGCTTTTGCTTAAGCTTTGGATTATGGTTGATACACCACTGAGGTAGTTTAGCCTTCTTACTCCATGTAGTCTGGAAGTCCTGTCACCTTTTTGGCAGGCATTTTGGCTGAAGTCCTCCTTATGAGGCTCTGATTGTGTTTGTTTACATTTGTGCCAAAGACCTCCAAGTGAGGCATGTTACTTGATAAGTCCTCCTAAGTGAAGAGACAATTGACAGATAGAAGGGATTAGCAATCAATCCCCTGTTATTCAGTGAGTCGTTCTTTATGCTCGCACTACGTGCTGATGCTCTAGAACATGTACCCAAGATCTTTGTATAGAGTCAGTCAAGTGGAATAGGATCCCACATTCTGGATCCCCACGCTTTCTTTGTCATTGAGCTCACCCTGGCCAGGGTTAAGAGCATGAGGTCTCATCCTCATTTACCATCTTTGATCAGCTTCACCCTAACTCTCAATGTTAGTGGTTAAGAGTTACAAACTACCTTTGTACAGTTTGGCTTGTTTGTCGAGGTTGATATGACCCCTCTTGACTAAAGCCTACCCATTGTTTGGGCCTCTTGTATGGATATAGTATGTGATACTTGTTCACTAGTGTTGATGTTTTTGAGCTGACTTGCTTCCTATGTGAGTTAGATGCATGATTAGAGACCTCAACCTAGGGATTTGTTTGCATGACAACTATTAGGCTCGAGTCAATCTCCCTTTTAGTTTGTTGTTTCCCTGGTCTCTGGTTAGGAGAGAGTTTCTTCCCTGTTAAGGGGAACTACGTCTCCCTGATTCTCATACCAGATGAGATACGTAGGCAGGAGATCGAGCGAGATCTCTCCGGGCGCCCCTTTTTTCTTTTTCAACCTTTTTGTTTCTTTTGACGTCTCAGCGTCTCTTTGTGTTTGTGTGACAACTATTAGGCTCGAGTTCCAGACTCCCTATTAGTTTGTCAATCTGATAACTTTTTCCTTTGGTGTTCGCTGGTTAGCGTTTATTTTATTGTTTGGAGTCGGATATAAGTCCATGTATTGGCATTCTGTTTCCTTGTTTGTGTTGTTTGTTAGGAGTCGGATATAAGTCCATGTATTGACATTCTGTTTCCTTGTTTGTGTTGTTTGTTAGGAGTCGGATATAAGTCCATGTATTGGCATTCTGTTTCCTTGTTTGTGTTGTTTGTTAGGAGTCGGATATAAGCCATGTATTGGCATTCTGTTTCCTTGTTTGTGTTGTTTGTTAGGAGTCGGATATAAGCCCATGTATTGGCATTCTGTTTCCTTGTTTGTGTTTGTTGTTTGGAGTCGGATATAAGCCTGTGTATTGGCATTCTTTTTCCTTTTGAGTGTTCCTTTTGACGTCTCAGCGTCTCTTTTTGGTGTTTTGTTTTGGCGTGCGTTAGCCGAGCTACGGGTGCTCTGATTCTTTCTCTGGATAGAGAAGATACGTAGGCATAGGATGCGATATCCTAGCGAGCATGTCCCCATTTCCCCGAACTACGTTGACTCTGATGTTTGTTTCTGACAAACTACGTAGGCCCAGGATGCAACATCCTGCCGAGTCCCCTTCCTCCATTTTCTTTCACCTGTTTATTATTCCAGTTTGTGCAGTTTTCTTTGAGCAGTTTATTAGCAACCTTATTCTATTCTTTTCCTATTCTTTTGAGCGTGGATCCCGTTGAGTACGACGGACGTGAGGGGTGCTAATACCTTCCCCCTACGTAATCGACTCCCGTACCTTGTAATCTCTGGTCGTAAGACCATTCCTTTCCCTTTCTTAGGTTAGTCCTGCGCTCCCTTTCCGTCATAGGATGAATAGCGTCGGTGGCGGCTCTGTAAACTTTTTTTCCGCCGGTTGTTTTTCGCGTTGCGACACAATCATACATGTACGCGAGACTAAAGTATGTCAGACTATCATTTTGAATTAATAAGGGGGTACTTTTCAGAAGCCAAGTACTATAGCACAAATCTACACTTTGGACTCACATCATACTCCGAGGGACCTAGGGTGTTTAGTTAATACCTAAGATTTCAAACTTTCCCAATGTCCCTAGTCCTAGACTTTCATCCCCCAAACTCTATATTTTTTTCCATTTTCCCCACAACTGAAGCTTATCATGAAAAAAATTTATACGGTCCTAGTTTAAGAAAGGCTACGAAAAGGTTATCTTATTGAAACAAATAAACTAGAAATAACTAAAGACAAGAAAGAAAACATAAACATAAAAATGCAAGAAAAAGTAAAGAAGTACCCCCCCCCCCTAACTTGAACCAAACATTATCCTCAATGTTTTAGCGCAAGAAAGAGAGGGCGAACTTACAAGAGCCTCACTAGGGAGGTGGGAACCGCAACATGAGTTGTTGCGTCATTTCTTATACGTCATCCAAGACCACTCCTTGCCTAGTTTGTTCCACCTTCATGAGCTTTTTATCATCGGGAAGAAAAATAAAACAACAAGAAAAAAAAAGTAGTGCAAAAAACATGGGTTGCCTCCCATGTAGTGATTTGTTTAATGTCGTTTTAGCTCGACGGTCGATGAGTGCAAGAACTCATGGTGGCTCTTTCAAAAATGATTCCCTAACCTTACTCTCAGTAGTATTAGTTATTCATGCTCAATTATCAAGACATCTATCATACCTATTAGTCTTCCTTTTCTTCTTTCCATGGGGTGGTTCATACTTCTGAACCTGTGGGGTGGTTCTAGTTCTATCATAAGTATCAGCTTTACGAGTTTGGATTTTATCCTTTCATCCTCTATATCAAAGGTCAACATTTACCTCTTAGCATCAATAAATTTCCCACTTTCATGGTCCTATAATATTCTTTTGTTAGACTGGACATTGGTTAATGGTACATCGGTAAGGATCTTTTCCATTATTTCCGCAGACCTTTTGAATTAGATGTCTACCTTAGCTTCCACAAATATTTGCGGGAATAGAATTGGTGGCTTGTAGGGATGAGGAGCAACATAAGGTGCTTCCTTCTCTACCTCTTCAATGACTTCCTTTTCGGGTGGTATCGGTGGATTTTCCTCAATCTCTACCTTTTTCTCACCAGAACTCTCCTCAACCTCTTTATCATTCTCCCTAAAATTTTCAACTTGTTTTTCACTTCTGGTTGTTACAACATTCCTATGCCCCTTGGGGTTTTGCTTTGGTTGCCCCGGATATGACCCGGACGGAACAAAGGAGGTAGCTTGTTATTGAGATGCTTTTGAGATTTGAGTCTCCGATATTTTGGTATGGGTGATAACGTTTTCAATCTTAGTGTTCAACTTCCTAAGTTACTCATTGGTGGGGAGGTTTTGATTTCTAACCTTTTCATTCAGGAGAGTTTGTGTTGCCACAAAACTCTCCATCATAGATTCCAGGTTAGAGTGAGTTTGTGTCTCAATAAAATTCTCCATTAATATTTCAAGGTTGGATTTGGGAACTTTATGGTTCCTCAAAATACTGGGAGTGGTTATTGTAGAAAAATTTGGGTGATTAGTCCATCCCAGATTATAGGTATTGGGATAAAAGTCTTCATGGTAATTGAACATATTTTTTATAGACCCCGTGCATACCAAAAAAGAAAAAATAAAAAATAAAAAGTTGCTCTAATCTCTTCTATAATAAAATAAAATAATCAAAACGAGTTCTATTAACATCAATTCAATATTAAGCGCAATTGGTCTCCAACAAAGATGCCAAAAACCTGATGCAACCGCAAGTGCACGACTGTCACGAGGTAATTAAATAGATATGGAAACACAAAGGCCAATGGTTTAAGTACCAAAATTTTGTCTTATCAGTATATATTTAGAGAAATCAAAAGTAAGGATTTTTGTAAACAACTTAATAGAAAAAGCAATTAAATATAAATAACTTAACGAAAAATCACTTAAATCTCAAATTGGAACAAACGGGACCCAGGGTTACAGTTCATATTTCTAACACAGTCATAGAATCCTTGTCACGTATATTACGAGAACTTTGCATAAATTATAGAAAATAGATAAAATTGGGCATTACCTGCTTTTGCTAGGGCATTTCCCCTATCGTCGATGAATAACCCGTTGACTTTCGCATCATCTAGATTATCATACGACGTGTCATTACTTTTACCTAGCTATATGTTTTCTCAAATTCGTCAGTGCGCTTTTGTCATACCCCAATTTCCCCCTCAATCAATAAATCAATGCATTCACAAGACATTTGCATCATCTGCATATCATAACATGAATTTCTTTCCGCATAATGCTTAAAAATTCGACCAAAATAAACTTTCGGTTCTATAGACAGATCAATTGAATCGTTTCTCAATTGCGCGTAAATTTTTGGGCAAAAGTTTTTGAGATCGAGCTTGCAGCTATTAGTTTTATTGACCCATAATTTGCATAGTTTAACCCGGTGTGCTCGCTTAATTTTTTCGATTCCATTGGCGGTCACATTTTGATCATCCTGAGCCTTTTCAATCGGGCATTTTTTATTGCAAAAATTGATCTTTATCTGTATGTTTTTTGGAACTTTATTTCGCGTAGATCATTTTAACGCATTCATTTTTTTGTGCATTTTTGCGTCCAAGTCTTATTCATTTTATTTCCTTTTGTTTTATTTTGTCTAAATGTTGAGAAAAAATAAATAGAAACAAGTATATAATCATTTGATTCTTATTTGTATGTATTAAAAAAGAATTAATTTTATTCCATTTAATTTTTGAAAAAGCTCATTTTCTATTCCCTTAAGTTATCTAAGGGGAATTTTTTGAAAGATTTTTATTTTAGAACCCTAGTTGTTTCACTATAAATGATAACATGGCCAATGATTGAGGGAATACAAAAAAAAAACATTCACAAATATGCCAATCAAGCGCCGCCCACCTTTATTTGGATCTCTCATTCTATCATTTTGAAATCATAAACAACCAGACAATAAACACACTCACACGCGGAACAAATCCCAACGTCTCTCTCTCTCTCTTTCATTTATGAGCCAAAATAAAAAACCATGATACACCAACCAATGCCAAGGAGCGGAGCTAATCAATCTTAGTTTTGAAAAAGCAAAGGCAACTTTTTTTAAAAATGAGAGTGGATCTTATGATCTTGCCAAACATATCCTAATCTCCGTCCTTGCTACACCATAACTTCAAACTTTTCCCTTCCATTTATTCCTTCTTCATGCAGTAAGCACACTACCCCCATTAACGCTATCATTTTTCATAAACATCTTTTTCACTCAAATGGATAAACAACACAAACAAAGCTTCACATTTTTTCTATTTTCTCCACTCACTACACTGTTCATTATCACCTCTCTCTTTCATCTTCCTGCATAACTCTATCAACATATTAAAACCATCCATCACCAACTTCATACATACCATTACACAACAACTTTGCTGTAACATACAACATACAAACCCTTTTTCCCCAATTTTTTTATCTTAACTTTCAACAAACCTTAGCCACACACTCATACTCATAATCCTCCATCAACTCTTTTATCCTCTTCATATATCCTTCTAGGAACACACAACAACAATCACTTTTTCCCGTGCAGCTCTAACCGTGAAAATATAACCACATAACTTCTCATCAACAACTTATAATAAGTATGCATGCAACAACACGTCATCATTGAAAGCACGACCACTACCACGGCAGGACCATCGACGTTGTTCATGAAACCACCATCAAACACTTTCACTCCATAACTATAAAAAAAAGTCAAGAATCAATCAAATATATTAGAACGAAAGTAGATCAATCATCGCGCCTCCGTCGAACCACCATGTTTAGCCACGCACGGTGACCTCAACACATCCCAACCACCTCTCACAGCGAGTCACTTCCGTCTTCACAGATCCATGCGCCAGTAACTCTTGATCCCTCTATCCTCCATGTTTTTCTTGTTTGTTAATGTTTTAAGAGAGTGGTATTATGTTTTATGTTGCGAAATCTGTTGGGGTTTTGATTGAGAGAATGTGAATGAGAGAAAGAAATATGTTGACTTTTTATTTTTTTATATTTTTTTATTTATTAAATATTATTTCCATTATGGTTTAGTAATTAGGGTTAAGTATGGTTGGATTGGGCCTTCGGCCCTTCCTTCTCTTCACACCCCTTCATTTTCAGCATATACTCCCTAATCCGGGCTCTAGGTCCGTGCCTTTTTGTTTTCATTTTCTTTGTTTACTGTTTATCTCATTCATTTATTTTCTTTTATTTTTGATTTTTGATTTTATTATTTTGAAAATGACACATGTACCCTCATCCCTTTGATTGTAATTTTTATTTATTTACTTGCTTTTATTTTTTGCCTTTAGTTAGATAAAGAGAACTAATTAAATCATTGACCAAAAATAAAATTAACTCTTTTCTAAAATAATTAAAAACCTTAATCAACATCAAGGATATTTACAAAATAAATAAAATCAATCTTTCTACTCGGTAAACACTAAGTCCTTTTCTTTCATATTCACTCAATTTTTCATAATTCATCCTACAACGCAAATTAAAATGCTTGACCCAACATCAAGCCATTTTCTCAAATGAAATAAAAAACACTTAACCATTATCTAACATCTTTTCACAGATAAGGATGAAAAAGGAACGTGGTATAGGTCACGAGCTCCTGAGGGTTAGGATACGAGATGTAGATCTCGACCATCCGAACACTCATCGTCCCACCAAAATACACAACCATATTAAACCCTTAAGCAAATAAGATAAAAAAGTAATGTGGTGTAGGTCACGAGCTCCCGAGAGTTAGGAAACGAGATGTAGATCTCGACCATCTTAATGTCCGTCATCACCCAAAAATATGTTAACACTTTCAAACTATTTTTCCTCTTGACATAACTTCAAACTCTTTTTTAAATGAAATATGTTTTGTATTGAGACGATGAAAAATAATGCATTGTTCGCATATGTTCAAGTGAGATAAGTGACATTTACCCACAAATGTTGATACTAGAAATGCATTATGTTATGCTGCAAACATCCACTCCTCTAACTGTTTTGGGTAAGCAATATTTTTTGTCGATTATGACAAAATAGATTTTGCTAAAATCGACCCACAAACAAACATTTTCTACCCAGAACTATGTAGCCTTGATTTATTTATCGCACTTGGAGATACGTAGGAGTGAGATCCAAAGTCTCGTCATGTACCCTAATAAAAAACTTACCTTTTTGTTCTTTTGTTCTTCTTTTAATAACTAGAGGAAAGCAAACATTTTTTAAACTAACACTTATGCACAATCTAACTAAACGGTTCCCATTGAGTACGACAGACGTAAGGGATGCTAATACCTAATACCTTCCCCTTGCGTAATTGACTCCTTAACCAAATTTGGTTGCGATGACCATATCATTGTCATTCTTTTAAGGGTTTTATAGATATTTTCCATTTCCCTTTTGGGGAATAAATAAAGTTCAGTGGAGACTCTGTTATTCATTCTGTGACTGCTCGCAAGGTCATATTTTTCGAGATGCGACTGCTGGCGACTTTGCTAGAGATTTTTGAGATGCGAGTCTAGAGAAAAAACATAATATAGAACGATGGTTGCATAGAGTGGGTCAGCAAGATGTAGTTCTCGTTAAGGTCAGCATGAAAATATCACTTAGAGTAAATCCTCTTGAAAGTGTTATCTCCCGACACGTAGTTGTCATAAGTGTCAATATTTTCATTAGGGTATGTGACTCTAAGGACCTTTTGTAGAGACTTTAAACATTTGGCCTACTAGGAATGATGGTTATGTAGTATAGGTCTGCGAGATTTAGTTCTCGTGGGGTCGATACGAGAAACTCACTCAGAGTAGAATCCCTCGAAGGAATTGACGCATGTCAAGTAGTTGCCATAAGCAGTAATCATTCTTGGTGAATCCATGATTCTAGGAACCATGTCTAAAACCTTGAAGTCGATGGTTACATAGTGCGGGTTTGCGAGATGTAGTTCTCATTGGATCGGTACGAAAACCTCACTTAGAAGATATTCCCTTGAAGTAATTAACCCACGATAAGTAGTTGTCGTAAGCTGCAATCATTCTTCTAGATCTGTGACTCTAGAAACCTTTGCAAACCCTAGATCATACCTGGTGAGAACCCTATGTGAACAAAGAAATCAGATTCATCTATACCTCGAACTTATGAACCCATGTACCTAAAAACAGAAGAAAAAAAATTATGGCATCTCTTTTTCATGCAATGCATCTGCATGAAAAGAAAAAAAGCAAAGCTTTTAGTTATCTCACACTTAATTCAGGAACCTGAGATATTTACAAGCCTGAAAATAACTTTTGAAAGGAGAAACACTTTGATATTCAAGTTTAAAGAGGACAAGATTGAAAGCTTAAATATGTTGAGCTCCAAGATTCAAAAAAAACCATGGGAAGGTCCTGGATATATTAACTAAAAAGGTGGATTTGTTTTCCGTTATCACTCTAGCACAGTATATGACCCGCTTTTGCGCTTCTTTACTTTCATAAACTTCCAATTGGCTCCCACATTGGAAGAATTCGAGAGAAACTAGGGTCGAAATTTGAAGGACCACAATCCATTTACCAAGATTGATGAGGATGTTACTCAAGAGAAAATAGCTTTAGCTCTGAGTATTGATGTCCAAGATGTGTTAGCTTAATGGGACACGAAGGGGATTTTAAAAGGTTTTACCAAGAAATTCCTGGTAGTTCAAGCCCTAAAATTTGAGAAGGCAGAAAATTGGAAGGCGTTTAGTGTTATTCTAGCTCTATTGGTTCATGAGATTGCACCCAACAAAAATGATTATGTGTAATTGTTGTGTGTATGCTTAGAAAAACATTGAAGATGATGAGAAAATTCTTTGTATACTCTTGGTTTCAATGTTTTGGAAATGATGCATGAATGCATATACACACACATACACACACACACACACACACACACACACACACATATATATATATATATATATATATATATATATATATATATATATATATATATATATATATATATATATGTGTGTGTGTGTGTGTGTGTGTGTGTGTGTGTGTGTGTGTGTGTGTGTGTGTGTGTGTGTGTGTGTGTGTGTGTGTGTGTATGATCATGATTGTTTTTAGCATAGATCGTTATTATGATCTATGATCAAATGGGATAAGTCTCATTTGGTCACTATTTGCTTATCGATAAGTATATCGATATATAATTTGGGCGACCAAATGGAGTTTGGGAAAATCCCTTTTGCTCACTATAGAAATTGTATAAAATTGATGAATTATGTTAAATCCGTTTTGCTTACTATAGAAATTGTATAAAATTGGTGAATTATGTATAAAATATCAAAAACTGTAAAAAAAGAAGTTAAAAACTGTATTTTTAGTAAGAAAAAATTGTTTTTTTGTACGGAAAAAAGTTGGAAAATAGGAAATTCAGAAAAGTCAAAAAAACCAGAAATTCAAAAAAATCGGGAAAAGTTGGAAATCGGTAATAGAGTGGTGGCGGCGGCGGTCTGATGGCGTCAGTCTGGTGAGTCAAAAATATTTCAGGCATTTTCGATTGTTTTTGGCATTTTTCGAGTTTCAAAGCATCTTCTTTGACTTATATGTAATATTGGAGATGATTGCAACCCCTTTTATCAGATTAAATTTATTTTTGAATAAAATAAAATATTTACATGTTTAATATAGTTTTTATTTAAAAAAATGTGATAGAAAGAGGAAATGGAGGAATTTGGGAGTAATAAAATTGAGATAATTTTGAATTGAAATATTATTTATGCGGTGATTTTCTTTGAGGCCTTTATTGGTGATATATGGTTCATACTCGGGACCTATTTTGGGTGAATAATTACTTAAATAATTTTGGATGATTTATACTTTTTTTGGTGAACTATATTATTTGACTACTAGTATTCTCATGCATGCATATATATTGGAGTTAGGTGGGACTTCGTTCTATTCGGTGGCCTCAAATCCATTTGGTGGGATCACTGGTCTAGTTGAGAGACCAAAGGCGCGTCTCAGATCCATTTGGTGGGGATCTTCGGTTCAGGCGAGGGGCTGGAGGCCGTTAGAAGAAATTAGTAATATACCTCTGATATCTACAAAGACTTGGTACCACATGCATATAAGTGAAGAAGGATGCATAATAGCATTGCATATATTGAGAATGATATATGTGTTTGTGTTTGTGTGCTAGTATTATTATTCTATTCGTTTGTCATCCTATTGCTAAATTTCATTGTTATTACTTGTAAGTGTATTCTGACCTCTTCTTTATTTTGTTGGATTGCCTTTGTGCAATGTTGTACAAGTAATTAGCAGGAGTGATAGATTGTGATGATCGTGAGATGGTTGTGACGTCCTCTTAGCATTTACTATTTTTTTCATTTAGTTAAATAAATGCTCTGGTCTATAACATCGGGGATTTTGGCGCTTGTATTTTCATGTATTGAGTTGTAACACTTTTTATGGAGTTTTCAGAGATGTCTTATTCAGACTTATGATATGTTTTCTTTTATCTTCCATTGCGAATTAATTAGTTGCATGTTTATGTATGAGAGTTTTGATGAAGTAACATCCTATGCATGAATTTTTCATTAGAAATAATGTGGTTTAGGGTCTTCCATAGTGGTATCGGAACTGGTTGGTCCATCCGGCCAAGTTTTGTTGATTATGTTATTTCCTAGTGTGCGATGAATGTTTGAACACTGTCGAGACAATATTTCTTCTAACTATTGCTTGTTGATATACAGAGGAATAACTGGGATAAATGACAGTTCTATTGTAGAGGCTCACAAAGTTATGGCTCAGGTGATGGGGTAGGCAAAACAGGCTTTGCAGACTCAACAAAACAATCAGGCTAAAGGTGGTGAGGGTCGTGGGATAAGTAGATTTTAGAGGAATAATCCTCTAAACTTTAAAGGGAGGTATGATCCGAAAGGTGCACAGACTTGGTTGTAGGAAATTGAAAAGATATCCAGGGTTATGGCTTGTACTGATGCTCAACAGGTTCTTTATGGGACTTGTATGTTTACTGAGGAAGCAGAGTACTTGTGGGATAATGCACGACAGAGGTTTCAGGATGTAAGTGCCGATATGACTTGGGTTGTACACAGAGCTACATTTATGGAAAAATACTTTCCTATAGATGTTTGTAAAAACCAAGATTGTATTTCTGAATCTAAAACAAGAGAATATGTCGGTCATAGACTATACGGCCAAATTTGAATAGTTGATTAGATTTTGCCCATATTACAACGGAGTCAATGCTGAAAAATCCAAATGCATCAAGTTTGTGAGTGGACTTCGCCTAGAGATAAATATGTTTATCGGATATCATGAGATGCGCCAATTTCCAGTGCTAGTCAACAAGTATCGTATTTATGATGAGGACAACCCTGCAAGATCTGCATATCATAAAAATGCTGGTGATAAGAAGAATGGTAACTAAAATTGTCGAACGCTTTATGTTGTTTTAGATAATAAGGGTAAACATAAATCAGAATAATAATAATGGGAAGATTCAAAGTGGGGGAGGTGTTGCTAATGCGATCAAGCGCTTCAAATGTGGTGTACTTGGTCATCGTGCATCCGAGTGTACTGCGGTGACATGTTACAAATGTGGGAAAGTTAGGCATAAGGCTAATGAATGTAAGAGTGCTAGATTGGATTGTTATAATTGTCGAGAGACTGGTCACATTAGTACCAATTGTCAAAAACCTAAGAAGACGCAGGATGTCAAAGTTGGTGGAAAAGTTTATGCTCTTAGTGGTGTAGAGGCCTCAAAGTCCGATAATCTTATATGAGATACATGCTTTATTAATGGTATTCCTTTGATTATTATCATTGATACATGTGGTGCTTAGTCTTTTATATTTGTTGATTGTGTAAAAAGATTAAATCTTATTGTGTCTCCTATGGGTGGAAGTATGATAATTGATACTCCAACTAATGGGTCGGTGACTACTTCTTCAGTTTGTTTGAATTGCCCTCTAACGATATATAGTGGGGACTTTGTTATTGACTTAGCCTACTTATGTTGAGTCAGCTTGATGTTATTTTGGGTATGAACTATCTAGAGTTCAACCGTATCTATATCAACTGTTATTCCAAAGTAGTGTTATTTCCTGAGTTTGTGGAAGAGAAAGATCCTCTATTCATATCGGCTAGTCAAATGAGATAATTCTTGAAAGATGAAGCCCAAGTGTTTGCGATGTTTTCTTATTTACATATAGGAATTAAGACATCAGTGGTTGATTTACCTGTGGTGAAAGAATTTCCAAAATATATTAATGATCTACCACCCAAGAGAGAAGTTGAGTTTTCCATTGATCTAGTGTTGGGCACCAGGCCTGTATTGATGGCACCTTATAGAATGTCTCCAGCATAATTGGATGAATTAAAGAAACAATTAGAATATTTGCTTAAGAAGAAATTTATCAGACCAAGTGCGTCTCCTTGGGGAGCTCCAGTTTTATTAGTCAAGAAGAAGGACGATATTATGAGATTGTGTGTCGTCTATCGCCAGCTGAACAAAGTGACTATTAAGAATAAATATCCTCTTCCTAGAATCGATGATCTTATGGAACAATTGGTTGGAGCATGTGTATTCAGCAAGATATATTTGAGATTTTGCTATCACCAGATCCCAGTGAAAGATGAAGATATCTCGAAGACTTCTCGTAGAACTCGGTATGATCATTATGAATACTCAGTGATGTTGTTCGGAGTTTCTAATTCCCTCAGTGTGTTTATGGAATATATGAATAGAAATTTCCATTCTTACCTTGATAAGTTTGTTGTGGTTTTCATCGACAAAATTCTGATATATTCCATGTCAGAAGAAGATCATGCAAAGCATCTTCGTATTATGCTTCAATTTCTGAAAGAGAAACAATTGTATGCCAAGATGTCTAAATGTGAATTCTGGTTACATGGACTTGTTTTTCCAGGTCATGTGATTTCCAGTGGTGGTATAGAGGTGGATCCTTCAAGAGTAGATGCAGTATTACAGTGGGAAGCTCCAAAGAAAGTTACTGAGATCAGAAGTTTCCTTGGACTAGCTAGTTACTAAAGGAGATTCATCGAGGGTTTTTCCATGTTATCTCTACCTTTGACTCACTTGACACGAATGGGTCAAGCATTTGTGTGGGATATTTAATATGAGGAAAGTTTTAGAGAACTGAAGAAGAGGTTGACTACTGCACCAGTTTTAACCTTACCAGATGTGAAGGAACCATTTGTCGTATATTATGACGCATCCAAGATAGGTTTAGGTGGGGTACTTATGTAGAGTAGCAAGGTAGTGGCTTATGCTTTCCCACAGTTGAAAGTTCGTGAGAAGAACTATCCTACACATGACTTAGAATTGGTGGAAATGGTTTTTGTATTGAAGATTTGTAGATGTTACTTGTATGGTTCTAGGTTAGAAGTATTCAATGATGATCATAAAAGCCTAAAATATATTTTTGATTAGAAGGAGCTTAATATGAGGCAGAGGAAATGGTTAGAGTTCTTAAAGGACTATGAATTTCGTTTGAATTACCACCATGGTAAAGGTAATATTGTAGTTGATGCTTTGAGTCGGAAATCATTGTGCAGGTCATTTATGATGGTGAGACAACTGGACTTGATCGAAAAATTCAGAGATATGAGCTTAGTATGCAAGGTGACTCATAGTAGTGTGGGATTAGGCATACTAAAGCTTAGTAGTGGTTTCCTTGACGATGTCAGGGAAGGTCAGAAGCTAGACATAAACTAGGTTGATCGACTATCTTTCATTGGTCAGGATGGATATGAGGATTTTAGAGTTGACAAGAATGGTATGTTGAAGTTCCATAATAGAGTATGCATGTCTGACGTGTTTGACCTGAAGGGTATGATTCTTGAAGAAAGTCATATAAGTAGTTTGAGTATTCATCCTGGGGATACTAAGATGTATCAAGATCTGAAGAAGATGTTTTGGTGGTTGGGTTTGAAGTGAGATATTGCTCAGTTTGTTTATGTTTGTTTGGCTTGTCAGAAGTCGAAGATTCAGCATCAGGAAACGTCTGGTCTGATGCAACCGTTGGATATACTTGAATGGAAGTGAGAAAATATCTCGATGGACTTTGTGATTGGGCTTTTGAATACTCCGAGAGGGAGTGATTCGATTTGGGTGATTGTTAATAGGCTGACTAAATCGGCTCATTTTATATCGATTAAGTTCCATTTTTCGTTACAGAGGTTGGCTGATATATACATTAGTACTGTTGTGAAGTTGTATCGAATTCTGTCGAGTATAGTTTATGACAGAGATCCAAGATTCACTTACAAGTTTTGGAAGAGCTTACAAGAAGCTCTGGGTACTAGACTGAGGTTGAGTTCTGCCTATCTCCCTCAGACAGATGGTCAGACTGAGCGAACTATCCAGTCTCTGGAGGACTTGTTGAGGGCATGTGTCTTAGAGTAGGGAGGTGCTTGGGACAACTATCTGCAACTGATTGAGTTCACATATAGTAACAACTACCATTATAGTATCGGTATGGAACCTTTTGAGGATATGTATGGTAGGAGGTGTATGACCCCCTTATGTTGGTATGATTATGGAGAGATTGTTGTACTTGGAACTGAGATTGTGCAGCAGATGACTGAGAAAGTCAAAATGATCCAAGAGAAGATAAAGACATCTCATAGTAGACATAAGATTTATCACGACAAGCGAAGGAAAGATATTGAGTCTCAAGATGGTGATCGTGTTTTTTTTAGAGTCATTCATGTGACCGATGTTGGTTGTGCTTTGAAGTCTAAGAAGCTTACTCCTCGCTTCATTGGACCATATCAGATTTCTCAGAGGGTTGGAGTCATTACCTACTGTGTGAATATACCCCCATCTCTTTCAAACCTGCATGATGTTTTCCATGTGTCACAACTCCAGAAGTATATTCATGATTCGTCTCACGTGATCCAAATGGACGATGTGAAAGTTCGGGATAATCTGACTGTTGAAGCAGCTATGTGGCAAAAAGATTTTTCTTGTGAAGGTTTTTTGGGGAGGATCTGCTAGAGGTAATATGACTTGGGAGCTGAAGAGTCAGATGAAGGAATCATATCCGGAGTTATTTTTGCCAAGTAATTTTTAAGGCAAAAATCTTTTTAAGTCAGGGAGAGTAGTAACATCCCTAATTTATTTTAATATTTTAATTAAACATTAGGATATTATTTTGCATGTGGTATGATTTATTTTGATTAATGGTGTTACTTTTGGTGATTTGGGTGTTATAAGCGTATTTTGATAATTTAATAATTACTGAAATAGTTGAATTATTGGTGATAATAAATTAATTTTAAGATACTTAGTAATAATAGTAATAATTAGAGTTTTAAAAATTAATTATAATGTTTTAATTAAATATTTATTTAATAAAAATATTTATTTAATTGAAACGTTTAAAAATGATTATTTAGAAATAACATGTACGGTAACATTTTATTTAATTTGTAATAATTATTTAATTGGTATTATTTTATTAATAATAAAAATGGAATGTATTTTAAAGATAGACGTTTAAATTTAACATTTGAGGGTGTGGGAGTAAGTAGAGGTGAAATATTAAAATGAGAATAATTGAAAGTATAAATATTAAAATGAGGGTGGGAGCTAGGTCACGATAGAAATTCTAAAATTTGTGAGAAGCGACACATCTGAGAGACGGGGAGGAGAGTTTTATGAAGGGAGGGGGAGGAACGTCAAGACCTTTGTGAAAACTTCGATTAAGGTATGTGGGGAACTACTTACTATAAGATGGATTTTAGGCAGCATGATGATGAAGGTTCTCTTACCCTCTCATCAGCGCCAACAGTTTTGTTTGTTAACTCTATTTTCTGTTAATCGTTCATGTATGTTATGTATTTATATTGATATGTTTGTATTTTGTCCAAATGGGATTCGCCTAATTCTTTTGGTCATGGATCCTATGATAATATTTCAGAAGTGTTAAATTGTGAATTTGGTGCAATATATATATATATATATATATATATATATATATATATATATATATATATATATATATATATATATATATATATATATATATATATATATATATTCGTGATTGTTTTTGGCATAGATCGTTATTACGATCTATAACCAAATGAGATCAGTTCCATTTGGTCACTGTTTGGTGATCGATAAGTATATGGATATATAATTTAGGTGATCAGATGGGATTTGGGAAAATCCCTTTTGGTTAATGTAGAAATTATATAAAATTGATGAATTATATTAAATTGCTGTAAAATTACAAATTTTATTAAAATCTCAAAAATCGTAAAAAAATTTAAGAAAAGGTTTAAAACTATATTTTTAGTAAAAAAAAACATAGATTTTTTGTACGAAATCACATGGTTGTACGGAAAAAGTTGAAAAATAAAAAATTCGGAAAAATCGAGTAAAGTCGAAAAATCAGAAATTCGGAAAAGTTAGAAAATCAGAAATTGAGCGGCGACAATCCGGCGAGCAGAGGACGACGACAGAGTTTTGGCGAGTCCGAAAAATTTCAGGCATTTTTTTTATCGTTTTTGGCATTTTTCGAGTTTTGAAGCCTCTTCAATGACTTTCATGTAATTCTGGAGATGATTGCAACCCCCTTTTATCAGATTAAAATATATTTTTGAATAAAATAAAATATTTATATGTTTAATATAGTTTTTATTTGAAAAATGTAATAGAAAGAGGAAAATGGATGACTTTGTGAGTAATAAAATTGAGATGATTTTGAATTGATATATTATTGATGTAGTGATTTTCTTCGAGGCCTTTATTGGTGATATATGCTTCATACTCAAGACCTATTTTGGGTGAATAATTATTTAAATAACTTTGGGTGATTTATACTTTTTTGGGTGAATTGTATTGTTTGACTACTAGCATTCTCATGCTTGCATATATATTGGAGTTAGGTGGGACTTCAGTCTATTAGGTGGCCTAAGATCTATTTGGTGGAATCGTTGGTCTAGTTGAGAGGCCTGAGACGTGTCTCAGATCCATTTGCTGGGGATCGTCGGTTCATGTGAGGGACCGGAGACTGCGGAAGAAATCAGTAACATACCTCTGATATCCAAAAAACATGGAACCACATGCATATAGGTGAAGAAGTTAGTGCATAGTAGCATAACATAAGTTGAGAATGATATTTGTGTTTGTGTTTGTATTTATGTATGTGTTTGTATTTGTGTATGTGTTTGTGTACTAGTATTATTGTTATATTCGTTTATCATCTCGTTGCTAAATTTCATCGTTATTACTTGTAAGTGTATTTTCACCCCTTCTTTATTTTGTTGGATTGCCTCTGTGCAATGTTGTAGAGGTAATCAGCAGAAGTGATAGATTGTGATGATCCTGAGATGGTTGTAACACCCTCTTAGCATTTACAGTTTTTTTATTTAGTCAAATAAATGCTCTGGTCTGTAACATCTGGGATTTGGACGCTTGTATTTTCATGTATTGAGTTGTAACTCTTTTTTTATGGAGTTTTCATAGATGTCTTATTCATACTTATGATATGTTTTCTTTTATCTTCCATTATGAATAGTTACATGTTTATGTATGAGAGTTTTGATGAAGTAACACCTTATGCATGATTTTTTTCCTTAAAAATAAAGTCTGGGGTTTAGGGTGTTACACTATTCACCCCCTCTAGATTGTTGCCCCAGTCTAACAAGGGTATCACGAGCATCGATTTATCTTGTGCTTTAAAATCGCTTATTAGATTATGGTTTCCGAACTTAAAGGGGCATATAATAGAGCTCATGTTTTCAATGGAGAAAACTATGGTCATTGGAAGGATAATATGGGTGTCCATATCAATTCTATTGATAGAAATGTATGGAACACCATCCAAAATGGTCCATTTGAAATCACTATGACCAATGCGGATGTGGTTGTTGTACCTAAACCGGAAGTACAATGGACGCGGATGATGAGAAAAAGTGGTCATGTGATTGGAAAGCAATGAATATTCTAATATCCGCTTTAGTTGTTGATGAATATTACTTTGTTTCTCATTGTACAACTACTAAAGTTATGTGGGACTCATTGCAAGTTGCCCATGAGGGCACAAATGAAGTCAAACAAGCTAGAATCAATACTTTGAACAAAGAATTTGAACTATTTCATATGAAGCATGGTGAAACCATTGCCAATATGCAAAAGAGGTTCACTCATCTTGTAACCCGTGTGAATGCACTTAGTAAGTCAGATTCCAATGAAATTGCTACTAACAAAATTTTGAGATGTCTTAATAAGGAATGACAACCTAAGGTCACTGCAACCAAGGAAGCTAACAACCACTTGACATTATACATTACTACTTTGTTTGGAAAGCTTGAAGAACATAAGCAAAAGCTCATCTGCTTGGAGAAGCATGAGAATAAGATTAAGAAGAAAAAGAAGAAAGAAAAGGAGGTGGACAAGAACTCAATTGCTCTAATGGCTTCTAGTTCTAACTCCTCTACTAAAGAGCAAGATGATAATGGAACTGGTGATGACGAATGTTCGTATGATGAAGAAATGGAGTTATTTTTTAGAAGGTACCATAAGTATATTAAGAGAAATGGAATAAAGAATTCCTACAAGAATCACATCAACTATAGAAGACATTCAAATACCTCAAGGGAATATGAGAATAAGAAGGAAAAATCTAAAGGTTCATGTTATAGTCGTGGAAGAGGCGGTCAATATAAGTCAGATTGTCCATTGCTTAAGGAGGATAAAGGAAAGAGCCAACAAAAGAAGTCTAGCAAGCCTAGAAGAGCAACATCGCTTGGGAAAGTAATAGTGAATCTTCAAATGAGGGTAGCATAAGTGAAAGTGATGAAATGGAAAATCCTTGCCTCATGGCCTATCACAAGAAGAAGAATGTAAGTCATTCCAAATATGAACCTATTAATAAAATGTCTTATTATGATTTACAAATTTCTTTTAAAAACCTACATGGTGAAGTTGTAGAAGCTTTTAAAAGGTTGGCTTCAAATAAAATAATATTTTCATGCTTAGAAGCCAAAGTTTTAGAAAGTGAAAAATAAATGGAAGCTCTTAAGCAAACTATGTTAGATGTTCCAAAAGTTAATGTTGAGGATGAGTAGTCTTCTTGGTTTGGTTTTGAAACTTGTCACATTTGGAAAAAAAGAGGTTATTATTCTAAAAGCCAAATTGAACAAGGCTTTAGAACCAAATATTACCTTCGCTATTGGTCCAACAAAATTTAAAAGGTCTTTAAATGTACCGTACAAAAAGTATAATTTGTTGTAAGGTAATCAAATATAGAAAGTCACTCTCATCATCACTATTGTTGCAAGAAACAACATACCATTGCTAAATGCAAATTTAGGAGATACTTGGTTCCTAAAGGTGTATTTTAATGGTTGCAGAAGTACAACAATATTTACACTCACTCTCAAGGACCCAACAAAAATTGGGTACCTTGTACTCTTATTTGATCTTGTAGGTTGAATGTCTTGGCTCCATGGAGAGAATGTGGTTTCTCGACACTGAATGCTCAAGGAATATGACGGGTGACACTACCCTATTCATTGACTTCAGGGCAAATAAAAAGGGCAATGTAACCTACAAAGACAATAATAAGGGTGTTATACTTGGTAAAGATAGTGTAAAAATTACTTATTGTTGAAGAGTTCGTGCATGTCACTTTTGATGAATCTTATCCAAGACATGTTGGGAAATGTATTTCTTTTCATGATGCAGGTGTATCTTCAGAAAACATACTCAAAGACACCGAAGAAGGAATTTATCAACCTGAAAAGGTGAAAGATGAAAATGAGGAAGATGATGATCCTGAAAAAAAGAATGATGAGAGTCCAACTAAAATGGATGATCTTTCCTTGGCTTGAAGGACCATCCAATCGACAACATTCTTGGAGATATCACCAAAGGCATGATAACATGCTCTAAGATATGTAATTTCAACTATCACTTTGCATTCGTGTCATAAATTTAACCTAATAATGCAAAAGAGGCCTTAATTGATGATCGTTGGCTTATGGCCATGCAAGATGAGTTAAATCTATTTAAAATGAATGATGCATGGGACCTTGCCCCACTTCCGCAATATCATAAAATTATAGGCACTAAGTGGGTTTTTAGAAATAAATTGGACGAAAATGGAGTGATACCAAGAAACTAGGCCCAACTTGTGGCTCAAGGATATAACCAAGAGAAAGGCATGGATTATGAGGAAACTTATGCTTCAGTTTCCCGCCTCGAGGCTATATGACTGTTACTAGCTTTTGCATGCTCTAAGTATTTCAAACTATTTTAAATTTATGATTGATGATATTATATTTGGTTATATTAACATGCAATTGGTCAAATAGTTCTCAAAGTTAATGCATGGAAAATTTGAAATGAGTTTAATAGGAGAGTTTACTTAATTTCTCGAACTTCAAATCAAGCAGCTCAAAGAAGGGGTGTTTTTGTGTCAATAAAATACTGTCAAACGTTTCTTCAAGGCTTCTGAATGGCAAATGCAAAATCAATCGACACTCAATTGCCCACTACTAGGAACTTAGACAAAGATGAAAGTGGTAAGGATGTTGACTTCAAAAGGTATAGAGCTTTCGTTAGAAAGGTGCATCCTTTGTCTCTCATCCTAGGAGGTATTATCGTTTCACTTATCTCTTTGTGTGTAAGTTTTTATTTCATGTGTTTCTTATATTTCTCTTATATGAGATTGCATGTTTATGTTCCAAAATGTGTGTATATTTGATAATTGATACATTTCGTGCATGTTCACTTCCAAAATATTTATGTTGAACCATGTGTTTTTCAACTATATGTTTATAGTGACTTCATGTTATTATTTCGTCATCATATGTGTTTCATGTTATTATTTCTTCACGTTTGAAGTATTTTTGAAGCTATTCATGTTTGAGCATGTCATTTATAGACTTTTGCATGAAAATGACATTTTTGCAGAAATTTCATGTTAATTTATATTTATACAATCTTCACTTTAATGTCATTCTAATGATATGTGAGTGCATGTTATTGTTGATTAAATTATCTTTGCAATGCCTCTGAGTGTTATATATGTTTTTATAACATGATACTTATCATGTTTTCTGGCTTTGTCTCTTTTTGATGTTGTCAAAGGGGGATAAGTTCATATAAGATCTAAGTATATAAGGGTGGACATATTCAAGGGGAGCTATGATCAAGACATCAAATACTTCATACATTTTTCCTTCTATGTGTCAATATATAAGTCCATTAGGTCGACATATAATATGTTGAGGTCGACACATATTGAAGGTTTTTTAAAAATTAAAGTTGATACCTTATATGTGTCAACATACAAGGCTCTTAGGTCGAAACATAATATCTGTGGGTCGACACATGATCTCTTGGGGTCAACACATACTGCTTTAATTTTTCCAAACTTGTAATTTTGCTAAAAATCTATTTTTTTTTGTTATTCCTTTCTTAAGCATACATACATATATACATACATACATACACACACACGCGCGCGCGCGTGTGTGTGTGTGTGTGTGTGTGTGTGTGTGTGTGTGTGTGTGTGTGTGTGTGTGTGTGTGTGTGTGTGTGTGCATTCATACATCATTTTCAAAACATTGAAACTAAGAATATATAAAGAATATTCTCATGATCTTCAACATTTTTCTATGCTTACACACAAAAATTACATATAATCATTTTTTTGGGTGCATCTAAAAATAATATTAATAAGATCCAATTTAGGATTGGTGTAATCAAATCGGGTTGAGTATTCTTTTGGGGTTTCATTGATAAAATCGGTTAGGGTTTTCCCTCCAAGATCAAGGGTGATTTGGGGGGTTTTGCACAAGTCTTTGCAATGTGGATTCAGTCGAGTGAAAGCTTTGAAGAAAGGAGTTTATGTCAAAGGAGTGGCGGTAATCGGTGATCATTTGAAAGGCCTGGGACAAGAATTTTCATTTTGGATTCAGCCGAGTAAAACCTTTGAAGAAAGGAGTTTTTGTTAAAGGAGTAGCAGTTACTAGAGGATCAATTGGAAATTTTGGGTCACTTAATCTTGCTTAAGATCAAGGGAAAAGAAGAAGATATAATCAACATAAAACTTAGGGTTTGGGGGTTTGGATTTCTATTTCTCTCTTGTATATAACTTTTTCAAAGGTTAATTCAATATCTCCATTCTATTTGGAATAGTTGGCAGACGTACTCATAGTGAGAACAATTAGGGAACTACCTAAACAAATCATTTAGTGTGCAATTTCATATACTGATAATTTTGTTTGTGTTAAAGTATTTCAAATTGTGTGTAATTAGTTTTCATATCATCAACACAAAGGAAAATCAACTTGGTGTTTATTTCACACCAAGTGTTTGATAAATTGTTTTAGTTCATTTTTATTTTCCTATTTCATTGTAAATTGATTATAAAGTGTGACATTATTTAAACGTTATTTTGGGAAAACATATTGATTTGTTTTCTCATCATTGTTATATATTTTATTACGGTTTATACGCATATCTGATTCTTTCGATAACGGTTTGAGATAGATGAGTGTCGATCCAAATTTGCTTCTGCTTGCCATAGTAAACAAATTTTTAAAATAGATTTTTAAATCGAAGAAAATTTTATTTGCGATTTATTCACCCTCTTTAGATTGCTTCCCCTGTCTAACATCAGCAACTAATTCTCAGTCCTCAGTGCCAGCAACAGTGGCCAAGGCCACAAGATCAACCGACTAAGGCTCTACATCAGCGTCGCCATCAAGATTAGTGCACTCAAAATGGATCAATCAACATCAATTCCAGAATCAAAGTAGGCCTCTAAACATGTAAGAAAGAGAGACTCGCCAATCTGACCAATCCTAATGACGTATTGTCAATTATGGTCTTAGTTGGTCCAAAGCTCACAATGATTACCAAAGAGACTAGGCCCATGAAGTTTCCATTCCCTCCTTGGTACAATCCGGATGTCCAATACGAGTTTCATGATGGAATAGTGGGGCATTAAATCGAGGAATGAAAATCTTCAAAGAGGAGGTACAAGAGATGATCAACAAAGGGAAGTTGACTTTCGGAGATGACCCCAGTGTGGTGTGCAACCCCATACCCTGACAAATGCAAATACTTTAGGAAGCGTATCTTCAAGCCAATGAATCAGACAAGAAAGCACATCCTCGACGCTGTTGATCATTTATTACTTTGGATTTGTTATTTCTTTTCATGTTAAGCATTTTGTTTGCTTTTAAATTTGTGTATTCTTAATGGTAAGATTAATGAAATATTTATGCATCTTTTGAATTAATCCATTCATATTCACTCATTTTTATTTTTATCAAAAAAGAAAAGAAATACCATATTTCTCCCATTCACTTATCTTAATCAAACTTTTGTTTTAGCAAATATTGGAGGGAGGATGATGAAAACGAAATACCCAAAATTGTTGCGGTATGCTTTCAAAGAAATTTTTGCTAATGATGTAAGGAATTATTTCAATCCCCAAACACCAAAGAGATAAACAATTAACCCCTAGTCAACCATTTTGAGCTTAGAAGTGGGTGTTTCTTTCGTAATTAAAAAGCCTTAATCTTGACTAGTAGCAGAGTAGTTCGTTCAGTTAATTTGACAATGCATTCAAATTACAAGAGGAACATCCCATATGGGGATCAGCCACACACTTTACACACATCTTTAAGTGTTGAATAAGTCATGAAAAAGCCAAAAACATTATAGTGGTTAATCCTCACCAATCATTAATATGGCAGTGAGAACCTTTTCACCAAAAGAATAAAATTATGTGGAAATGGTTTGAAGAAAGAAAAAGCTTGTTAAGTTGAACACCACAAAAGGAGACTTAGCCAAAACCAGGGCATCCCGTTGGACCGAAAGCTTCAAAGAAGCGGTCCAGGAAAAAGTAGGGATAAAAAATAGAGGTCATCAAACCCTCCACAAAGAAAGGAAAGATTAGGTGACCATCATATCAAGAATCGAAGGGTTGCCAATGTTCTTGACCAAAACAAAATAAGATGACTTCAATTTCAAGAAAATATAATCTTGAATTCTCATCTTTACCCTTTTTTAATGAACTATTTTAGCTGCAAGTTAGCACTTAACATCAAGGGAATTCCAATAATACACAGTCATTTGAGGAACTTGATTGTGTGAAAGAAGTCCAGTCAGGGGAAAATCACTTTGAGTATCGATAAATCTTAGCTAATCACACCAAGAGTCGATTAGTCAAGAGAAAATTGCTTCAAGACGCATACTAGGGTGAGCTACCACAAAGAGCTTAATGAGTCCAACTCTTCAAAGGTCGGTCAGTCAGAAGTATACCACTTCAAGAGTCAGTTAGTCAAGGACCCCTTCAAGGTTTAAAACATTGGGGGAAGCCTCCTAAAGGTTATGGAAAGTTGTTTCCAAACTCCTTTCAAGGTGAATCTCTTCAAAGACCCAAAGGATGAGGCAAGATGAGCCATAAAGGGGCAAGTCCTCTCCATGCCTTCAAGCTACTCAAGCAAACTATGCCATACATCAGCAACCGTTGAGTTTGAGATGAGTGTCAAGGAATCATGCTAGAATTCCATAAAATAACATTTTCCTTTTAACAAAGAAGTTTTGCTGCAAAAGAACCCTTCCATCCATTACCCACCACATGGGCATTTTGCAAACCTTCGAGTCATTGCATACGTCATTCTCATGCATTAATCATGTCGCTTCGCTCCATCGTCAAGCCATGCATCTCATCATATTCATCAGGCATAACCCCATAGCATGAAAGTTCAAACATAAAAAAAAACAGTTATTGTCTAGTAGACTATTTGAAAATAAGTTCATGTCTGAGCCAGATTTCCAAGCCAATTTTCATATGGTAGTCAATTTTCAAATTCAGTTCCTGTTGGATAAGTAAAACAAAAATCATTTCTCGTCGTGTAGCCTATTCAAAAGCCAGTTCTCGCCTAATAGTTAAATTTGAAAGTCAATTCTCGTATGATGGTAAATCATTTCCAATCCCCGTCTAAAAGTCTATTTAAAAAAAATTGATCCCTTTGATGGTTAGTATTGAAAAAAATAGGTCCCGTTTAGTTGCCCATTTTAAAGTCAGTTCATGTTTGACAATAAATTTGAAAAAACAATTCTCGTTTAATAGACTTTCTGAAAGTCAGTTCTCATCTGACAAACAATAAAAACAAAACACCATGTCTTGTATGGTAATCTATCTTTCAAGTCCAGTTCTCATCTAATAGTTCACCTTTAAAGTCCAGTTTGTTTCTAGCACCCTCCGTTAGAAGCCGGTTTTTATTACTGATGCCTACGGTCAAACTCCAGTTTGTTTCAGGCACCCTCATGTAGAATCTGGTGTATTGCCGATGCTTGTGGTCAAAGTCTAGTTTTTTTTGGCACACTCAGAGATTTTTTCTCTATTTGTCTTAATGTTTCCAAGAAAGTCGGAATTCCCCAAAAGATTGGATGACTTTCTTGTTAGAAAACTTCAATCTTTTTTGTCTTTGATGGATTCTTTGTTTAGAATCTCCAAAATTTGGGCATGGATGATTTTCTAGTTAGAAAACACCAGAATTCTCGAATATATCCTAAAGTGTTTTCTTGTCAACTCTAACCAGTTGATAAAACCCACTTTTGAATATTCCCCAACAATTTTCTCTTGTATGAATGGTATCCCTAGTGAGTCTCTCACCCTATTCATTTTCTATGAACCATCACTATCACATATCTCCATCCTTCCCCACAGGTCCACCTTTAAATCTTTATCTATCATAAAATATCTTGTTAGGGTTCATCTCATGTCACATCATATCCCCAGCAAACCAAATAAAAAAGAATACTTTATACATTCATAACATATCATATCATTTTATTTCATTTCATCAAGGGAAAAATTTCGGGTCATTTAGTATTTAACTATCTCCCATCGCGATCATATGAAGAAGGACATTCTTCATAGTCTCTAGTCGAAGATACTTAAATAGGGGAAATTGTCATACCCCAATTTTGCTCATCAATCAATAAATCAATGAATTCACAAAACATTTGCATCATTTGCATATCATAGCATGCATTTCTTTCCGCATAATGCTTAAAAAGTCGACCAAAATAAATTTTTGGTTCTATAGACAAACAAATTGAATCTTTCTCAATTGCGCGTAAAATTTGCGAGCCAAAAATTTCGTGATCGGGCTTCTAGCTGTCAGTTTTATTGACCTACGGTTCGCGTTTTGATCAGCCTGAGCCTTTTCAATTGGGCATTTTTAATACAAAATTTGATCTTTATCTATTAGTGTTTTGGAACTTTATTTCGTGAAAATCATTTTAACGCGTCCATTTTATTTTTTCGTGCATGTTCGCGCTTGATTTTTATTCATTTTATTTCCTTTTGCCTTTTTTTTGTAAAAATGTTGAGAAATAAATAAATAAATACCTAGTATATAATCATTTGAATTTTATTTGTCTTTATTAAAAAAATATATCCATTTAATTTTTAAAAAAAAAACTTATTTTCTTATCCCCTAAGTTATCTAAAGGGCATTTTTGGAATGAGTTTAATTTGAGAACCTAGTCGTTACACTATAAATGATAACATCTCCGATGATTGAGGGAATACAAAAAACCATTCACAAATAAGCCAATCAGGCGCCACCCAACTTCAATTGGATCTCTTATTCTCTCATTTTGAAATCATAAACAACCAGCCAATAAACACACTCACACGCGGCGCAGATCCCAACGTCTTTCTCTCATTCATTTCCGAGCCAAAAGAAAAAACCATGAAACATCAACCAATGCCAAGGAGCGACGTTAATCTCTCTCAATTTTGAAAAAGCAAAAGCAACTGTAAAAAAAATGAGAGTGGATCTTATAATCTTGCCAAACATGTCCTAATCTCCCTCCTTGTTACACCATAACTTTACCCTTTTTCCTTCCATTTCTTTCTTTTTCCTGTAATAAGCACACCACCCCATTAACACCATCATTTTTCGTTAACATCTTCTTCACTCAAATGGATAAACAACACAACCAAATCTTCATATTTTTTTCAATTTTCTCCACTCACTGCACTCTTCATTATCACCTCTTAGTTTCATCTTCCTGCATAACTTTATCAACACATTAAAACCATCAATCACCAACTTCATACATACCACTACACAATAACCTTGCTGCAACATCCAACACAGAATCTCACTTACATTCGAAGTATCAACGCTAAGAGAAGAGTTTTCATTGAGAGAATGTATGAACCATGACACGTCAGTTTTTACTTTAATGCAAAGTCTTTCAATTCAATTTATTTTTCTGGTTCAATTACTTTCGTTTACACACCATTCAACATTTTCTTTTTGTTTTTGCTTTACTGCAACAATTTGTCTTATTTCCGTCGAGATTATATTTTCACGCTTTCACTACAACTATTTCGACCTAGTTGAAATAACGTTTTTACCTAAAAAAAATCACAAGTTAAGAACTTTAGCATTGTGTCCTATGATTCACTAGTCGATCCTGCCTGTAACATTTAATTAAGAGATTAACGGTTATTTATGAAATTTCAGCGTAAACCCAATGACATGTATTAAATGAATCAGTCACATGTGCAAAAGTAGAATAAGATGAAAAAATCTCAATAATTATAAAATATATGAGTTTTAAAATAGAAGACCAAAAATTAAAACTATTAAAATAAAAAGAACAAAAATATATTTAATCTTTCTTTTAATTCTCTCTAATCTTATTTATAAGAAAGTTTACTTTGTAGATTCAATAAATAACCAAACTTTGTCTTATTTATAAGAACAAAGGAAGTAGCACTTCTATAAAAAAATATATTAAAAATTGATTTTTTTAATACCGTTTATTTTAAAATAAAATCATAAACTTATCCAAAAATAATGCTGAAACATGACTTAGCAACACTTTAAAACTTATGCTATTAAAGAGACATTTTAACAATTTTAACAACATTTAAGAAATAGTAAAAAAAAAATAGGTAAAAAATTGTTTCCCTCAATTGATTGAAAATAACTTTTTTTGTGTTCATAGTTTTTTCATGAGGACAAGAAGAAAAAAAAGTTACATAAGTGGATAGATGCAAGTGATGAATAGATATAGCCAAGTACTATATAGCATACCAATAATAATGTTCATATTTATGTCGTCAACGATAGTTAGGACTTTAGGTATCCGCAATAAAAGCAAATAAAAAGTACAAATTCCACATTGTAGCATTGCTGATTGATTGTCCCACGCTATTCACATTTCATAATTGCTCCATTTCATTACTCTCCTTTGACTTCATTTATCATTACAGAGAAGTACTACTCCTAGTAATAATTTCTTGCAGACATGGATGAGGGTGGGGAAGCTCTGCTTCAACAATTAAATTCATCTTCGAGTCAAAAATATTATAACATTACATATTATTTGAGTCATCCACGAGGTTCATAAAAAAGATTTAAAATTAAAAACACGTAAAATGTTAATCTTGCATATCAGTCCTATTGTTTTTCAAAATTTCTAAATAATTTGGAGCAAGAGAATAGTAGTTGAAGTATTAAAAATGTCATAATTTCAACGCTCCTCTAACAAAAATAACATCTACCTGCTAACCATAGTCAATTAGAAAAAGCTTGACTGATGCACATGGGCTCCAACAAAATAATACTTGTTTGCCCTCAACTCAACGTAAGTCCACACGCACAGCTCCCCTTTTAATAAACATCATGGATTTCATATATGCAGGGCCAGTCCAAATAACATGCATGTGTCAATGGCAGACATAACATACAACGTGGGGACAGAGGTAAGAATCCAAAAGTTCCAAGTAAAATGAAACGATGAATTATTTTTCTTATATAAAAAAAGAAAAGAAACCAATGAATTAATCATGCAGTGCAGATGATAGTGTTTGTGTATTCATTGTTGTGGGCTTGTAGCAATCATTTGCGTTGCATCAATACTTTGTTACTTTGCGGCAGACATCAATACACGACCACAGTGGTTAACAAAAATAAATACTCTGTGAATCTTATTTTCAGAATGTACATTATTTATTTAATGAATATAAATTTCAGTGTTATTGAAATTTTATATAAGCTATTCATATAAAATTTTATTGAAATTTATCTTTTTGGAATGTTATTTTTCAAATTAAAAATGGTTGGTTTATAAATATCAATAATTTATCTATATTATTATAAAATATGATAGGTCTAACTTATTTCTAGAAAATCAAACTCTAATACCTTATTAAAATAATGTGTTAGTTTATATATAGTTTTTCATCACAACCATACACGTGTACTTTATGTTACAGTTTGTTATCTAGTAGTTATTATCCAATATATATATATATATTGGATATTGAGTTTTGTACAAACTCATGAATGAATAAGAGCTTTATCTCCTCTTTCACGTTATCTTCTTCCTTTTCTATCTTGTTCATTCTCTTCTTATTCTTGGCTTCAAGTGTCATTGTTGCACAATTGGCATGGTATCAGAGCTTTCAAAGCTCTTATAGCCATTGATTTCTCTCTTTCATTTCCTGTTTCTTACGTTTTCTACATTTTTTTTCTTCTGTTTTCTCTGCTGCAGAATCGAACTCTTCGAAGATTATCCTTCGATTCTTGATTTCCTTTTCTTCAATGGCTTACCAGAACTACCATGATTTTTCTACAAATTCCACAAATCCTTTCTATCTTCATCCTAATGAAAATCTGACACTCATTCTTGTGACTCCATTACTCGATGACAAGAACTATCACAGTTGGTTAAGTCGATGCATATTGCATTGATTTCGAAGAACAAAGAGAAGTTCATCGATGGCTCCTTAACCAAACCTCCAGTAGCAAATCCTTTATATGCTCCATGGATTCGATGCAACACCATGGTACTTGCTTGGTTACACTGTTCCATCTCAGAAGCCATTGTCAAATTTGTCTTGTGGATCGATAGTGCTGCTGGTGTTTGGAAGAATCTCCAAACTCGTTTCTCTCACAGTGATCTATTTCGCATATCTGACATTCAAGATGATCTTTACAAACTGTGTCAAGGTAATCTTGATGTCTCAAATTACTTTACTCAGTTAAAAGTTTTATGGGATGAATTGGAAAATTATCGCCTTGTTCTTACTTGTTCATGCGTTATACCTTGTTCTTGTGGTGTTATTGCTTCAATTAGGAAGTATCATGAACAAGACTGTGCAATTCGCTTTCTAAAGGGATTAAATGAAAAATTTACACATTCTAAGTCGCAAATTATGATGATGAATCCCCTGCCAGACATTAACAAAGTGTTTTCTCTTGTTATTCAATAAGAACGAGAGATGCATAGTTCAATAACTGCTATGAATCCTACTGCTACTAATACTGAGGAAATTGTGGCATTCCAAATTCAAACCAACTCGGGAAGTTCTAATGGAAAACCTAACTACTCAAAGGGAAAGACTCAAGGGTTTAATAGTGCTTGAGGTCATAATCGTGTATGCGGTCATTGTGGAAGAATAAATCATATTGTGGAGAGTTGTTTCATGAAGCATGGTTATCCACCTGGATTTAAAGGGAAGAGTAAATTTCAGAGTGCTGGCAATAATGTTTAATCCATTGTTGCAATTAACACTGCATCTGATACTTCTCCACAAGGCTCAACAACATCTTCTTTTGGATTCACTCAGGAGCAGTATAACAACATCATAGAATTACTTCAATAGTCCAAACTTAGTCCTCAAGCCAATTCTATTTCCATTTCCCCCTTTGCTATGAACTCTCATTCAACCACTCATAATGGTAAGCATGCTAACCTATGGATTTTAGATACTGGTGCAACGAACCATATTTCATTTGATAAAACTGCTTTTCTTACATGCACTAATATCATACAAGTTCATGTTAATCTACCTGACGGTTCTCATATCACTGCATCCATGTTTGGCAATGTCATTGTGTCACCTTATCTTACTTTACACAATGTTCTTTACATGCCAAATTTTCATGTCAATCTTATCTCTATTATTAAGCTTGTCAGTAGTAATAATTGTTCTATTCATTTCACTGTTGATACTTGCCAAATCATGCAGAATCTTTCCAAGGCAATGATTGGTACAACTAGGTTGCAACGAGGACTGTATGTTCTTGACTATGCACCTCAACCTTCATCTTATAATTTAATTGCTAATGATACTTGTAATCTTTGGCATTATAGATTAGGACACATTTCTGATATAGGTTTAAATGTAGTTGCAAAATTGTTTCCTTTCATCCCTTGTACAAATAATAATAAACATTGTGAACCTTGTCATTTTGGCAAACAGAAAAAGTTTCCTTTTTCTCATAGTAATACTCAATCTTGTGCCCCTTTTGAAATACTTCAGGCCGATGTATGGGGCCCTTTCTCTACTATCTCTTTTCTAGGACACAAATATTTCTTGACCTTGGTTGATGATTATAGTAGACACACTTGGGTTATATTTCTTAAAACAAAAGATCAAGTTAAAAATATCCTCATTAAGTTTATAGTTTACCTTGAAAACTAGTTCAAATCATCCCTAAAATGTCTTAGAACAGATAATGGTACAAAGTTTCTACCCTTATCTGAGCTTCTTTTGTCAAAAGGCATCACACACCAAATATCTTGTGTTGAAACACCCCAACAAAATAGGGTGGTTGAAAGAAAGCATCAGCACATTTTAAATGTTGCTAGAACTTTATATTTTCATTCAAATCTCCCTATGAACATGTGGAACTTTTGTGTTCATCATGCCATCCACTTAATAAATAGACTACCTTCTCCCCTCTTAAAAATGAAAAGTCCTCATGAACTCTTATTTTCTCAGCCACCCTCCTTATTACATTTAAAAGTTTATGAATGTTTATGCTTTGCCACAACCTTACAAGCTCACAAAATCGAAATTGACCCTAGGGCCAGAAAATGTGTGTTTCTTGGTTACAAGGATGGCACAAAGGGTTTTATCTTATATGATTTTCACAGCCATACTACATTTGTCTCAAGAAATGTTATCTTTTATGAAAATAATTTTCCATTCAAAATTAATCAGGATACCATAAATCAACATAAACAACCTCAATCTAACCCACAATCTCACTCTTTTCTTGATGATATACCTATTATGCATAGGTATGCTACCACTACTGATATGCCTATTTCACAGGAAAGTGAATTACAAACTATCTATAATGAAACTAACACCCATGCTGGTCCTTTTGACTCAGCCACATCCCCTTTATCCAATATCCCACATCCTGAGTCTGTCACCCCCTCCTATAAACAATTCAATTAATTCAAATTTTCCTAACACTACAGTTTTCAATGAATATGATCATATTCCCTCTAGTAGTCACAGTCTTATCCATAATACTGACACTTATAGTCCTGTAGATAATAACCAGTCTGCTCAGTCTTTTCCCAATAGTTGTACCCCTAGTTATAGTATATTTCCTACTGCTGTTGTTGATAACACCTTATCCATCCCTATAGCTCTTACTGATAATCTTAATCCACCTCAGCCTATGAGACAACCTTTCATCCTCCAAGTTACTTAGCAGATTATCACTACTATTCTACTATAAAAAAATCTCATTCATTGCATTCAAATGATCTTAACATTGCATATCATTTATCTTCAGTACTTACTTATGATAAATGTCTCCCATCTTATAAATATTTTTGTTGTGCCATAACCTATAACACTGAACCAAAATCTTTCACCCAAGCCATTAAGTTGGACTATTGGAAAAATGTTATGAACGTTGAATTACAAGCTCTTACTGAGAATCACACTTGGGATGTTGTTGAATTACCTTCTGGTAAGAGACCTATTGGATGTAGGTGGGTTTATAAAATCAAATACAGGGTAGATGGATCCATTGAAAGTTACAAGGCTAGGCTGGTAGCAAAGGGATACACACAAATGGAGGGCATTGATTATTTTGATACATTCTCACATGTTGCAAAAATCACCACAGTTAGAGTCCTTTTAGCTCTTGCAGCAATCAAAGGCTGGCATTTAGAACAACTTGACATTAACAATGTTTTCTCCATGGGGATTTAAATGAAGAAGTTTATATGAGTGTTCCTCTTGGTATGTACACACTCCTTCTACCTCTCAAGTTTGTAAACTTCATAAGTTAATATATGGCTTAAAATAGGCTAGCCGTCAGTGGTATGCCAAACTCTCATCTTTTTTAATCTCCATTGGATATTCTCAATCCAGGGCTTACCACTCTTTGTATGTTAAGGCTACTTCTCATAATTTTACTACATTGCTAGTTTATGTGGATGACATTATGTTAGCAGGAGATTCCATTGATGAAATTCACTCTGTCAAACATTTATTAGATCAAAAACTTTTAAGATTAAAGATCTTGGTCAGTTGAGGTATTTCCTTGGCTTTGAGATTGCTCGATCCAACACAGGAATTTTCTTCAATCAGCGGAAGTACACTCTTGATCTCCTAGAAAACAGTGGATTTCTTGCTTCAAAACCCTATGCAGTTCCTTTTGACCCTAACACCAAACTATCTGCTAATGATGGTCAGACATTAGGAGATCCTACAAGCTATAGACGTTTAATTGGCAGATTAATCTACTTGACAAATTCTTAGCCAGATATTTCTTATGTTGTGCAACATTTAAGCCAATATGTTTCCAATCCATTGCTCCCCCACTATCAAGCTGCAACACGGATCCTTCGATATCTAAAAGTTGTCCTTGCAAAAGGCTTACTATTTTCTGCTTCCAGCAATCTTAAATTATCAGCTTTTGCTGATTCTGACTGGGCTCGTTGCCCTGACACCAAGAGGTCTGTTATGGGCTATTGTGTTATCCTTGGTTCTTCTTTGCTGTGCTGGAAATCGAAGAAACTGAATACTGTGTCTCGCTCTTCAACTGAGACAGAATATCGAGCTTTAGCCTCACTGATGTGTGAGCTTCAATGGCTGCAATTCATTTTCCAAGAATTCAAGATCATTTTTTCTCAACCTACTTTTGTATTTTGTGATAGCAAATCTGCTATATATCTTGCTCGCAATCCTACGTTTCATGAGCGGAGCAAACATATTGAACTTGACTGTCACGTTATTCGTGAGAAGCTACAATCCAAGTTAATTCACATGTTACCAGTCTCGACAAAGTCTCAGCTTGCAGATGCCTTTACTAAACCATTACACCCACCTTCATTATCTTCCATTTTATCCAAGTTAGGATTATATAGCATCCATAGTCCAACTTGATGGGGGATGTTAATATAGCATAGTTTATATATAGCTTTTCATTACAACCATACATGTATACTTTCTGTTACAGTTTGTTATCCAGTAGTTATTATCCAATGTATATATATTGAATATTGTAGGTTTGTACAGACCCATGAATGAATAAGAGCTTTATCTCCTCTGCCATTGTTGCACCTTTGACATAATGTGATAAGACATAATTTATCTTTATAAAATTGACTTGTAAGGTGATATTACCCTCACATATAAATTATATATTATCTAACGTATATAAGTACGTTATTCATAAAAAAAAAATTAATATATTATTTTAAGATATTTAATATTAACGTCTTAATTTGATGTGTTTTTACTAATTACTGTTAATTTTGATAGAGAATTGATATATTATCTAATGTATATAAGTACATTATTCACTTAAAAAATATATTTTTAATATGCTATTTCAAAATATTTAATATTTCAATAATACTTTTTACTTTTTCAATTTTAAAGTGTGCTTTTATAGAGAACAAAAAATAATTTTTTATATTTATAGTTTTTTATTTTAAGAATATTATTATAACATATAATACTTTAAAAATGGTTATTTAAAACCTCAATAATTCATCTTCAATACAATCATTAAAATGTTGTCAAAATGAATAACTTAAACATTGTAATGAATTGGAGTTTTGAGAAGTTTTGGAGGGGTTTTCATAATATTTTGAATTCAATCTACGTTGTTAATACTCTTAAGAGTAAAATTTATTACTAATAAACAACCATCTATAAAAGCATTTTCTTAAGAATGCCAAAATACAGATTTTGTATGTCCAATAAAAACATATATCATGGCCTTTTTGTATATATAAAAGCACTTCGAATTTTTGTATATTCAAGAAGAAAATAACTTTTTTTAAACATGAAAGAGAATAAAAATTGAGGAATGCTCTTCTCACCTTTTAACCCATTCTCGAGAAATCAGAAATGGCCTTTTTAAAATTTATAATATATTTTTGTATGCATCTCAAATACACTACACTCGTTTATAAGTGAATCAATTCTTCATTTTACTAAAAACAATAATTCAAAAATATACTTATAAACTAAATTCTTGCGCAACTTTTTTGCTTGGATGTGGTAATATTTTATATATTTACTTTGCTTTTAAAGTAAAACAGATAAACACAAGATCATTTTCAGTATAACAAAATATATAAAGCAAATTGATTATACATTTTTTTGTACCATTAATCTCTCACGAATTATTATGAGCAAAATGAAAAATTATAAATCCCATTTAACTCCCTTTCATTATTTCAGTAAGTTCTTTGTCTCAATGATGATATAACTTCTTCAATGCTACAACATTTTGATTTATTACTACTAAAACCAGTTTGAAATTTTATGAGAATACTTGTGCATTTGTCGCAAGAATGTTGGCTAGACTTTAAATTCTGGTTTAATTGATTACTTTCAAATTTATTTCGGAAGTATTTTAGAAATATATTTTAGGCTATTTTTTTGGAAAAAAAAATATTCACTTATGAAAGATTAATTGAAATACACGGGTCAGTGTAAAAGGGTTTTACACCATCACTTAATTATAGATGTTGGATATTAAAAGAAGTTTGATTTTTATTTTAAAAATCTATAAAATAATACAAACGGATGATGGTGATGAACCGACGGTGTAAAACTTTTTACATTGACAGTGTATAGTAATTAATCTCATATTGTAATATGATGCTTTCAAAAATAATTTTTTTAATTTTAAAAATATTATTAATTTATTTTTCATAGGATGCGTAAGCACCATAATCTCTTAAAAATAGCCAACTAAAAATATTACAAGAAGTAGCCCAAGTTGGTGTGGCCCATAAGTTGTAAAATAAGATAGGCGATTTTCTTTGTACCAAAAAAAGACTTGTTTTTGTGAGGTCTTTATTGTCAAGATTTTTGTAAGGCCTTAAAGCATGGGCTCCATTTTATTTGGGCTTTGGCTGACCCTTATATATGAGAATTTTTTCTACCACCTTCAAATTTAATCTGAGCCACCCACATGAACAATGGTTTTATTGCTATTATTGCTTTAAAAATATGATTTTTTAAAGTATAGTCACTTATTGGATTTTTCGACATAGTATCAGTTTTTTTTTTGTGTTTATTTGAAGAAATACCGGATATTATAAAAAAAATATCGGATATTTTGAGATTATTTGAAGAAATACCAGAAATTGTAAAAAAATACCTTATATTTTAAGATTATTTAAAAAAATATCTGAAATTTCCAAAATTCTTGGTAAAAAACATTGTTTTTTTGTTAATTGCATGAAGAAAATACTGATTTTTCCAAATATCTGGTGCATGTATACTGGATGTTTTAAAAAATCTGATAACGCAGTGGATATTTTGAACAAAATAATCTGGTACATACCAAATTTTCCGAATATTTAAAAAATCCGGTAGTAGTGGTGAGTTTTGAAAAATCCTTAAGTTTTTGACATTTTTAGCAAAATAATTAGATAATTAACCAGATAAAATATATACATATAATGCAAAATGTGCTACAATATCAATATAAAATAAATTATGTTGACTTCTTAACTTCTTCTTCATAGTGCCTTGTATGTCCTGGATATGCTATTTCTCATGGTCTTGAACCTTCACTACAATTATGTCTCCATCAGTCAGTGGCGGGAAGAAATGGACAATTTGGTTTCAACTTCACTTAAATCCAATGATTTTTGTAAATAAAACCAACTGCAATAAGTTTATGTATGATCGCAACTATGGGTGGAGATGTCACTAATGGGAAGAAAGTGATGTTAAGGTTCCTGGGCAATGAGTCCAATATGACATTGTATCTTGAAGCAATAGTGTAACCTATATCAGGAATCACCATGCATTTGTCATGACTTTACACACCCAAGCTAGCCACTTCCTAACTTCAGAGTTTGTGTCATATAATACATTGGAATATATTTGATGGTTTTGATAAACTTTAGCATATAACAGCGTTCGAACCAAATGCTTAGACTCTTCATCTCATTCAAGTAAATCTGCAATAGCACGAAAACTATTATTTCCATCTTGACCCACAACAACAATTTCATCAATGTATTTGTTGGAAATCCACCATAACCTATGGAGAATTTCTATTAATCTTGATGAACAAGATTGTTACCAACCATACAATGACAGTGAAAAGAAAAGAATGATTGAGAAAGAAAGAAAAGAAACGTTTAAGAAGAATAATATTTTCTGCAGAGTTTTCTCTCTGCCCATAACCTGTGGAAAACTTCTTTATTCACTTTACAACTACAAAATTTTGTGAATACAATGTTATGAGTTCTTTCTTCTCTTCATATAAGAATAAGGGTTACTCCCTATATTTATAGATTTAGGTTAGCTTACTCCCTAAGCCAAAGCCCAAAACTATAAAAGCCCAAAATAATTAACATTACTAAAAATAGGGCTAAGTCGAAATCCTATGTGAAGTAACATGCTTCGACACTTCAACATACTAATACAACTCGAAACATCCTTGTTCTGTCGAGCAACCTGCTTCGACACAAGGAATTATAATTTAACACACCACCTAATTCATTGTGTTTAATCTATCTACACTAATTATAGCTCTTAGTCTTTTAAACCCTTCGACCTGCACGCCCTTCGTCATGATGTCTGCAATCTGATTATCAGTTCTGCAGTGTTCCAAATTCATCTTCCCATCTGCTACATGCTCTCGAAAATAATGGAACCTTATTTCGATGTGCTTGCTTCGACCATGTGCTATCGGATTCTTCGCCATATTGATATCTGACATGTTGTTGATCCTCATGGTAATTACTCAATGAGTCTTTGACGTTATCTCTTCGACCAGATTCACCATCCACGTTGCTTGACATGCACAAAGGAAAATAATTGTGTATTCTGCTTCGCAGGATGATAATGCCACAACTGGCTCCTTTCTCCAACTCCAAGCAACTAGTGCACCACCTAGCATAAACATATAACCAACTGTGAATTTTCAATCCTCAACATCACTACACCAACTTGAGTCAGTGTATCCCACTAGTTTGAATTATTTTCCTTCATCAACTGCAGGAAATAAAAGACCATAGTCAAAAGTTCCTTTCAAATACCTTAGTATCCTCTTCGCGGCTGCTAGATGTGATACATTTGGCTTCTGCATGAATCTACTTACCATACCTACACTGTATGCTAAGTCTGGCCTTGTGTGGCAAAGGTATCGAAGTGACCCAATAAGTCTTCTATATTGGGTTGGGTCGACATCATCTGAATTTGAATCTTTCGACAGTTGTATTTGGGCTCAGCTGGAGTCATAGTTGGGTTGCAATCTTGCATCTCAAATCTCTTGAGTATTTCACTTGCATACCTTTTTTGATGCATCATCAAACCTCTACCACTCTTGTAGAATTCGACGCCAATGGAATATGAAATGTCACCCAAATATGACATTTAAAATTCCTTGTTGAGATCACCTTTGAAGTCTTCGATCTCTTTCTTGCAGCTACCTGTTATTAACAAGTCATCGACATAAAGACATAGTATAAGGAATTCACTTTTTCTTCTTCTTACATATACTCCATCTTCAGTTTTGCACTTTACAAATTCCTTATCCCTTAGAATAACATCTATTTTCTTGTTCCAAGCTCTTGGAGCTTATTTAAGTCTGTACAGGGCTTTATGCAGCCTGTACACCTTTCTTTCTTCCCCTTGTTTCACAAACTCAACTGGTTGTGAAACACAAACTTCTTATTCTAAAGGACCATTCAGGAATTCATATTTCACATCCATCTGACACATCTTCCAGTTGTTCATGTTTGCTAGACCAACAGCCAACCTGATTGTTTCGATCCTAGCAACAGGTGTAAAAACTTTGTCGAAGTCGATTCCTTCTTTCTGAAGAAATCCTTTCGCCACAAGTCTCTCCTTGTGCTAAGTCACTTCTCCTTTGGGATTCAGCTTCACCTTGTATACCCACTTCACATTGATTTCCTTTTTGTCTTGGGGAAATTCAACAAGTAACAAGTGTTGTTGGCTTCGATTGACTTCAGTTCTTCGTTCATTGCTTTCACCCACTTCGAATCTTTCAATGCCTCAGTTGCATTAACTGGTTCAACATTTGCGTAGAAAGTATAGTGTACCATCTCACCTTCTTCATTGACCATATCATCTGATGTAATCAAACATTCTTGCAACCTTGCAAGCACGTGTCTTCTTCTTTGAGGTCTACTTGGGCCTGCTTCTCCTCTAACTTCTTGTTGAACTTCTCTTTCGACTTCACTAGTTGGTTCATCATATAAGATTCTCACTGAATCCTTCTTAACATTCTCAGTCCAATCCCATTCCTTAAGCTCATCTATGATCACGTCCCTACTGATCACCACTTGCTTGTTCACTGGGTCAAACAACTTGTATCCTCCAGTTGACTGATATCCTATCAGGATCATCTGACTCGACTTGTCATCAAGTTTTCTTCTCAACTGATCTGGCACATGTTTATGTGTTATAGATCCAAACACACTCAGATGACTCAAGCTAGGCTTGACACCAGACTAACATTCTTCTAGTGTGATTCCTTCTAGCTTCTTCGTCGGGCATCTGTTCAGGATATATGTTGCAGTCGACATAGCTTCTCCCCATAATTCTTTAGGTAGATACTTATATTTCAACATACTTCTAACCATATTCATGATGGTTCTATTCTTCCTTTCTATGACTATACTCTTTTATGGAGTGTAGGGTGGCACCACCTCATGCACAATCCCTTCTTTCACACATAATGCGTCAAAGTCTTTAGACACATATTCTCCACCACCATCAGTCCTCAAAATCTTGAGCTTTTGGCTGCTTTGTCTTTTGACCATACATTTAAACTTGACAAATACCTCGACCACTTCACTTTTCTTCTTGATCAGGTAAGTCCACAGTTTTCGACTGAAATCATCTATGAATGTAATAAAGTATATGTTACCTCCAATCGAATCCACCTGGATAGGACCACATACATCAGAGTATATGACTTCAAGAATTTCCCTCGACCTTCTTCCTATATCTTTATTGAAGTTATTCTTGTGTTGCTTTGCCTGCACACATTCTTCACACACTTTGTTTGGAATGTCGATTTATGGTAATCATGAAACCATATTTCTTCTCTTCAAATCTCTGATGTCTTTGAAATTGAGATGTATAAGTATATAATGCTATATCCATTCATCTCTGCTGCCTGCTATTGCTAGGCACTTATGCTCCATCAAATTAAGCTCAATCTTGAAGGTTCTATTCTAAGACATTGGAGCCTTCAAGATCAACCTTCCATTTGAGTCGATAACTCTCATCATCTTGTATTTGATTGACACCTTGTAGTTCTTTTCGACTAACTACCCTATGCTGAGCAAATTTCTCTTCATGCCTGGTATGTATAACACATTTGAAATTACTGACCTTTTGCCATCTTTCCTCATAATTATAACATCACTAACACCTTCAGCTGCTAGAGTATTGTTTGCAAATTTCACCATGTTCTTTATTGAGGGCTTTATGTTGATAAACTAATCTTTCCTTCCAGACATGTCTGACAAGCATCCTGAGTCCAAGTACCGCTGGTCCTTGAATCTCTCTTCATCTCTCGTTGTAACCATCAGCGACATCTCTTCTTCTTCTTCATGTTTCGCCAACTTTGCATCAATTTCTTGATTCTTCTGCTTTTCTGGACAATCACCAGATTAACGACCGTGCTTCTAACAATTGTAACACTAAATGTGAATCTTGTCTGGCTTTGGACCACCGCCTCTTCCTTTACCTACGTCACCACCTATTTAGTTGCCTTGGTTTCAGGGTTTTCTCTGATTCGAACAGTTTCCTTCTTGCTGATTTCGACCAGTTGAATTGTTGTAGCCTCCTCTTCCTTTGTTGCCATTCTAGATTCCTTTGCCTTTTCTTTCTTTTTTTGATTGTGCATGCAAAGCCACATCACTCTTCGAATTTCCTGTAGCTCTTTCATCTATTCTTTGTTCATGAGATTCAGGCGTCCCTTTAAGCTCTTCTTTTGTCAGTTTTGACAAATCTTTCGACTCTGCTATGGCTACTACCACGTGGTCGAACTTTGGAGCCAACGACCTCAAGATCTTTCCAAAAATTAATCTTGATGTCAAAACTTCTCCATATACCTTGATTTGATTCACCAGTTTTGTAACCTTAGTGAATAAATCAGTCATGCTTTCATTGTCTTCCATCTGAAGCAATTCATATGTCCCTTTGTGAGTTTGTAACCTCGCCTCTTTCACCTTCTCCGCGCCTCCAAACGACTTCTCTAGAATTTTCCATGCTTCTTTCGCTGACTCTACATCACTAACCTTTTCAAAATTATTTGAATCAACACATTGATGGATTATAAAGAGAGCTTTATAATCTTTCTTTTTCAATTCTTTATGTGCATCCATTTCTTGATCCTTCACATTTTCTGCAAGCGTTGTTACTCCTTCCTTCACAAGATCCCAAAGATCTTGATAACATAACATAACTTTCATATGCTTGCACTGATTCTCATAATTATTATTCTTGAGAATCAGGAGATTCGCTGGAAAATGCCCGTTTGGATGATTCATTGCCATCGTGATTTTCTTCCCATGAATCGCTCAAACCAGGAACTCTTGATACCAGATGTTAGGAATCCATCATCGCTCAAATAAGATTGTTATCAACCATACAATGACAGTGAAAAGAAAAGAATGATTGACAAAGAAAAGAAACATTTGAGAAGAAGAATATTTTCTGCAGAGTTTTCTCTCTACCCACAACCTGTGGAAAACTTATTTATTCACTTTGCAACTGCAAAATTCTGTGAATATAATATTATGAGTTCTTTCTCTCTTCATACAAGAATAAGGGTTATTCCATATATTTATAGATTTAGTTTAGCTTACTTCCTAAGCCAAAGCCCGAAACTATAAAAGCCCAAAATAGTTAGCACTACTAAAAATAGGCCTAAGTCAAAATCTTGTGTGAAGTAACATGCTTCGACACTTTGACATACTAATATAACTCGAAACATCCTTGTTCTGTCAAGAAAACTGCTTCGACATAAGGAATTTCAATTCAACAGTATTGATGTAAAAAATATAGGAAATTAAGACAAGTAAAGAAGTCCTAAAGATTGGCTAGCTAGTTGACTTCCAGTTGATTGTACACATGATATCTTCAGAGTCTGAATTCCCTGCGAGTCCTCAGCATACTCTCATTTGGAAGTATCATGATGCATATCACTCTCTTGGCCCTTTTTACTCTTATTAATCCCCCATTTTGGCTTGTACTTCACTGATGATGGATACATGGAAGTTATGGATGGATATGTTAGTTCCCGAACTTTTTTCTTCACCACTCCCTGGCCTATAATATCCAGTGTACTAAAATATCTCTTCAACTCTTCACACTCTTCTTCTAAATCAAATTGTGTCCCATTACCTTCATGAGTGACCTCATTCTCTTCAATGTAGAGTTTCTTCCAAAATACATGAATTGATTCTAACGGAACATGCTCACCTTGTATTTGAAGACCGAAAAATTGACACACACAAGGTAACCCATGTGTTGTTCTAATGAAGCAACAACATGCATATTTTAAATACCCAATGAATTTTACCTTTTCCATCTCATTTCCAATGTGTTGTGTACACTGTCTTGAAATGAAGTCGTGCAATCTAGAGTAAAATGGAGTGTTATACCGATGCTCAATGTTGGTAATACTTTTTTGAAATGATATTGTGATTAAATCTAGTTGCAACTTTAACATGGTGTTCACAGCATCCCAATTTCAACATGAATCTCCCTTGCTGGAAGTCAACATGTTTTTTAGTCTTTAGTGAACATACTCAATCATAAAAAAACATAAATAGAAAATGATGTCATTATTTGATAATTAGTAATGTAGTGTATTCAAAGTCACATCAATGTAACTATTCATTGTCGTGTTCCCTAAATGAGTGACTCTGTTAGTCCATACAACAACAAACCTTTCTTTATAGGGTGTCAACCATGTTTCATGCACATACTGAACAAATAAAGGAATATGAACACATACTACCTCAAAATGCTTCAAGTGTTCCACAAACTTATATTTTTGACTTAGCCTTTTCTACCTGAATGTGAGATATGAGGTAGATATAAAGACTAAGTGTATGCAGTAAGTTGTGTTTTCAACACCAATTTGCAAATTTGACAAGTGGATTTTTTAATATATATGATTAGGTTACTTCAAGATGTTTTCGACAGCAGTAACAGTTTAGAGAGGTTCGAGAAACCAAAGATACATGTAAACACAACATAAGACAAAGGCCCACGTAGAATATACATGTCAAATTCTTGAGATATAATTGTTGTTATAGTTATTGATGTACATAGTATATAAATAGATTTCATTTCCGTAATGGGGGCTTTCATTTTCATTTTAATCTCTTTGGAAGTCTCATATCCGATTTACTGAGATCTTAAGTCTGTGAGAAATGTATGAACTTATGTCCCATATTTAATTTAAACACTTTCTATTGCTTTTTGTAAGTTTACTTTTTCTTGTTCTTATGTTAATTTAAAATCATTTTCTCAAGTTCTTTAGTTATTTGAATTAGGAAATCTTAAAAGAACTATCACAATTTTCTCAAACGTTTAACACAAATTGTCCTTTAGGAATTTTTGAGTTTGATCGTGCAACTGAATTAAAACTCGTGATTGTTTACTAAAAACACCAGTAAAAAAATTATCACACCAAGTGGGACTCTTTTGTGCGAAAATTTATATTTTTGCAACGAGCGTGTATGCTTTTATGTTTGTTTTCGTTCTTCACGCAACCAAATGATGTCAATTGTTAAGTGTATATACGTCTGAGGAGTATAAGCTTTGCTAGTATGTCTAGACCATTGATAATGTGTGAACCATAAGTGCATGGTTGTGTCAAGTAGTAAAAAGAATTGATCCCACATGGATATGTGTGATTACCAACTCTTACTTCAATTATGCTTATCTAAGGTGATCGCAAAAGGTTTGTTTGATGTTGATTGAAAAATAGATTTTAACAATTAATAAAAAACAGGAATAAGAGCTATGATCATCCATCTAGACTCACCCCTAAGATCATTCATGTTTGAATTACGAGAAGTTATAATCTATTTTTATAAAAAAAAAAGTAGACAAATATGTGTGTCACCCATTTTCGTGGTGTGCGCATCTGAACGTGTTTCAGGCACGACTAAGCAGTTCAATCAAGAGTATTACGCTTTTTAACGCGATGATGCATCATGATTGTTTATTAACTAAGATCAAGTCGTCTTGTCAGTGGCGTCTTGAACTCAAATGTTTAGTAACTCGCTTTTAGATGTTGAATCATTATCTTTTGATACATGGTCGACATCTATTTTAACTTTGATTTTGCAACCGACATAAACATGGATTAGAACTCGAATTTTAAAATAAAGCAACCATATATTTCTCGTAATTTCAAGTGAATAACTTAGTAGGGATTTGTCATGAGACAGGCTCTCATTATCCCATTTCCCTGAAGACCTACTCACTCATTGTGAGATGAACAACAATAATAAACAAATATAAGAACATTGTAAGAAAAGGAAATAATTAAAAACAAGTAAAGCAATAACAAACTAAAATTAAGATGAAGGCAAGATTATAATAAAAATGCAGGAAATTACAAAGGAGTAGCAAAAGCTTAAGCTAAGAACGTAAAGTAAACAACAATTTGCAAGGAATGATAGTAGTGAAAGTGATGCCTTCTCTTGATACTTAAGCATCTATTTAGACTAACCTAAGGCATAAATCACTAATTGTTGTCACTAAATTCAAACGTAATGGACACTAATCACTAATCATAAAATAAATGGAGGCTACACATGCCAAAAGGTCACAAAATCCATCCAAAGATTAAGAGTTCTATAACTTCCTGAGTGCTGACACGGGTCGGCCGTCCAGCCTCTGACTGCTTGTATGGGCATGCTTCAATGGGACCAACACGACCCGTGTCATGGGACACAGATAAACCGTGTTGGTATCGGGAAATTTGTACTATAAACACTTCTTTTCGTGTGATCTTTGGCCTTTTTCGTCCGATTTACTTCATCGGCCTCTTATTAAGCAAATGAGACAAAAATACATAAAAAGGAACTAGTACTATTAAAACAACATTAAATCAAAGGGAAAACAAAGCAAGAAATAAGATACATTTACCGCTTATCAAATACCCTCAAACTTGAATTGTTGTTTGTCCTTAAGCAACAAGCTTGCTTAGAAAGAATTAGGATCAAGTATTTTTCGGTTCTTCGAAAGCTCAAAAAGATAAAATATGTCGATACTCATATATGGTATGTTGTTCCGACCAGCTAAGACTCAAGTTCCCCCGTATTCACCAATACCAAAAGCGTTACTAGAACACAAAACCAGAAAACAATTACAGTTAAATGTTTCCTACTCTAGTCACCTCTCTTGTTGCACTTTGAACTTACGTCTACTTTCGACTTTATTTCCTTTTCTTTTTGACAATCGATTTAAGGCAATTTGAAGTATGATAATCATCACACGCACAAGATCGATTTAGATTTTTTTTTGTTTACACACCAGAAAAGCAACAATTGCTATCTTTGTTAACTGATAAAATTACACATTTTTTAGTGCTTATTTATTGTCCACCTTGGGACGATGTTTGGGATTCAACCACCGTTGGGCTGAATAACTAGGTGATGATTATCCAACTTAGAAGGTGAATTTGCCTTTTGTCACCTTTTAATCATTTTGACGCTAAAATTATATATATTTTTTCTCAACTTATAAACCTATATATTTTGTCGCCCCTAAGCTTAGCCAATTGCAAACCTATATATTTTCTCAACTTTTTCAAAATTAAGAGCTTTTTCAGAAGAAAAAAAAGTAACGACTCAATTTTGGGTGTTTCCAACAATGGTATATATAACTTTATTTAATTAGAAGAAAAAAACCATCCTACCAGCACCAAATCACACAACAACAAAATAAAATAAAAATGTGAAAAATAAGGGAAATACCCCTCTCCCGAACATAAATTGGACATTTTCCCCAATGTTCCAATTCAAGTAGGGAGAGGTGGAGAGAAACTCACAAAAACCTCACTGAGGAGGTGGGAAGCATAACAAGAGGTTTTGTAGTGACTTCTGTATGTCTTCAATCGTAGGACCATGCCGTGCTTGTTCTTCCCCTTGCCTCTACTATTTGACCCATTGCTTATGTTGTTCTGCCTTCAGATACTCAATTTATAGTGCATCCATCTCTGTTGATCCTGATATTGACTAGATTGCCTGGTTTCCTGATAGGTAGGGGACTTAAGCCTCAATTCCATCTGTAGCACAACCTTTTTTAGTGTTCTTATTTCATGAATATCAAGCCATGAGGATTGATGTTTGATGAGTTTTGTCTTTTTCTTTTAGGCCACGAGCTCTCCGATTGCTTATCTTTGTTTGCCTTCTTGGGTGCCATGTTTGGAATCTGAGGATTTTTCAAAGTGCTTTTATTGAGGTTTTGGCTTATGTATTTGGTTAGGGAGATGATTTGGGGAAGGTTTTGTGAAGTTGTTTTGGTTTTTGGTTGGGAATAGGGGTTAAAGGTTTGAGCTTTATGTGGAATTGTTATGGAGTTTGTAGGGTTTTTGGTGTGAGAGAATAGAGGTTGAATATGAAAAGCAATGATGATTTTTGACAATTAGTGGAAAAAAGTCAAAAATTTTGACTTATGGGTGTGTGGGGTTGTGCATAGGATTGGGATTGGTCAAAATTTGAGATGGTGGGGCCCATGGGAGAGACGAAGAGATTTTTCAAAAAAAAATCTGAGTGCTGACACGAGTCGTGTCCCTTGACAAAGGTTGGCCATGTCAGCCTCGGTTTTCACTATGGGGGCTTATTTTCTTGGTCTTTTCACCTTTTTTCTATTTGGTTTGGCTTGCAATTTGATCATTCCTAAAAAAATATCTTCCCTTGGGATCTTTTTCATGAGTCTCCCTTTTATTTAACCCTACAAAAACAACAAAACAAAAGTTAAATTATAAAAATGTGGGTTGCCTCCCACGCAACACTTTTTATAACATCGTTTGAGCTCGACGGTCCCGAGTGTATAAACATTAATGGTGGTTCATCCTTCCTTTTAGGGCTCCATGCCCACAATGCAGTTAACTTCTCATACTTACCACTCCTTTTTTATTTTATTTTGTGGGGTGGCAAGTATCTCTTAAATTCTTTTTTGTTCATACGTTTTCTTCCTCCATTTTTATTCTCTTGTCTTTTCCAACCTTCTTATCATTCTCTCTTGGTTCATATTCTTCTCCCGGGTTATCTTTTCCTCTTGAATCAGATGGTTTCTGTTTGTTACCATGTTTTGCTACTTCAACTAAGTAACATGAAACCTCCGTGTAGGGGTTCTCTAACATGGTGGTCATTATGAAATCCAATCTCTTCTTTCATACGTTCATACTTAGCTTCCCCCTCTTCACATCAATTATAATACCTGCAGTGCACAAAGGTTTCCTATCCATAATGGTAGGCACATGGGGATCTTACCTAATGTCCATGATAATAAAATCAGTAGGGAAGTAGAGGTGTCCCACTTTGACAGGAGCATTCTCTAACACCCCGATCAGAAACTTGACCGACCTATCTGTCATTTGCAGAGTCACAGTAGTTGTTTTATCTTTCCTATACCAAACTTCCTATATATAGTTAGGGGCATTAAGTTGACGCTAGCCCCTAAGTCACATAGAGCCTTACCAATTTTACTTGTGCCTAATTGGCACGGGGATTGAAAAACTACCAGGGTCTTTTAACTTATGCGTCATATTTTGTATAACTGCGCTAGTTATGACCGACATGGCTATTATCTCGTGTTCCTATAATATCCTCTTTTTAGAGAGGATTTCATTAGGGAACTTTGCATCGGTTGGCGTTTGGTCCAAAACCTCAGTAAATGGAACATTCACGTAAAGTTTTTTTATCATATCGAAAAACTTCGTGAATTAAGACTCTACTTTGGCCTTGTCGATCCTCTGAGGGAAATGTATCTTGGGTTTTTAGGGAGGAGGAGCAACATGTGATGCTTCCTTCTCAACCTCTTCAACTACCTACTTTTCAAGAGGCGTCAAAACTTCTTCTTTAACTTCGACTTCCTTTTAACTAACACTTTCTTTTTCTTTTACCACTTTCTTGACTAATTTTTCATAACTCTCTGCCTGAACCCCGGTCCTCTTAGGACTTTCTACGAGCTTTCCACTTCTAGTGATAACAACATTTACATGGCCTCTAGGATTCTGCCCGGGTTTCCCCAAAAAGGATCCTTAAGGAACAAATGTTGATGCTTGTTATTGTGCTACTTATGAGATTTAAGTCTCAAGCATCTTGTTATGGGTGGTCATTGATTCTACTTTAGAAGCTAGCTATCTTAACAAAAAATGATGAGCCTTAAGTAACAAAGAATGATGAGATTGGAACATTCATATCCTTATCTAGAATATCTTTGGGTACGGGACGAATGACCTAGTTACTTAAGGTATTCGCCTTTGTGCATAGACTTTAGTGCAATTTGAATCATACGATTGACAAGTCTTCTTTAGGCAAGCATCAGTCATTCAATACTTCAATAGTGAAGCATCATTGTACATTAATCCTTCTTCAACAATGAAGCACTCTTACTTTCCTCTTGGATTCAGTATCAGACTCTCATCCTTGATGTCCATACATTTTTTGGGATCATTACCTTAGGGTCACATACCTCTTTTTCTAATCATTTGCCTCATGCATTTCCTACACAATTACAAACTTTGGCATATTCTTTCACTGCCCATAAAGTACAAACTTTAGCAACTTTGCCCATGGAGTTCAGACTATGGCAACCCTTGATTGTGCCTATAAAGTTCAGACATTGGCATCCTTTGTTCTTTGCCTAAAAGGTACAAACCTTGGCATCTTACCCATAGAGTGCAGAGTCTGGCATACTTTGTTCTTTTCCTATAAGGTACAGACCTCGACATTTAGCCCATAAAGTTCAAACTTTGGCATCCTTTGTTCTTTGCCTATAAGGTACAGACCTTGGAATTCTTGCCCTACAGAGTTACAGACTATGTCAAGACCCCTTTTGCCCCCATTTAGTTACAGATTCTGGAAACATTGATTTTGTCTATACATTTACAAACTTTGACATTTCATTATGCTCTACAGTTACAGACTTTGGCATTCATTCATTCTGCCCATGGAGTACAGACTCTGGCTACCTCATTCATTGCATTGTAATTCAGACTTTAGCATCACACTCTATTGCCTTTATTGAGTTACAGACTCTGGACATCACTTATGTCTACCTTGTATAGTTACAGACTATGACACACTTATGCATCTTGTCCATGGAGCACAGACTCTGGCAACCTTTAGCATTGCATTGAAGTTCAGACTTTGGCATCTTATTCCTTTACCTTTTTGAGTTATAAACTCTGGAAATCTGTTTCTTGCTCTTGTATAGTTCAGACTATGGCCTATCTTTAAGCTCTTGCCCTATGAAATTCATCTATCTTGCTCTATGGAGTTTAGACTCCGGCTATGTCTCATTTTGACCTTGTGGGATTGTGAACCTTGGCAAATATATTTCCCTACCCTATGGAGTCTCAAACTCTGGTAGTATCTTTGGTTCAGACCATGCCTTCACAATTCTGTGGTTGATTACCATCATTGGTTAATGCCACATCCCTGCTTTGCCTCTTGGCAATCCAATCAATCCATTTTTCTTTGTTTTCATGGTTCCACAAATTACGGAGCTCTAACTTTCTCATTGCATGATGAGAATACGTAGGCACGAGGGTTCGAATCCTCCACGAGCATATTTATTTATTATTTCTCTATCACTCCACTCATCTACATGATTCACTATTCACTACATTCATTCAATATCTACTACCTTCATTCATTCAATAAGTTGGTCAATAAGCCGAGGAAAATGGTTTTTAAAGGAAATTTTGTGAAACATTCATCATCAATTTTCAATTGATTGAGCAGAATCAAGATTCCCTATTTTGATAAAAATATTAGAAAGGGAACTATAAAAGAAGGAGAATCTACAAATAAGGTTACAGAAGATTTTTGGCACTGGTGTATAATCGGCTTTTGGAGCTTCATAATGATGATCAGTTGTTGAAGATAGTGTTGGAGCTTGTAGGAGATTAAATTTTAGAATGATGGTATTTCTCATGGATAGCTACATGTTTCTTTTTACTCTATGCCCTTTTTTGTGCTGCTCTTGGTTAGATGTTATTCTGATCTCTGAAGGCATCAGTTCTTTCAATTTCTTTTCCAAATTATGGCAAAAAGGGGGAGTAGTATTGATTTTGGTGGTGTTGTATTGAGTGGTGAGGTAACATGGGTTTTTGTTTAATATTGGTTGATTAGGAAGTACTAATGTTGTGCTTCATGTTGGAGCATCGAGTAAGACATCTGACCCTTGTATTTGTGAAAATAAATTTATTAGTAGTATTCCTTGCATATTCTGATATCAAATATTTAATTGTGTGTGCATGACTGAGTATGTGAATAATTTCATACTGATATGTGTTAGTTAATAGGATTATATGCTACTAACTATGAACTAACTAGATTCATGCATGACTAGGTCTGTGAATGATTGCATGATTGTCTGTTTGGTTTAGAGCAACTAAATGGATTATGTGTAAGCATCTAAATCTTGATGCTTCTGACTTTTGCTACTGGTGCATAACTGATAATTTGGAAGATGGTTGTTGTTTGCCGATTGTATGCTCTGATAGTCCAGTAGTTCTACTGGTTGCCACTTGTTTCTGATGGAAGAAATGTTATTTATCTTGAAGAGTTGTTTTTCCAAATGGGGAGTTTGTAGTTCCTATTATATTAATTGTATTTAGCAAAACAACAACACAGAGACAGGGACGGAGCCAGAAATTCTAAATAGTAGGGGCAAATTTATAAATTTATTATGAGAATAATATGATATATTATTTATAAATAAATATTGTTATTTTTAACATTTTAAAATTATTAATGGTTTTTTAATTTTTTTATTTATAATAATACAACATGTTTTATCCTCAGAAATCAATTGATAGTTCATAGATCACTAATTTTTCTTTAATTCTAAAATTATAGAATCAAAAAGATAAGATAATAACAACGAGACTATTAAAAAATATTTATTAAAAATAGTAAAGACTATTTTGGACTATATTTTGAAATGAAATAAATATTTAATGCAATATACACTCTCATTCATATTACCACATTACCACATGAGTAGTATATTATAATTGAATTTTTAATTTTAGTGGGGGCATAGACCTACATAGTTGTGTATGTAGCTTCGTCTCTGCATGGAGAAGTGTCCAAGTATTCAAGATTAGTCTAACTTGCTTAAGTTGTAAAAAGGACATATGCTAGGCATAATGCTCTAGAATGTTGGTACGACATCCGGATCTTACTCAACATGCGCCAAAATATTGCATTTTGGATTAATCTTTGGAGAAGATTCAGATATATTTTATTGTTAATTGACTTAGCAATATGATTAAGTGATTTGTTTGACAGCGGGACGAAGATTGATTCAGATTTAAATGAAGATTTAAATTTGAATTTAAATTAAAACAAATCATATCTTATTGGAGATATTCAAGGAACAAATCAAATATTAATTCTAGCACTACGCCAAAAGAGGGAAAAGAGGGCGCTTTTTTTGGCCTATAACAGCGCTTTAAAGCGCCCTCTAATCTGGCGCTGGCATATGTAAAGACAGCGCTTTTTTTCCTGGTGAAAGCGTTGTCTAAAGTGGCTCTTTAAGCCCTTTAAGGGCCACTTTAGAGGGCGCTTTTTAAAGAAAGCGCCCTCTAAAGTGGAAACATTTAAGGGTTTAGAGGGCGCTTTTAATGGAAAGCGCCCTCTAAAGTGGAAACTTTTAAGGGTTTAGAGGGCGCTTTTACTGGAAAGCGCCCTCTAAAGTGGAAACTTTTAAGGGTTTAGAGGTCGCTTTTACTGGAAAGCGCCCTCTAAAGTGGAAACTTTTAAGGGTTTAGAGGGCGCTTATTTTGGGAAGCGCCCTCTAAAGTGGGTGGTTATTTAAATTTTTTTTTTTAAAAAGCGCTATATTTTTTTATTTATTTTAGACAACCTGTATATTGAAGCAGTACACCCAAAACTGTATAATTTGAAGCCCTTTTTCACACATTGCATTCAACAAGCCTTATATACAACAATCCATACATATACAACAATCCACTGATATATAATTGTTTAACTTCTAAAGATTCTAAATATACAACCAATTCATAACTTAAAAAGAAATAAAACTAAGTAGCAAAAGCATCTCTGAGATGTATGTTTTTTTTGCTAGCAGCAGTCTTCTTAGCAACAACCTCTTTTTGTTCAATATCAATAGCATGAACCTAAAATATCATAAAATTAGTTAGGTGATGTATAAGATCAAGAATTAACATTTTCTATGCATAAATATCATATAATTGTGTTTATACCTTTTTTTTTTTGATGCACCTGACTCGATTTGCTGCGTAATCCCCTTATATTTTTGGTCTCTTATCTTTTGAAGATAGAATTGATATTTGTTTAGATGGACATGTTCCATTGTCGTAGAGGGATACTTTCAAATATCCAGCATCATCATCTACGCGAATGAGGCTTGACGACAATGGAACATCTCCATCTAAACAAATATCAATTGATACTTTCGAGTATCCCTTGCCCCTTGCACGAATGATTGACTTCATAATAGCCATTTTACCTGTAATAAAAAAACAATTAAAATCAGATGACAAATGTAAAAACAATTAAAATCATAAAAGTCATTTTACCTGTAATAAAGAAAACAATTAAAATCATTTGACTTGTACCTTTTTCACTAAGTTCTCTTTCTTTTCTTGGTTGGAATATGTTCTACATGTCTCTTAACAACACGGACGGTTGGATTGATCCAAATACCCTCATTATGATCATTTCTAATATATGAATCATTTGATATAATATTCTCATCTTGATCATTTCTGGTAAACGATTCAATCTCAACATCAATATCACCTTGATCTCTAGTGTTTTCATCAATTACTTTGTTGGAAAAAAGAACTATAGACCATTTCGTACTTTTCGGATCATTGACATAGAACACTTGTCTAGCTTGAGAGGCTAGAATAAAAGACTCATCTTTGTATCCCACCCTATTAAGATCCACTTGCAAAAATCCTGACTTATCCATTCGAATGCCGTTATTATTTTCAACCCACTTGCAACCAAATATAGGAATCTGAAACTTCTCATAATCAAACACCCAAATGCGCTCGATAACACCAAAATACGACAGATTTGCAAATTTGGGGTTTAAGTCCTTCACACTTGATATGTGCATTGCTTCAGCTACCACGGTGACACCACTATTCTGCATAGTACTTTTATCATCTTGTTCTTTGGTATAAAATGTGTATCCATTAATCGCGTATGCGCTATAAGAAAAAACATGGAAACTTGGACCATATGCTAAGCATCTCAACCTTTCTGTTATTGAAGCGGGATCTGAATAATACTTTGAATAAATATGATCCTTAAACCAAGGTATAAAACATCGATTGTGCTCTCGTACTATCCAATTTTCATTTCTATTGGGATTTAAACCTCGGAGAACATCCTTGTGAATTTCAACATACGGCTCAACCTCATTCTCATTGTGCAGAACATACAAATGCACTTGATCCCGTTCGACCCTTGATACTGCCACGATTTTATTTCCAATTAGATTTTTTCCTTCTTTCTTTTCGACAAGCTGAGACTTGGGGAGTCCGATTGACTGAACATTAGACAAATATTCAGTACAAAACTCAATCGCTTCTTCAACAATGTATCTTTCAACCATACAACCTTCTGGTCGACTTCGGTTCTTCACGTACCCTTTTAATATTTTCATATAACGTTCAACAGGGTACATCCATCTCATATAAGCTGGTCCACACAATTGTGTCTCTTTCACAAGATGAACAACTAGATGTACCATTATGTCAAAAAATGATGGAGGAAAAAACATTTCAAGCTCACACAAAGTAATAACGATTTCTTTTTGCAACATTGGTAAGATCGCAGGATTGATCACCTTACTGCAAATTGACTTGAAGAAAGAACACAACTTAGTTATAGAGCTTCTTACTTTTTCTGGAAGAATAGAACGTATACCTATTGGGAGAAAATGTTCCATTATAACATGGCAATCATGGGTCTTTAAACTCTTCAACTTGAGGTCTTTCATAGACACAAGTCTTCTAATATCTGAAGAGTACCCTTTTGGAACTTTAACTTCACTTAGAAACTTACACAATGTTTTTTTCTCCTTTCTAGATAGAGTATAAGCAGCAGGAGGTAGATATGTTCGTTTTCCTTTCTTCAAGGGTCCTAATTCAGTTCTTATTCCCATCGCTATCAAGTCCTTTCTTGCCTTAAGGCCATCCTTAGACTTTCCTTGTATATTGAGTAACGTGCCAATAACACTTTCAAATACATTTTTTTCAATATGCATAACATCAAGAAAATGTCTCACATACAAGGACTTCCAATACGGCAATTTAAAAAAAACTGACCTCTTCTTCCACCCACTTTTGACAAGTGTGTGGGCAAAAGGCTTGCCAAACTGAGTATCCAAATCTTTCACCTTTTCAAAAATTTGATCACCCGTCAATATAGGTGGAGTTCTGCCTTGTTCTGTCTCTCCATTGAACGCCTTTCTCCATCCACGGTAGTGATGATTTGAATTTAAGAATCTCCGATGACCAAGAAAGACATTCTTCTGACCAAACTCCAAGCGCTTCCAATCTGTTTTATCTTCACAAATAGGACACGCACATTGACCTTTTATGCTATACCCTGATAGATTTCCGTATGCTGGAAAATCATTAATTGTGCCAAACAACATCACCCTCAAGTTGAAACTTTCTTTCCTATATCCATCATAAACCTCCACACCGGTCTCCCACAAAATCTTTAAATCTTCGATTAAGGGCTTCAAGTACACGTCTATGTCATTCCCTGGTTGTTTAGGTCCAGAAATCAACATAGACAACATCATGTACTTACGCTTCATACATAGCCATGGAGGTAGGTTATAAATCATAATAATCACAGGCCATGTACTGTGTGAGATACTCTGGATACCGTGTGGGTTCATTCCATCAGTAGATAATGCCAAGCGAAGGTTTCTTGATTCTTCTCCAAATTCAGGATAATCATTATCAATTTTCAACCACTGTGGTGAATCTGCCGGATGTCGATACTTTCCATCTATAATTCTTTCATCTGCATGCCAGGTCAAGTGTCTTGAATCGGTTTCACTACGAAACATGCGTCTAAATCTCGGAATAACAGGAAAATACCACAAGACTTTTGCTGGAGACAACTTGTTCTTATATCGCGAGACACCGCATTTAGGACACTCATTTAACGATGCATACTCATTTCGAAACAAAACGCAATCGTTTGGACATGCATGTATCTTATCATAGCTCATGCCAATAGAGCACAACATCTTTTTGGTCTCATATGTTCGATTGGGAAGAACATTATCCTCAGGAAGCATATCTTTCAAAAGGGCTAATAACTCTGTGAAACTTTTATCCGACCATCCATTGCCCGCCTTTAAGTTGTACAACTTTAATACCGCAGACAATCTTGTGAATTTAGTGCAACCATCATACAAAGGTTTCTCTGCATCACTTACCAACCTCTCAAACATTTCGGGACAATCCTTAAGATCTTCTTCAAGTGCTTTTGCAATCTCTTCAACTCGATCACAATCGTATGTATCTGCGCCACTATAGTTTGAGGCATAGGTCGTACTATCCCCCGGTTCAACATTCTCGTTACTTTTCTCACCATGCAAATTCCAACATGTATAACTTCGATCAATTCCATGCCTCATTAGATGCGATGTCAACTGAACTGCGTCAACCCGTTTCCCATAACAACAACCCAAGCAAGGACATATCATTCTACTGGGGTCTTCGGCGTGCGCAACGGCAAACTTAACGAATTTTGATACCCCATTCTCGTACTCTCTCGACAATCGATTGGAAGACATCCATGTATTATCCATTACTAATTAGAATAAACAAAAAACAATTTCAGAAGAGTTCAAACACATTCGGACCTAAGTTTCTAATGATACTGGTGTTGACACAAAATCATATGTTCATAGGTCGTATAACCCTAACTACTGGGTAATGTAGTCCCATTGCATGCGCTATCATGGTCACTAAAAACCAACCGTCAATTTCCTATTGCATGCGCTATCATGGTCGAAACAAACGTAGCATAGACAACAATAACATAAAACAGAAATTGGGCAAAGCTAAAACAAAGCAATAACATAAAACAGAAATTGGGCAAAGCGTGTACCTTTGATTGGTAGAAGGAGGAAACGCGCAGTAATAATGTAGATCTAACAGAGGTGGAAGGAAAACGCCTTAGAACCCTAACGTGAAAAAGAACGAAAATAACAGATAGTGAAATAACAAAACACGCAGTATGTTATAATTTTAATGTTTACTAAAGGGGACATTAGAGGGCGCTTGTGGAAAAAAAGCGCCCTCTAAAGGGGGCCTAAGAGGGCGCTTATGAAAGCGCTCTCTAAGGCTTTCCAGAAGCGCTTTATAAGCTGGAAATGCACATGGACTTATAACAGCGCTTTATTAAAAGCGCCCTCTAAGGGTAACCTTAGAGGGCGCTTTCTAAAAAGCGCCATGTATCGTTGTCCCTCTATCTCCTCCTTATTTTTTCGTTTCACCTTAGAGGGCGCTTGTGGAAAAAAAACGCCCTCTAAAGGGGGCCTAAGAGGGCACTTATGGAAGCGCTCTCTAAGGCTTTCCAGAAACGCTTTATAAGCTGGAAATGCACATGGACTTATAACAGCGCTTTAGTAAAAGCGCCCTCTAAGGATAACCTTAGAGGGCGCTTTCTAAAAAGCGCCATGTATTGTTGTCCCTCTATCTCCTCCTTATTTTTTCGCTTCACCTTAGAGGGCGCTTTATTACAAAAGCGCCCTCTAAAGTGCGCTGTCTATTGCTCCTTATTTTTCGCTTCACTTTAGAGAGCGCTTTTGTAATAAAGCGCCCTCTAAGGTGCGCTGTCTATTCCAGTTTTTGGCGTAGTGTAGACAAATTAAAGAAATTATTCAAGGAGAAAAGCGCAGAGTTATTATATTATATAAGAAACTCAAAACCTACACTAGAAGCCAATCATTCACATTGAAGATTTTAGAGTCCTAAGATTTACAAGAGTCCTGTTATTTTATGTACACCACACTATGTTTAAGTAACTTGACATAGTTGTAGATTTATTTATTTAAGTTCTAAATTCAACATTGTTATGTATGCTTTTATGTATCATTAATTTGACATAAAAGGTTTGTCTAATTGAATTGTAGTATTCAATATTGATTGTGTGATTGAGAAAAGCTTTGGTGAAATATTTTAATTTCTAAGAAGATGAAGATAGGTAGGAAATTGATAATAAGTAGGCATGCACTTTTTTTAATTGTTTAAGTCGGAGTCTTTGGAAAGTCTCATTCTATTTAATACAATTAAATAATTATTTTACAGTAACTATTACACAAAAATGACAAAAGAAAAATTAAAAATAGCTGTTTTATTAGCCTAATCGGGGTATTAAATTATGGTAATCCAATTAGAAGTAGAAAACCGATTATTTTTTAGCACGGCTTTTTAAAAAAGAATTCTAAAAATAAAATAACATTTTATTGGTAATATACAAAACGAATAAGCAACAGCAATTAAACCGTTTCCCTTTCCTCCATAAATATACAAAGAAACCAAAAAAAACACCTGTGATCTTATCGATCAATCGTCGAAACAGATCAATAACAAACAAAAGAGGCGTCTTAATAAACGTCCATCTCTCAATCCCTTCCATTTCGATATTCTTTTTTTTCATCTTCTGCGAAAATGAGAGAGTGCATTTCGATCCATATCGGTCAAGCCGGAATCCAGGTCGGAAATGCTTGCTGGGAGCTTTATTGCCTCGAACATGGCATTCAGGTAACAAACTAATCATGGCTTTCTTTCTTTTTTTTCATCTAATTATGGCTTTATTTTTTATTTTTGTTTGCATTCCACAATGTGCATGGATTCTAAGTGGCATTGATTCTTCCAGAGCTTCGTATTTGATTTTGAATTTCTTGAAATGACTTACGATTCTAAATTCTAAATATATATGTAATGTTCAATGTACGAATTAAGATTTTGTATTTAGTTTTTTGTTTCTTGATTGGTTGAAAATGTGAATCTATTTGCAATTGGTTGTTAGCATGGTTTTAAAAACCAATACCTATATCCTATTCACCATTTTTATGATAAAAAATGTGTAATTAACGAATGCAATCAATATCGAAACATCTGTACATATCCAAATCAAGAGCGTCTTAATGTGACTGCGACTGCAACTTGATGGTTACTGTTATTTGAAATATTGGTTGTATGTATAAATTATTCAGCAGGTCTTCACTTTTGCTCATTCTTGTTTTTTTCTTTCAAATCATTGCTAAATCAACACAGGTTTTACTTGGATAGTACTTTCTAGAATAATCTTGTTCCGTCATTCAATTTACTATAGTAGTTTCTTTATGTAATTTTAAGATCAAACATGAATCCTGTTTCTTGTATGTGGTGTTTTAGGCTGATGGGCAGATGCCAAGCGATAAGACCGTAGGTGGAGGTGATGATGCTTTCAACACCTTCTTCAGTGAAACTGGAGCTGGGAAGCATGTACCTCGCGCAGTTTTTTTGGATCTCGAGCCTACTGTGATTGATGAAGTGAGGACTGGGGCATACCGCCAACTATTCCATCCTGAACAGCTCATTAGCGGAAAGGAGGATGCAGCTAACAACTTTGCTCGTGGACACTACACCAGTAATTAACCATATATTTTCAAATACAACATCTTTTTCATGTTAAATATCATATCAAATTTTAACAATGTTGTTTTGTTTTCAATTAACTCAGTTGGAAAAGAAATTGTTGATGTATGCTTGGACCGTATCAGAAAGCTTGCAGACAATTGTACTGGTCTCCAAGGCTTTCTGGTTTTCAATGCTGTAGGCGGAGGCACTGGTTCTGGTCTTGGTTCCCTTCTGCTGGAACGTCTTTCAGTCGACTATGGCAAGAAATCCAAGCTTGGATTCACTGTTTATCCTTCCCCTCAAGTTTCAACCTCTGTTGTTGAGCCTTACAACAGTGTCCTCTCCACTCATTCCCTTCTCGAACACACTGATGTGGCTGTCTTGCTTGACAATGAAGCCATATATGATATCTGCAGGCGCTCTCTTGACATTGAGCGACCCACCTACACTAACCTCAATCGTTTAGTTTCTCAGGTATATATGTTATTGTTAATAAAAACTGAGTTTCACTCTGCATCGCGATTGTGAAATTGGTATCCTGAATGTCAATAGCAAGAATCAGGTCCTAATAACAAATGTTTATGTTGTTAAAGTTGAATCAAATTGCAACTTAGTATATAACAACCGCATATTTGAAGACCAATTCTATTGTAATCTATGTGTTGTGTTGTGTTGTGTTGTGTGCCTCTTTAACGTTTTGCTGGTATATTCAGGTCATATCATCACTAACTGCTTCCTTGAGATTTGATGGTGCCTTGAATGTTGATGTTACTGAGTTCCAGACTAATCTGGTGCCATATCCTAGGATTCACTTCATGCTTTCATCTTATGCTCCTGTGATTTCAGCTGCGAAAGCATACCATGAGCAGCTATCAGTTGCTGAAATCACAAACAGCGCATTCGAGCCATCGTCTATGATGGCGAAGTGTGATCCACGCCATGGCAAATACATGGCTTGCTGTCTTATGTACAGAGGTGATGTGGTGCCTAAAGATGTTAATGCAGCTGTTGCAACTATCAAGACCAAGCGCACTATTCAATTTGTTGATTGGTGCCCTACTGGATTCAAGTGCGGAATCAATTATCAGCCTCCAACTGTTGTTCCAGGGGGTGATCTTGCCAAGGTTCAGAGGGCTGTGTGCATGATTTCCAACTCCACTAGTGTCGCAGAGGTTTTCTCACGCATTGACCACAAATTTGACCTGATGTATGCTAAGAGGGCATTTGTTCATTGGTATGTCGGTGAAGGGATGGAAGAGGGTGAATTCTCTGAAGCTCGTGAAGATCTTGCTGCCCTTGAGAAGGATTATGAGGAAGTTGGTGCAGAGGCCACTGAAGGTGAAGATGGTGATGAAGGAGATGAATATTGATTAATATTGCTTTTCTAGACTGATTATTTTATGCATTCAGTGTGTTGTCTTCTTATATTTGTCCTTTATGTGGAGCTTCTGAGTCTGTCTTGTTCTTGTACTAGATATAACTTCAATCATAAGGCTGCGGCTTTATGCTTTTGTTTGAATAAGTAATGCATGTTACAAAATTTTAATGGTGCACTTTATATTTTCAAATTTTGCATGTGTTGCATTAAGCGCTCCATGGGAAAACAAAATAAAGAAAAGAGAAAATACATCAGCTTTGGGCCGTTAATGTTTGGATCGAAATGAAATAGAGGGGCAAAAGGTTAATTTTTTTAGTCTTAGTTTAAAAATAGAAGGAAAAAATAGAGGAAAAGAAGATATCTTTTTCTTTTCCAATTTTGCATTTTTTTCAAGTTAAAATGTTTTTTTTTTCTAAGATTATTCTTTTATTTGACATATATTGATTCGTTTAAAAAGCTTAACCATATACTATTGGAGAGTGATTTACTAATTGTTTTAGATTGTTACCCAGATAGATAGTCATGCATGTTATGTTAGCTACTAAGTTAGTTATGATTGTTAGTTGTATTACTTGTGATTCAAGTAACTTGTTTGTGATCCAAGTGTTTTCCTTTGTATATAAACTTATCTTATTAATAATAATAGTAAACTCAATGAAATGACATTCACTCATTTAGTAATGAGTATTATGGTATCTGATGATATCTAATGCATTCTCCTAGCTTATTCGCATATCTCCTCTCTTTTTTATTGAGTTTTTTTACATTCATCAATGTCATCAATGGTGAAACTTCAAGATTATGATGATTCCTCATCTTCCAACAACAATACCAACCACGACACTTCACACAACAATAGCAATAACAACTCCATCCACAATAACAACAATCAATTAAATAAGAATCTGACTTTTGATCAATCAAGCCCATATTATCTTCATCCAACTGAAACCCACAGTGAAGTCCTTGTTACTCATCCCATTTGCAAAAACGATTGTGAAGCAAAGTGTTGTCTGTTTCTTAGATGGTGCATGGAAAAATTTATGGCGATGGAGATGCAACTAGCCAAGAAAGTACAAAGTTGTTGCATCTTTTTTAAAAATCAAATAAAGGATCAGTTTCAATTGGTGATGTGATATTTCCATTGACAAATTTGAGTTTGTTCTTGCTCAATATGCCATGTTTCATGGAATACTACTTGTCATACCCTGAAATTTACCCTACCCTTCACCATGATCATATAGACCATTAATCTAAATATTTGCATATCATCCTCATTCATTCATTTCATTGAATAAGAATGGTTCGCCATAAGCAGGCATCCTCTTGGCATCATGTTAATAATAGTTCTGATTAATTATAACTTCGTGTTGATTTCAATTTCAAATTAACGTTTGAAGTTTGAGTTGATTTTGAAGTTAGATTTGATCTTTGAAAATAAAATTCGGTTTTAGAAATCATTTCGTTCTTTTCTCGAATTAATCTTGGAAATTCAAGTTGAGTTGGACGATCCAAATTTATTCTTGAAAAGTCGAATTGGTTTTGGAAATTTAATCGCTTTTTGCATTGAGCCCATTCATTTCTTTTTATGTAGCCCGGTTATCCATTCATATCCAATTTCAATTAACTAATATCCAAAACCATTTAACCAATCCAATCCTATCCTAAACCATATCCAAATTCATTTTTAACCCATATCCATTTTTAAACCAAATCCAATTAATTCATACCAATTATCCATTTTCATAATCTATTTCGCTAACTCCATTTCCATAATTAACTTCCATCGAACCATGCAAGAAGTTGCCGATAGCATTCATTCATAACATTCATTTCATCCATAATTGTACAACCAAATTCCAAACATTGCCATATTATACATTCCAAAACCATTATCAAAATTCTACAAGCAAATTCAAATAACCATTCTTACTAATGACAATACCATTGCATATTCATTCTATTCTATCCTAATTTTTCAAAATTACACTGAAACAGTACCATAGGAATTAAGTCAGTGCCATCCCAACCGTTACATAATGCAATCCTTAATATATTATCCAAACAGTGGTTTACATAAGCCAATGAATTGAAAAAAGGCATAAGCTGCCAGTGCCACCGAGAGAACCGCAAGCTGCTACAAGATAAACTGAAAGCTCTTTATCCGGAATGCCGACCATCTCAATAACTCCAGGTACTCCTCTGGTTTCCGGTACCAGGCCGTCAGCTCTTGCGGTCTCAATGGTTCAAATTGGCAACATGATAACTGAGCTCCCAACGACGCAGCTAGAATTGTGACTACGGCAGTTACGACAACATGTACACTGAACCAACATAGCCCACCTGCAGAATTACAAAACCAAGTTAATCAAAATCCAGCCTGCAATGCAAATGCACTTCGGTTCCGTCCCAGAATTCAGGAATTTCAGTGGCAGTTTGTATGTTTCCTGTTTTTTATCGAAATGTCATTGAAGCTGCTAACCAGTTTAACTATGGCGGTTGACAATTAGAAGGCCTTATGGAGTTGTTGGCCATGGTAGACATTGCCTCTCAAGGCTTTCTTCTGTCACCGACACGACATTGCTAAAAGCATAACTCTGCGGCAGTTGAAGATTTCAGAATCTGAAAAAAAAGAAGAAAACGACATCCATCATAACAGTCCATTTCCAAAAAAAGAACGCATAATGCATAATTACACAATAGTTCTTCCGAAGAATCAATAACAGAATTCCATCAACTAATTACTAACTGATTTCATTTCAAATAAGAAAAAATGAATTTGCATTTCATTCCAATTTTCACTTAGAATTCATCCTAACAGCTTTCCTAATTTCCAACTGACTGCAAATTAAACAAACATAATTGATTCAAACACCTCACTAACTAACTTTCTAACAGAAAATTGATAACTAACTAACAACTCTAACAAACTTTTAGACCATTCTAACAGAAAATTGGAGAGAAACACAAGTTCTTACACAATATAAAAGCTAACCTCATGGTGATTCTTCAAGGTTCTTCCATCTCTATCTTCAATCCTCTTCCACGTCTTCATTCTATTTTCCTCTTCTTCATTCTTCACTCTCCAAATCTCTGCAACAATTCTGTTTCAATCTTCTTCTTCCAAACTTCATCACAAACTCTCAATTTTTCAACCGAAACCTTCACCACACCAACCTTCAATCCACTTCATCACCTTCAATCCAATATCAATCTTCAATCATCTAACAGAATCCACAATGGAAAACAACAAAACATGCCATACAATGACTTAACAGAGATAAGAAAAACCTCATCCAAGAACCTGCAACAGAAGTAGGTGAGTACCTGAACCGGTGAATCCACAGCTTCGATTCCGCTTTCCATCTTCGAAGCTCCATTGCGCCACGAGTACGCTCTCCCTCTTCGCTCTCGGTTTAGCCGATTCTGCAGGAACTCACAGAACGAACGACCAACCGCACCGTCAACACATCGATTCCGGTAGGTAACCACTCTCTCTTCAATTTCTTTCAATTCGCGCACAAGAAAAAGAAACGAAGTTAATTCAGTCTCGGTCTCGATGTCGATTCAATGTTGAGAGTATCCGCGAATCCGATTGTTGTTCTTGGTTCTTCATTGGAGAGTTCATGAATTCGTGAGGTAAGACGTGGAATCTAGAGGAGACAAGGAGCGTTATACGGATCTGAACATGCAACGGACTTGTGCGAGCTTCGTCGGAGTCTTCTTGGCCGCACAATGCGATGAATTCCTTCGGAGAAACTCCAGCTCATTTTCGATCCAGGCTAGTACGCAGGTGGATAAGAAGATCGGAGATCCATTCTTTCCTATCTGAAGCTCGAATCCGGGTTTGAGGTTAAGGCCCAAGCGGATCAATTCCTATCCACACTTCTCATGTTGGACCTACACCCCTTGTCCATTGCAAAGGCCCGGCTCCAGGATTTTTTGTTGTTTTTCTTAAGTTTTGTTAAGTCCTTTAATTAGAACTTAGGAGTTAATCAATTAAGATTTAACTGTTTTTGGTTTAATTAGAATATTATTAGTTAGGTTAATTAGTTCCATTAGGTTAAACAGCTTAATAAAGAGTTAGATTTAGATTAAGATTTTAGAATATTAGAACAATTAGAATTAATGTTAGGATTTAGAATAATTAGATAATCTTAGATTAATTAGAAATATTAATTTTGGTTAGAATTTAGATTTAGAATTAATCAAGATTAGGTAATGATTTAGAGTGTTAGAAATATTCTTAGAAATAATATTAGATCTAGGTTAGGTTAATTGTTTTAAATAGAACTTACTTAGAGTAGAAATTTAATTCAATATTAATCATAACTGTAAAATGACAATTTTACCCTTAGACTTAGAAGTAATTCAATCTCGCATGCTCCCTTAGTTTTAGGACTTCTAGAATTTTCTAATTGGTCAACTAACCTAGTTATTATTTCTCATGTGGTTAACCTTAGTTATAATACATGTTTAGATAGAGTTTAGATTTTAGAATTAACTTTCATTTGAATGATTTTACTTTCGCACATCCCTTGTATTTTACATGTACCCCTCTCCCCCATTCCGATGTATGCTTTTACTCGCTTTCTTTTATTGCTTGATCCGATACTCCTTAGGCATTAGGAACGTTCACCATTTCGCAACCAATAATCAAACCCTTGATCCAACGTCAAGTGGTCCTTTTCTTAAGTCAAAAACAATAAACAAACCCTTGATCCAACGTCAAGCGGTCATTTTCTAAACCAAACTCAAAAATACAATAAATGGCGATTGGGATCGTACGTCACGAGCCTTAAGCGATAAAGAAGGGATGAGACTGGAGCTTTCCTACACTCATTCTGAATGCTTCGAACACAAGACGCTCGGCTTGGCCGTTTGAGGTATTCACCTTTATCCATAGTCTTTAGTGCATTCCGAAATCAATAACACTTTCTTCAAAACATAAAAACAACTCAACGCATTCAAACCTTTTGTTTGAGCCTTAGGGCGACACCATCGAAAACCCTTCTTCAAGGTAATAAAAACAACAAAACAAACATAAACAAATTTCAAAACCACGAACTACGGACGCTCTGATTTCTCACTTCAACAAGTGGGCATACGTAGACACGAGGATCCATTCCTTGGCGAGCACACTAATTTAAAATCTACCTCCACTCCGCAAACCATTGGCAAGCAAACATTCGATAGACAACACACACGTAAGCGCAAACATCCTAGATGGTTCCCATGGAGTACCATGGATGTGAGGGGTGCTAATACCTTCCCCTTGCATAACCGACTTCCGAACCTGTTCGTGGTTGCGACGACCATACGTTGGGGTTTTCTCGATATTTTCCCATTCCTTTGGAATAAATAAAAACCGATGGCGACTCTGTATTTTTCGCGTAGCGACACTACCTATTTGCACAAGTGGTGCACATTCAACAATCAAGAAACAAAGATATAAAGTATATTATCAGTTTCTTGAAAGGTTTGAATGATACCTTTAACACTATCAAGTCTCGAATTCTCATGATGGAACATTCACATGATGTTAGCAAGGTGTTCTCTTCCATTCTACAACAAGAAAGATAACTAACAAGCTCTTTCACATCATTCCTCAAAGATACCCTTCACCAACACAAATAATTCTCAACAAAAACAAGTTAGAGGACGGGGAAAGCCTAATTTTCAATGGAAAGGTGATATCAGTTCCAAAGGATGTTTTTTTAAAGTGATCATGACATTGAGTCATGCCACTTCAAACATGGATTTTCACTTGGATTTAAATTCGAGGAAAAGCAAATGTTTCTAACAACATAGATTCACATTATCAAGATCAAGGCAAGGACTATTGTGATAATCAAGAAGGCAACGTAGAAATTTCTCAAGACATGTGCCGAAAATTGGTAGCCTTGCTCAACAAGACAAATGATTCTACTAACACTGATTCTCGCATCATTCATGACTATTTATTGTTAAATATGTAATTATTTGTATCGAAGTCAAAATAGTGTGTTTGTATTCGACGGGTGTCGAAATGTGTTTTTGTGTGTATGTCGAAATAGAGTGTTATAACTTGTGTCGAACAGAGTCTATATTTGTTGTATTTGGTAGAAAGTCAAATACAATCTATCGAAACATACAGTCAAAACATATAGTTGTCGAAGGAGTCGATAGTGTCGAAATGGTCTGACTTAGTTTAGCTTTAGTTGAGTTAGTTATTTTGTAATTACTTTGAGTGCAAGTAATCTCTTCTATAAATAGAGATGATCTCTATTTTGAAGGTGTGAAAAACACAAGAAGGGGGGGGGGGGGGGGGGGGGGGGGGGGTTGAATTGGGTTTTACAAGCAAAAGCTTTTTCCAAAACAAGAACGCCACTAACAAGTTAACAACAAAGAGATAAAAGTACAAGTATTTTTATTTTGGTTCGCTTGAAACTCAAAGCTACTCCAGTCCATCCGCCAAGGTGACTTTATCTTATACACAAGGATTTAATCCACTATAATCAACAAATTACAATAATCACAAAGAATAACCTTCTTTGTCTTCTCAAGGATCCAACTATACCCTAGTCTCCTTAAGGACTCACGAAGAATAACCTTCTTTTTCTTCTCAATGATAACCTCCTTAAGGAATCAAACAATAAGTTTTAATCATATTTTGTGTATTACGAGATGCTTTATACAAGTAGATTTTATACAAATGATAAATAATTACTTAAAGAAAAACTGTGTACAAAAGAATGATAATTTTTCACAAATATATAGACTTATCAAAAATGTTGTATCACCGGCTCTTTCTTCAAGTCTCCAAGTCTCACTTATATAGCATAAGAAGAAGATCATTGGAGGGAAAATAGGGAAAGATCATAGAGCGACTGTCTAATGTTGGATGGTGAAAGAAGTGATATTGCATACTGTCATTTACCCACAAAATCAGTGACATGTGTGATGCATAGTATTGCCCTTTGCCCACGAAATCAGGTAGTGGAAAGGATATTTAATTTTTACTATGTATTATTTGATCATGTTCCCATTTGATATTATCTTCAAGTTCATTAGCTTCTGATGAAAGTTGATGAAGCATGAAATGAAGAAACAAAGAGATAGATTCAGAAACTTCAGATTTTTTTGTCAAACCTTGACAACGTCAGTAGTCTGGCTTGAAATCTTCAGTATCTTCAGAATCTACAGTCATAACCTTGATAACTTCAATCGTCTGGCTTGAGATCTTCATAATCTTCAGCTACGTAACACAACTTCAGAAGCTTGTCATTCTTCAGAAGATTTAATGATCGGAGTTGCGTTCAGTAGCACGAGCTGAGAGAACATTGCAGTAACAACATAGCATTTCCTCAAAAGCTTCTCAGGAGTGAGTCAGCATAGAAGCAGAAAGATCATTGCAGCATCAACATTGAATATCTTTCAGAACTTCTAGTAACTGGCGCAGAAATGGATTTGGAACTCATTGTTTAGAAACTGATGACGTTGCACGTCATGTACTCAGAATCAGAACTGGATGTTAAAGCTACACAATAACAAGACATTAGGGTACCAAATTATTCTCACACAAATATAATATTGTTATCATCAAAACTCAAGGTGTAGATGCAGAACCAGTTCTTATTCTAACAATCTCCCCCTTTTTGATGATGACAAAACATGTATTTTGATGAACAGTTTTGTACAGGGTAATCATAGAAGAATACATCTTACAGAAGCAAAAAGCTCCCCCTGAGATGTATAATTCTAAAAAGATGAAATCAGAATGAAAGAACACTTTTCTAACTAACCTTTTTTAATTACCAAAGTAAATGTTCAATCAGAATCTAGTTTATCTTCATAAGTTGATTAATGTTGTCTACAGCACTGGTTTGTTGACATCAACATTATGATGTGCTTCACTTCAGAAGCTTGGTTGAGTTCTTTTTGAAGAAACTTTAGAGCTAGTTGTCTTCAATCAGAACTTGAAATCTGATTCTCTTTGAAATTCTCTTTCAGAGCTAGTTTGTCTTTGAAGAGCATAACTCTTGAAAAGAACTTTCAGAACCTGGTTGAGAAGAAGAACTTTCAGAATTGAGAATTCTTCTCAAGAACTTGATTGCCCGTTATGATTACTATGGAGGAAACTCTTCCTCATAGCTAGATGTCAATGCTAAAGTTTTTCTAAAAAGACTTTTAGAAGAACTTGATGCCAGTACCCAATGTTATAAGTTCAAAACATGGATATTAATTTCTTGAAGATTCATACGCTTGAATCTAATTCTCAACCATCAGCATGAAGGCTTTACAGACTCGGACACAAGACCATTTCAATAGAAACTGGTAACTTATATTGTGATCTTTGAAACTTCATAAGAACTTCTGATGTTTGAACATAACCATTATGATTCTTGAACATAACCCTGCAAAACATTTAACAAACTATTCTTCAAAGTAGTTGTTAGCAGAAAACATTAATCAATGTTTGGGTTCTTAGTTAGGAATTAAGGTATGTCAAAATAATTATGAATATTCCCCTTAGATATGTTTCTCCCCCTTTGTCATCAATCAAAAAGACAGACAAAATAATAAAAGAAATAGTGAGAAACAACAAAAAAAATTAATTGATAAAGCCAAAAGGCAGAGAAGATACAAACATAACTTTAAAAATGGAAATACAACGGGAAAAAGTAAACAGACAACAAGTAAGAACTAACATAAAAGGGCGCGCACACACACACACATGTGCGAAGACTATTTAAGAAAACTAAGGGTTTTGAGATGGAGGAGGTGGAAAAGCTGGGTAGTCATCTAATAAATTCAAGGGATCTATCAACAGATCAACATCATATTCGATACATATTTCCATGTAGTACGCCAAAACTTCAGGTGGATCGATCTTTATGAAGATAGGATAGTTATCTGATGGGGTATTACTACCGCCGATTTCTTCTCTTTTGGATGGAGTAATACTTTCACTAGTAACAGATCTAGGAGGAGATTTAGATTGATTCAGTTGTAATTGTTGAAACTGTTGTTGAATTTGTTGTTAAGGAGCAGCCATTCTTGAAGATGAAGGAGATGAAGAACAATTGCAGAGAGGGGTGTTTTAATTTGAAAGGTGAAAGTGAGGGAATATTATGTGTGTAGTGTGAAAATGTGAGAGAAATGGGTTTATATAAAAAATTGATGATGACAAGGTGAAAATATGCAGTCATAGGGGGAAGCATAATAGTTTTTAACCTAATTCCAAGAATTGTGAAACCCAACGTGTCACGCTTTTATCACGTATGCTCAGAAAGTGGGATAGTTGTCACCACTTAGAATCACATGAACTCAAACGATATGATAATCATTTAATGCAACGACTGTTTAGAATAAGGAAGACAAATCGATAAGATTGCTTCTAATAAGAACCTTTATGATTCATGAAACTTCCTTACTTCAGAAAGCTCGTGTTTCAGAGTCAACAAGAATATTCTCAGAATCTGATCTAGAGTTCTGAAGACTTAAACATTATGAATTACATCTTTTTGTTCTGGACAAAAATCCATAAATAAGTTTTTCAGAATGAAAACAAATCTATCTTTAGCAAGGGGTTTTGTAAAGATATTAGCCCATTGATGGTCTGTATCAACAAATTTTAGATGAAAAATTCCCTTCTTAACATATTCACGTAAAAAGTGATGTTTAATTTCAATATGCTTAGCCCTAGAATGCAAGATAGGATTCTTAGATAAACAAATAGCAGAAGTATTATCGCAGAGAATATGAATGTTACTCTCAAATATCTGATAATCTTCTAGTTGACTCTTCATCCAGAGTATCTGAGTGCTGCATCTAGAAGATGCAATATATTCAGCTTCAGCTGTTGAAAGCGTAATTGTTGACTATCTCTTTCTGGACCATGAGATCAGATTGTCTCCCAGAAATTGACTACTCCCAGAATTACTTTTTCTTTCTATTTTGTCTCCAACGTAGTCAGCATCATAATAGCCTACTAATTTGTATTCATTTGATTTTCTATAAAACAAACCAAGCTCAGTAGTACGTTTCAGATACCTAAACATTCTCTTAACGGAAGTTAAGTGAGTTTATCTATGATCTGATTGGAAGCGAGCACATAAGCAGACACTGAATAAAATATAAGGTCTAGAAGCGGTTAGATAAAGGAGAGAGCCAATCATACCTATGAATAGCTTCTAATTTACCTTACTGCTTACCTCTTCTTTCTCCATAGTACACGTGGATGCATTTAAGTATTTGCTTGCTTACATTCTGATAAGTTAAACTTCTCCAGAAGTTCCTTTGTATATTTGCTCTGATGAATGTATGCTCCTTCTGAGCGTTGATCAATCTAAATTCCCAGAAAGAACTTGAGTTCTCCCATCAGACTCATTTCAGATTTTGCCTGCATTGACGTAGCGAAATCCTTGAACAACGAAGCATTAGCATAACCAAAAATAATATCATCAATATAGATTTGCACAACCAGAATGTCATTCTTAAGGGTTTTGCAGAAGAGAGTTGTGTCCATTTTCTCTCTGGTAGAATTATTTTCCAAAAGGAAGTTACTTAGTCTATCATACCAAGCTCTGGGAGCTTGTTTCAGACCATATAACGACTTTTTCAGTTTAAAAACAAAGTCAGGATTTTGAGAAATTTCAAAACCAGGAGGTTGATGCACATATACTTCTTCAGGAATATATCCATTTAAGAATGCACTCTTAACACCCATTTGATCAAGAATGATGTTATGATTGACTGCAAACGAAATTAAAAGACGAATAGACTTTAACTTACCAACTGGAGAAAAAGTTTATGTATAGTCTATACCAGTCGAGCCTTGTTTCTGAAAACCTCTCCCTTCCCATTGAGATTGTTTCTGAAGACCCATCTGGTTCCAATGACATGGAAACCCTTTGGTTTCTGAACAAGATCCCAAACGTCATTTCTGGTGAATTGATTCAGTTCTTCTCGCATAGACAAAATCCATTCATTATCTAGAAGAGCTTCATCAATAGATGTGGGTTCTATCAGAGATACCAAACCTATAAGAGTCTCTTCAAAAGGTTTGAATTAAGATCTTATTCTGACTGGAGCATTTGTATCTTCCAGAATCAGTTCTTCAGAATGAGGGGTTCTTGATCTACTCTTCTTCTGATGAGTTGGACCAACGACAACTTCTGGTTGAGTCGTATCTGAGTCGTTTGCTTCAGATTCTTTAGCTTTGCCTTCTGAGTCTTTTTCTCCAAAATCGGTATCCTTGGATTCTGAAAGATTGATCTTCAAATCTGCAAATTTCTCAACTAGCTTTGACTTTTCAAGGTCAAGCTTATCATTGAATCTAATATGAATTGATTCTTCAACAATTTGTGTTTCTGTGTTAAAGATTTTGTAGCCTTTAGATCATTTAGAATATCCTAAAAATAAACACTTTTGTGCTATAGAATCAAACTTGCCCAGATTTTCTTTAGTGTTCAACATAAAACATTCACACCCGAAAGGGTGAAAGTAAGAAATGTTGGGCTTTTTGTTCTTCCAAAATTCATAAGGAGTCTTATCTAGAATAATTCTGATATAAATCCTTTTCTGAATATAACATGTTGTGCTAACTGCTTCTGTCCATAAATGCTCAGTCATGTCAGTTTCTTGGATCGTGGTGCGAGTCATTACTTGCAAAGTCCTATTCTTCCTTTCTATAACTCTATTTTGTTGTGGAGTTATAAGACAGGAGAAATCATTGGAAATACCATATGAATCAAAAATATTTTCAAAATGTTTATTTTCAAATTTGCCATCGTGATCACTTTTGACTCTGACTATTTTGCAATTCATTTATGTTTGCACTAGTGAGCAGAAAGTAGAGAACACAAAATGTGATTCATCCTTGTGTTTCAAGAACTTTATCCATGCCCAACAATTATAGTCATCAACTATGACTAACCCATACTTCTTATCATTGATGAAGGCAATTTTCATTAGTCCAAACAAATTAATATGCAGAAGTTCTAACAGTCTAGAGGTAGAAACAACAGTTTTCGCTTTGAAAGATGTTTTAGAAAACTTGCCTTTTGACATGCTTTACAAAGAGCATTTAAAGCATACTTCAGGTTGGGTAAGCCTCTGGCTAATCCAAGCTTATTTAGCTGTGAAATCCCTCTCATGCTATCATGGCCCAAACGTTTGTGTCACACCCATTTCTCCTTATTAACATACATTACACATTTTACATTTTGATCCTCAAGATCAGAAAGTCTAATTTTGTAAATGTTGTTCTTTCTCTTTCCGTTAAAAAGGATTCTACTATCTTTTTGACTAACAACCTTACAGGACTTTTGATTAAATATGATATCATAACCATTGTCACTAAGTTGACTAATAGACAATAAGTTATGTATCAAACCATCAACTAAAAGAATATTAGTAATAGAAGGAAATTTATTGTTACCAATAGTTCAAGAGCCAATGATCCTTCCTTTCTGGTTTCCTCTGAAACCAATGAAGCCTATCTTGAGTTCTAAGTCTTGGAACATAGCCCTTCTTCCTGTCATGCGTCGCGAGCATCCACTTTCCAGGTATCATGACTGGTGTTTTAGATGAGGTGTTAAGGATGTCTGCAACATAAATTATTTTATCCATAGGTAACCATTTTCTGGGTCCTCTCTTGTTAGTTTTCCCAGAGTTTCTTACAACTTTGGGTCTTTTTGCAGAAGGATAATCATGGGGAATTTGTGCATGATACTTAGGTTTCAGAACTGATTTTTGTCCTTTATATGTTTCCGTGTCTGTGCAGAAATATCAATCTCAGTGCCAGCAGACACGAAATGCACATAGAGAGGTTTTGGTTTTACCTTCTGACTTTCGTTAGGTTTTATAGTTTTTGTACAACCTAAACCTTTCTTGTCATTTCTGCTAACTCCATAGATCAAATAAGCCATTTCGCTTATATATCTGCTTTTAGCTAAAAAGTACTGGAATCATATGTCATATCTAAGGACACAATCAGTACCATAAGCTTCTAAGACTATTTCCTCCTCTAGTTTTGAAAATTTTCTTTTCAAAGCAGAGTTGTTACTTTTTAAAGAAAATACTTTTTCATTTAGAGAGGAAATATATTTCTCAAGCTCACTGCAAGTTTCAGAAGCAATTACTTGGACTTGTTTAAGGTCCTTGTATTTACTCTGAAGACTCTGATACTTTTCCAGCATTTCAGAGAGACACGATTAAATATCAGAATGAGATAGGTTAGAAAATACCTCTTCAGAATCAAAGTCAAATTCTGATTCTGATGATACATTATCTTCTAGTTCTTTAGAACCTTCGGGAACATCTGTAGTTGCCATCAATGCAATATTGACTTTTTCTTTGTCAGAATCTTCTTCTTCGGATTCTGACTCATCTCATGTAGCTATCAACCCCTTCTTGCCTTTAGAAAAATTCTTCTTAGGCCTTCTGTCCTTTTTCAACTTAGAACAATAATTTTTGTAGTGGCCTGGCTCTTTGCACTCAAAGCAGATAACTTCTTTTCCAGAACCTTGCTTCTTCTGTCCATACGAAGAATCAAAATGACCAGCAATTCTTCTGGCTCCTCTGAACTTCCCTTAACCATTGTGTCTATGATTTTAGAGTCTATTGTCTCTCTTTGAAATTAGAAATAACTCATCACCATCTTCTAAGTCTTCATCTGATCCTTTTGATTCTTCCTCAACTTGATAAGCTCTTGTCTTTTCAGGCTTAGACTTTAGAGCAACATATTTACCTCACTTCTGAGATTCATCTTCCTCGAGCTCAATTTTGTCGCTTCTTAAAGAACTAACAAGTTCTTTAAGACTAATATTGTTGAGATCCTTTGCCAGCTTCAAAGCAGTTAGCATATGTATCCATTTTTTAGGAAGACTTCTGATAATCTTCTTGACATGGTCATTTGTAGAGTATCCTTTATCTAGAACTTTCAGTCATGCAACAAGCATCTGAAACCTTGAGAACATAGTCTCAACTGTTTCATCATCTTCCATTGTAAATGTCTCATATTTCTGGATTAAGGTCAAGGCCTTTGTCTCCCCTACTTGAAGAAAAACCATGTACAAAAGAGTGATAGCTTTTCACAAAGAAATAGACTTGTCAAAAATGTTGTATCATCGGATCTTTCTTCAAGTCTCCAAGTATCACTTATATAGCATAAGAAGAAGATTGTTGGAGGGGGAAATAGGGAAATATCATATAGCAGTTGTCCATTGTTGGATGGCGAAAGGAGTGATATTGCATATTGTCCTTTGCCCATAAAATCAGTGACATGTGTGATGTATAGCAATATCCTTTGCCCATGAGGTAGTGGAAAGGACATTTTATTTGTACTATATACTATTTGATCACGTTCTCATTTGATCTTATCTTCAAGTTCATTGGCTTCTAACGAAAGTTAATGAAGCATGAAATGAAGAAATAGAGAGTTGGATTCAGAAACTTCAGAATCTTTGGTCAGAACCTTTACAGCGTTCGTAGTCTGGATTGAGATCTTCAGTATCTCCAGAATATTCAGAGTCTTCAGAATCTATAGTCAGAACCTTGATAACTTCAATCGTCTGGCTTGAGATCTTCAGAATCTTCATCTACGTAACACAACTTTATAAACTTTCCAATCTTTAGAAGCTTTGGTGATCATAGTCACGTCCAGAAGCACAAGCTGAGAGAATATTGCAACAGCAACATAGAGTTTCCTCAAAAGCTTCTCAGGAGTGAATCAACACAGAAGCGGAAAGATCATTGCAGCAACAACATTGAATATCTTCCAGTCTATTAACTGGCGCATAAACGGATTTGGAACTCATTATTCAGAAACTGATGACGTTGCACGTCATTTACTCAGAATCAAAACTGGTTATTAAAGCTACACGATAACAAACCATTAGGGTACCAAAATTATTCTCACACAAATACAATATTGTTATCATCAAAACTTAAGGTATAGATGCATAATTGAATCTTGTTCTAACATATTTCATTTATAACTAAGGGATCATCAAGTGTAAGAAAGCATTGTATAGATATTGAAATCACAGTTGTGATTAACACACATTATCAAACACTTATAGTGCAACTTGCACAACAACATACATTCTTCTTTTTCCTCTAGAGTCTTCTCTTTTCTCTCAATTTCAATTGCACTATTTTCTTCTTTCAATTTTTTGTGTATTATAGAAAAATCTTGCAACCAAGGAGTGGTTGTTTTACCTGAGTAAATGGTGAAGAACAAGAAGTGTAATCATTCAATGAGATTGATTCTTGTTCATAAATATTGGTTTGGTGAACTTCAAGATTGGAGTTTTCCCAACATCTGATATCTAGAGCATTGGCTGTGTGATCTTTGGGACACATTGAATCACAAATGAATCATTTGAATGGGCATTTTCAGACGAATCTTCTAATCTTGAATGGTAAGAGTTATTAAAATTAGTGTAAGTAGGTGGAAGTTGTTTTCTGTTATCAAGATCTTTGGGATCTTGTGAAGAATGGAGTAACACCAATTGGAGAGAATGTAACGAATGAACAAAAAGTTGAACACAAATATTTGAAGAAGAAAGATTACAAGGCTCTCTTTATAATTCATCAATGTGTTGATCCATACAACTTTGATAAAGTTGGTGATGTGATTCAGCAAAGAAAGCACGGGACATCCTGAAAAAATCATTTGGAGGCACTGAGAAAGTGAAGGGGTGAGGTTAAAAACTCACAAAAGAATGTATGAATTGCTTCAGATGGAAGACAATGAAAGTGTGACTGATTTCTTCACCAGAGTGACAAAACTGGTGAATCAAATCAAGACGTATGGAGAACTGTTGACATCAAAATTTGTAGTCTCCAACCTCAACACCACTTTCTCATAAATTTTCCTCTTAACATTATAACCATGTAACCTTCAAACATACTTCTTTCATTCATTTATCACAACATTTACTAATACCTTCATGTTTACCTCATATCCACCTTTTCACCATCATAGTAGCATCTCCATTAATACGCACTTCACATAACACGATTACCCCCAACCTTCTACTCAAAAGCAAACTGAGCACACCAACACTTTTGTCGGGGTAACAATTTTCGTTTCTTTCATTGTTGTTGTTATCATGACATGTAGTTCTTACATCTATCGTTGACTTAGTTGTGTTAAGAAATAGATGTAAATTTTAATGTGGTTTTGTTGTGGTTTTTTTCCATTAAGAGTGAGACACAAATCGAGAGGTTGAGAGAGAAGGAGTTGGTTGTTATTGTAAATAGTGGAGACACAAGAAAGGGGGGGGGGGGGGAGGGGGCGTCGTCGCCGCTGCAGGCCATCCGACCGACCCCATGCATGAAATAATCGGCGAGTGAGAGAGCATCAATAAAGAGAAAGGATTTGTTTTCCTGAGTTTTTCCAATGTTCTCTTTTATTTTGGTCTTGCTCCATTTTTTTTTTATTATTTGCCACATGTAACCATTTTATTTGTTACCTTTTTTTAAAAAGAAAAAAAAAGAAAGAAAGAAAAATATAAGTTAAGAAAAAGAGGAAAACTTCCTATAACGTTAATATCTCTTTCTCTTCATAAATATTTTTTAAAATTTTATTCATGTTATCAATATAATTTTATTTATTTATTTAATTAATTAAATATTTATTTCTTTAATTTAAAAAAAGTTTAGTTTGATTGAGACATTTGAATTGGGTCTAAGTTATTCTTGATATTTGCATCCTGGCCCAATCATTTATAGACTCCTTTTTTGTTTTATTTTATTTTCTATTTTTTTATTAACTAATTTATTTAGATTAGTAATTAATTTCTTTATTAATTGTCTATTTGATTAAAGTAGATTTTATTTAATTATTTCTTTTAATTACTAAGTGATTTGTTTGTTTAATTGTTTAGCCGATTTCAATATATTTAGTCGATCAATTAGGTAATATCTCTCCCATGTTCATGCTTACCACTTTTTATTTTTGTTAATTATTTTGTTTTATTTTATCATTATTATTTGCATTATTTCACTATCCCCTAATTAACAAGTGCACCCGGAGATACGTAGGAGCAAGACCCACAATCTTGTCTGGCACATTAATAAAAAACTTTTTTCGACCTTTTTCTTTTTCCCTTTTCATTTTTAATCACTAGAAGAAAACAAATAACCTAAACTAATATTCAAATCACAAGTTAAACTAAAAGGTTCTTGTTGAGTACAATAGATGTGAGGGATGCTAACACATTTCCCTTGCGTAATCGACTCCCGAACTCAAATATGGTTGTGACCACCATGTTATTTTCCAAAAGGTTTTATCCATATTTTGCTATTCCTTCATTGGAATAAATAAAGTTCGGTGGCGACTTTGTTCGAACATTTTTTTTCGCGTGCAACACGCTTCGCGAAGGATCGCTTTTTTTGAGATACGACAATCCCCTATAAACTTTTGGATTTCCAAGCTTGATCTTGACATCTCTATTCATTAAAGTTCATAAGTTTAAAGGTGTTGTTAACAATTCCTTAGGTTAACATACATGATTAGATAAAGTTACGAGGGATTATAATGTATGCACAATTTTGAATATAATTAGGTGGTAAGGAAGAATATAAAGTGAAAGCTATTTTATAAATAATAAAGAAAACAACTATAAATTATATAATTCAACATGTGTTACTTCTCTATAATATGCAGCGAATCATCCAATATGATATAGGGTTTACTTTCCATCTTTCCCATTAAAGGTATCAAAGTCAAGAGTTTTATAACTTTTTGAAAATGCATCATTTCTAACCATCTATTCAGAATAAGGATTCATATATATAGGCATGCTCATGGGTTTATTTGTATCTCAAAGTATCTCTTGGTTGTATTATCTACGAGGTTGTGATATAACAAACTATGTTGATGATATCTTGCCTTGGCTGGAGCCAATTGACACCATATATTTATGCACGATTTTTGAAACCATGTTGATGTTGAACTTAATATGGAGTATTCAACACTAGCTACTTTTGGTTCATAAATACTAGATTTTTCATAAGAATCTTGGGTAGCATTAGAACATTATACTATTAGGGTGAATTAGTAACCCATGTTTTCTCACTAGTATAACCACCAAATTATATTGGTAATTTGAACTCACCAAGCTTGGAACTAGTGCATCGGGTTCTATTAGGTACGTAGTTAGATTAGTCAATCCAAGCATGTAATGGGCATATTAAAATCGAATTGAATAACTAATAACTTTTCTTTATAGTCTTACTGTTGGGCCAAAATATTTTCCTCAAACATAAGACACGTTGTTCGACTACATAGTATTGTCGTAAGGTGAAATTTAAGACATGCCAATTTGACCTACTAATTTAGGGAGGGTGAGGGACCTTAACCATATGTATCTTTCCGAATTGAAGACTTTGTTTGAATATTTATATCATTTTCCATTTGTTTCCCCCATTATTAGCCATTTTTAAATATCTAGACTAGGAATTTATAGGGGTAAAAGATAACTTGTTATATATGATTTGCTTAACTAATGAATGTTTTGTTGTTGTAATGATTAGTTGGTCTTGCATTGCAACACATGTCTAACCTCTATACATGTGAGGTCTCTGAATGGTGAAAGAGATATATTTGTCATGTTTGGCATATAAACCCCTTTCTTATTGAACCTCCATTGTAAACGATATATTTAAAAATGTCAGCTAGTTGTTAAGAAACCTAATACACAATGTCATGTATTTCTATGCCGGTCTACCTTCTAATGAAGGATGTGGTCATATCATTAGTTGTTCAAGTGGACCAACCGAAGCATTATGAGAATAACTTGGAAGAGTCGTTAAGGTTGTAATTTCTAGAGTTTATGGTGGACAAATAGGTTTATGAAGACATCTTCTTTTTGATGTCGAAATAGATGGTTAGTCATCAACGAATAGTTTTACCATAATACAAGTGCATACACCAAATATAATTGTTACATGGAAAACTAAATTTTTTGCTAATGTTGATCATAGTGACCAATCAAGCAAAATATGTACATAGTTAAATTTCTTAACACCTATCACACCTCTAAAGAGTGTTATATACATAGTTAAATTTCTTGTGAGCTACTAAACTAAAGAAGACATGTAGAATTAAAGTAAAAGATAATTGAGAAAATTGTAAGATAAAGTTGGTTGATTGACAACGCCTCTTTAAATGAAATGCACAATAGGTATTTGTGGGAAAATTTAATCATAATAGTCAACACACTGAGGCATACAAAATATTGGCTCAATTTGATTTTATTCGATTATTTTCATAGATAATGCTTGATTCTTCACGTATTTAGGTATATGTTGTATCCACATTTGATTTGTTTTCTTCATCTACACATGCATTACCACTTCATGTTATCATATCTTAGTGTCTAACCTAATTTCTTTACAAAAATTTATTATGAAATTTAAAACCTTGGTAAAAAGTAATTAAAAATATTTTAATTTATAATATAACTTTTGATACCATTTTTAAATATAATATTTTGTTTAATTGATTATTTTATAAAATCTCACATTTGTTAAAAATAACTTCACATAATGTTTTTAATACATATGAGTTAACATGATATTGTGTAAAAATCCTTAAAATTGAATTTTGTCTACTAAATTTATACATTTAAGTATAAAAATATCTCATAACCATCTAGATTAAAAAATTCATATAAAAGATGTGCAAATTTCAAAAATCTGAATGACAATAAAATTGAAAAAAAAGATAGTGTCATTTGTAGCAAGAGATTTTGTCCTGCCACCCTATAGTTATACCTGACACCCTCGTTGCAATGCTTTTATTATATTACTCTTTCTTATTAAAAAACCATTTCACATTTTCATTGTAACATTTCAATTTTTTTCAAAAGCTATACGATTTACTGGAGATTTCGAGCCAATTTACATTTTATACCATTTTTTCGTTAAAAAATATGCATTTTTACCGGCATTTTTTGAATTTTCTGGTAAAAACTCATATTTTTCATGCATTTTTATCGACGATTTTGAAAACTTCGATAAAAATGCATACAAGCATACCAAATATTTCAACAAAACTAGTAAAAGAAAATATTATGATGATAACCATATTTTTTGTCGTGAGGACTAGAGGAAAAGACAACAATATTGCTTTAAGACAGATTGACAGAGTTGAAAAAAAAGTTACATATAGCTCTCAAGCAGGTAGAGTAGTGCCCATCGGTTCTCACTTCTCACAATAGAAGGATGGTTGAGCAGGCACGTGCACCCTACATTATCTGACATATAGGAGGTAGAACTGATGGATGTCTCAAAGCTCTTATTGATGAGCCTGATGTTGCGCTTGTTGACGATGTCGAGACAACAACTCAAGAGATGAACGGTTAGGATGATATGCAGGTGGTGATTAAGATAAAGGTGACCCATCATACTTAGGCAGGGGCTCCGGTTAATATGGAGGTGACTCCTCAGGTTGATACGGAGGTGACTGATTCAGTTGATAAGGAGGTCTCTACCCCGACTTCAATTGAGTCGTCCGTACGCACTGATCGAAGGTTTCTTGAAGGGTCTAGTTATCGTACCATGCTTATCAGATTCGTTGATCATGTGGCATTGAGATTATGGTAGAGAGAGGTATATATATGTTATTTTAAACTTATTTTTTTATTTATTATTGATACATTGAAAATAACTTATGCTTTTTACTTTATTTGTTACAAGACCTCCCGTCGCTAAAGGTGCCCGCCCATCCACGAGGCGAAGTTGAAGAAGTTATTAGATGTTTAGATGCCTCTAGAGATCAAGGAGACTGTCAATGATTGGGGGATCCTTTCATTGGTGGACTGTCCACTGACCTTGCTCAACGCTCCACCATTCTCATATTTTATTGGCATGTGGCATAGAGAGACATACTCCTTTCATATTCCATTTAGTGAGTTTAAGATTACTTTGGATGATGTCTTTTCCCTCTTCCTTTTCCTTCTGTCAGGTAGTTTCTTCATTGTTCCTCTTATTAACCAATATCTTGCATGTATTACTAGTATACATTGTTGAATTGTAATTCCTTATGTTGAAGCAGGTTGCTCGACAGAAGCAAGGAAGTGTCGAACCACCTATTGTGTTGAGTTATGCTAGTGTGTCGAAGTGTCAAAGCATGTTGCTTGACACATGATTTCGACTTAGGCCTATTTTAGTAGTGTTATCTATTTTGGGCTTTTATAGTTTTGGGCTTTGGCTTGAGGTCCAAGTTAACCTAAATCTATAAGTAGATGGAGTATCCCTTTTCTTGTAATGAAGTGAATAGAGCATTCATAACATTGTATTCACGGTATTTTGCAGTTGCAAAGTGAATAAGAAGTTTTTCCACAGTTTTTGGGCAGAGAGAAACTCTGGAGAATTTTATTACTCTTCCCCTTCGTTCTTTCTTTCTTTCTCCATTTCTCTTCTCTTTTCATTGTTATTGTGTGGGTGATAACAATCTTGTTCATCAAGATTGATTGAAATTCTCCATAGATTTTGGTGGATTTCCAACATTTGGTATCAACAGATTCAGTTTAAACGATTCATGGGAAGAAAATCATCATGGCAACGAATCATCCAAACGGTCATTTTCCAGCTAATCTTCCGATTCTGAAGAACAACAATTATGAGAATTGGCGCAAGAAGATAAAGGTTGTGTTCTGTTATCAAGATCATTGGGATCTTGTGAAGGAAGGAGTAGCAACGCTTGTAGAAGACGCGACAGCTCAAGAAAAGGATGCACATAAAGAATTGAAGAAGAAAGATTATAAAGCTCTCTTTATAATTCATCAATGTGTTGATGCAGATAACTTTGAAACAATTAGTGATACAGAGTCAACGAAAGAAGCATGGGAAATTCTGGAGAAATTGTTTGGAGGCGCAGAGAAGGTGAAAAAGGTGAGGTTACAAACTCACAAAAGGACGTATGAATTACTTTAGGTTGAAAACTTAGGTCTCCGGTTGTTGTTGTTTTCCACTTTGGCTCTTTTTTTTTGGTTTGTAAATCTATTTTCTTAAATCCAGGTTTATGAATGATTGTTTGGTTAGGAGTTTGTTGTGGTTTCCAAGTCTCGCCACGGCGCCACCATGAAAGTACAAGGATGATGTCATAGAGTTATGCCATAACCATTTTGTTTGTTTCAGGTGTTGAGTTTGGTTTTAGGATTAAAAAAAGGGAAAATAAAATAATAGAGGAGAAGGAATTAGTAGCAGAGAGAGAGACGAAATTTGAAGTTTGATTTTGGTTTGAGATCGGTTCACTTATTTCGATTAGGAGTGAGTTGGTGGACATTAATGGTGGTAGCCTCCACACTGTCCAAGGTTGATTGTCTTTTCACGTTCCCATGTGTTGTTTAATTACCATTCCTTGGTTTTCGGTTTTCCTTGTTTTTATGCGACCGTTGGAATCGGCAGAGGTTCCTCGTGGACTCCCCTACAAAAGTGGGAAGGATCCGGTTGGGATCCAACTTAGGGTTCTGGTTGGACCAGAGTTAGTTTTCGCCCTTTGGGATTTATGGGTTCTGGCCCATTTCTTTCACCTTGTTGAGTGGTGCCCTAATGGGCCTCAAGGGGCCTTCAAGGCCCATTTGTGTTATTTTTGTGAGGGCTCATTCATTTTATTAGCATAAAATTTTAATTTGAGTTTATTTCTTAAAAAAACATGAATTTTATTTGCTTATTAAAAAAAACCTATTTTTCTAAAGTATTTAATATCAATGGTTTAGTTTATTACTATATAACAATAATATGTTGTATTATCATCACCTATTATCCACCATAATTTAAAGAATGTTTTGTTTTTTTGGGGATTTATTTGATTTTTTTTTTGCTTGTTCGTTCGTATGTCCAAGTTAATATGTGTGGCGCGTTACAATCATGACACATCATTTCAAATCTCATTGCTTCAAAACCATTTCAACCAATTTCAAAGGAAATCACAAGTCTCGATTTAAAAACTCGTTCTCACACCTTTGTAAGTCGATCACTTTTAAAGCATCGCCATCAACCTCACATAGCTTACTCTTGGACTTTCTTACAATGATACCTATTTGATTTTTATTAATCGAATAGATGATTGATTCACTAATTAAAACCAATTTATCTACAAACATCAATTCAAACATCGGTCCAACACCAAATAATCTTTATCAAAACATATTAATTCTAATAAATTCAAATTCAACGTGTTTAATTAATATTCTCTTAAAAATTATTTTAAACTAATTTTGAATGAAAAGGAGAATAGTAAGCGTCCGCTTTACTATCTATCGATTATTCGAATAATTGGCGTTCGCCATATTGCTCGAGTTTTCGTCATTCAATCAAAACCCTAAAACTCCATAAAATTAAAATCACTTCCCCAAACTAATTATAAATTCTAAAAGCTTTATTTTAATAATTGATCTTTGGATGAAAAGGAGAATAGTAAGCGTCCGCTTCACTATCTCTCGATTATTCGAATGATTGGCGTTCGCCATATTTCTCGAATCTTCGTCATTCAATTAAAACCCTAAAAAACTTAGAAATACAAATCATCCTCCTAAATTAGTGTGATACTTAAAAATACATTTCTGTTAGAAACATTGGATGAAAAGGGTATAGTAAGCGTTCACTTCACTATTTCTCAAGTACTCGAACGATTGGCGCACGCCATATTGCTCAAGTTCTTGTCATCCAATTAAAACCTTAATCATACGAATTCAAAATTATTTTCCTATATCAAATATATCAAATATAAATTCTTGCAATCTTACAAACTTAAATTATTTGTTCAAACCAACTACAATACCTAAAGATCTTATTTTTATAATTAAAATTCGGATGATAAAAGAATGGGAGGCGTTCGTCTCACCGTCTCTCGAATAATTGAATGATTGGCGTTTGCCATATTGCTTAAATTATCGACTTCTGATTAAAACATGCTAAATAAATTTGGATAAGGGAATAGGTGGCGCACGCCTCATTATTCCTTGAATAAGCAAATGGGAGGCGCACGCCTCACTACCGTGCATATTCAATTTTCGCAAGCAACTTTTAATGGCAATGTGAACGAAAAGGGAGTAGAAGGCGTTCACCTTATTATTCCTCGAAAGAATTGAACGATTGGTATACACCATATTGCTCAATCTTTTATCGTTCTTCAAAAATATATTAAACGTACTAAACCTAATTTCTCGCCCCCATGCGATCAAAACCAATCAAACAAAATATCTAACATATTAATTCAACTTGTCACCCCCGCGTGACCGAAACTCTTTTCAAAAAGAACAATGTTTAGTCCTTTCTAACATGCACAACAAACTAGTGCTTAAGCCTCCACCGAGAGTAGACAAGCCAGCGTTTAGCCTTTAGGACGCGATCTAAGCAGTCGTTCATAAAAGACACCAACAAACCATAATTCCTCGAACTACGAACGCTCTGATTTCCTTATTGCACCATAAGGATACGTAGGTAGGAGATTGATGTCTCTTCGCAAGCACACTAATAAAAAAAAACCTCTTATTTCCCCTCTCTGAGGTCTTCATCCATATCTATATTCAGTATTTAATCACTCGAAGAAAGCAAATAACATTCAACTAACATTTAAACAGAAAATTAGACTAAAAGGTTCTCATTGAGTACAACGGACGTGAGGGGTGCCAATACCTTCCCCTTGCGTAATCGACTCCCGAACCCGAATATGGTTGCGACGACCATTATTCTATTTTCTTAAAGGTTTTCTTGATATTTTCCTATTCCTTCATTGGAATAAATAAAGTTCGGTAGCGACTCTGTTAGAACTACATTTTTTCCGCGACCATCGCGTGGAATCGTATTTTCCGAGATGCGACAGATGGCGACTCTGCTGGGGACTAAATCTAGGGATTTTAGATCCAAGCTAGAGAGAGTCAAGCCTAACTTAGTCAATTTTCTATGAATGTTAAAATACTATTTTTCTTCATTATTTGCTTCTGTATGTCTTGATGCATTATTTATGCTATGTAATTTATTCTGCTATTATGTTGGATGATCTATGGCGTTTGACATGTGTTGTGAGATAAGCTTCATACCCGAGCTTGGAGAAGAATGTAGAACCCGGAGTTGTGTAGTATTGAACCGGGGGGTATACACCTCGTTGGGACAATACGAAGACTCCACCTAGAGTAGATCTGTTCGGATTTTCCATCACAATATTGCTAGCCCATTATTGTGAGGAAAACTTTGAACATGGTTCATGACTTTGGGAACCTCATCTTAAACCATAGTCCGTCTTCATGATTTGCGATTGTGTAGTATTGAACCGAAGGGTCTACACCATGTTCGAACAATACGAAGATCCCACTTAGAGTAGATTGATTCAGAATTTCCATTTCGATGTGGCTAGCCCATTATTGCGATGGAAGACTGAACTCAGTCCATGACTCTAAGTTCTTGTCATGAAAATGGGCAACCCTATGAGCAATCCTTTGTGTGTGGGGTAAAGGACATAGTGAAGGAGAAGGGCGATCCAAAATGCAGCGGAATTTAAAATTTCTCCTTTAATGATCCTTACGAATGGGCATGATCAGTGATAGAATCGTTACCTCTTGTGGCGATTGTAACCTTTGATGCAGATCTACAGAGCGATCACGAACGTTGAACAATGACAACGCCTCTACTCAGTCCACACGAATGGATTCCTTCAATCTCAGTGCTAGCTGCTACGAATGAAGGCTTTGTGTGAGAGAGAGAGAAATGAAATTGCAACTGCCAAATGCTTCTACACAAGGGTTCTATTTATAGAACCACTTGTGTGGGCTTCAAGCTAAAAAGTCCACTTAAGTGTATGTGGCCCATATCTTATAATATGCCAAATTCTCTTAAGCGTGTGATACCTTACCATATTTCGTATTCTACTTAAGTACATTGTACCTTACGATGTTCTACAATTCACTTAAGTGCACCGTACCTTACGGTGTTCCTTAGTTACTTTATCTCTCATCAATCTGTCCTTTGTGTGTGACCCTGTAGGTTTTCGCGGCATTGGCAATTATATTAAATCATGTATTTAACATAATAAACAGTGAGCGGTATCTAGCAACACATCACTGCTACCCAAGACACGAAAATGTCATGTGATCTAATACTAATATGCATAATTACCCTTTTGCCCTTATGTCTATATTGAACACAAGGCATAAACCGTGTCATCCTTGTCCAGTTCAATATTGGGCCCATAGACATTTATCCTGTTATGCAGGATGGGCAAATTCCATCTAGGTCACTCATGTCCCTTAGCATGCTTCGTGGAGTACCCATCAATTGTCTTTATGGTAATCCAATTACGGACAATGTTTGATCAGCAATAAGGCACTCGACTCTACATCTAGGGTCCATAGTGGTTTCAGGTCGAAAGGTGGTATACACCATTATCACCATGAGAATAACTTATGACACTTTGCATAACATTCTATATAGTATTCTCATAGCGGGTCAATCTAGTATAAATATTACTCTTAATATTCATACCTATGTTTAAGACTTGATAACTCCTTATCCATGATCCATGAGATGTGATCATCAGTCTATAAACATAATAGTCTTCATGCTTTAATGTTATCCCACTTCACAATAAAGCTCAACTACGGATACTTTAAGAATAGTGTCCTTATGTTTAATGTGATCTCATGATTAAGTCATACTTGATACATTAAACGGACTAGCTATTCTAGGGACTTTATTAAACAAACATAATAAAGAAAATGCCTTTTATTATTAATAAATAATTCGATACAAGTACCAAAAGTATTGGCCTCTAGGGCTTACACCAACACATAGAACCGCCGTTAAGTTGAGCCTTATGATACATGTGAAACCTGGATCCCTGTTTTTGCTTAAACATCATATTGCATTCATTATGAGCATAACAAAATCATTTACACACTTTCTATTTTCAGGGAATTTCAAAATTTACAGTTAATTAAGCATTCAAGAACAAATGTATCTAGGAAAGAGAAAAACATTCCAAATCAAGGCCAAAGTACCGTGTGTGAAGGATTTCATTGCATTCAGAGATGGATTGACTAATATTCGTCGAGACGCATTCACACTCAAATGTGGGAAGATTCTACACTTGTTGTTTGTACCAGTACAAAAGGATATTATTACCGCACTAGCCCAGTTTTATGATCCACCACTCAGAAGTTTTCTCTTTAGAGATTTCTAGTTAGCCCCGACTTTGGAAGAATTTGGAAGAATATTGGACTCTCCTAAACAGAAGAAGGGACCTTATAGGGGATTAAGTCAGATCCCAAAGCCCAAAGAGATGGCAGAAGTACTAGACATTCTAGTTGAAGATCTAACCCCTAACATCAAAATTTAGGGGAAGGTACAAGGAATTCCTCAAGAGTACTTGGAGAAGACTGCTCAAAACTTTGCCAAAGCCCAGAAGTGGGAAGCCCATGATACTATTATGGCTTTACTTATTTTTGGATTGATGTTATTTCCTAATATGGAGAAGTTGGTGGACGTAGCAGTTATTAGTGTGTTTTGGGCCGTCAAGGTTAAGAACGAAGATCCAGTGCCCGCACTCCTGGTAGATTTTTATCACACCTTACAGTTATGCTTCGAGAAGAAAGGATGATTGATGTTATGTTGCATACCACTCCTTTACCAATAGGTTGCCTCTCATGTGTTCAAAGATGTTGATACGATTAAGGGGATGGATGGATACGAGTGGTCTCAAAAGCTAGTAAGGCTCACTGAAAATGCCATTTTTTGGTATCCTCATGGTTTGAATGTGGGAGATACAATTACCAGTTGTGGAGAATTTCCAAATGTACCATCAATAGGGTCAAAAGTGTGCATTAACTACAATCCAGTTTTAGCAGTGAGACAGTTGGATTATCCTATCACATACAAGCCAGACGACCAGTTGTTAGAAGGTTTTGTGTTCCATGATATGGAGGATCTCGTTATGTTGAGAAGGGTTATCCAGGCTTGGGAAAAAGTTCACTTCAGAGGACAAGACAAAGGAAAGGTTGTCGTAGGGGATAGAGAACCCTATTATCAATGGTTCACAAAGAGAAGTCAAGAAATCAAGCTACCATTCATCCTCGACCCTCCTACTCAACCTCCACCACCAGAGCCTACCTCTGTCTCCATTGAGGAAGTGGAAGCATTAAAAGCTACTATATCAAGACTCTGGCGAGAAAATGAAGAGCTACATATCAGCTTCCAACAAGTTTTAAATGAAAGAAATGAAATGAAGTGGGAACTAGAAAGGAAAAAAGCTCAGCTAGAAGCGACTGACGAAAAGGTCGATAAGGAAAAACACAAGAGAAAGAAGGTGAAAGTAGGCATGGAACAAGTTGACCTCTGCCTAGAAAACATCAAAGACCAGTTGAAACAATTTGAGAAAGAATTCCAAAAGAATAAGCGATGGTCGCTACGAGCAACAGAAGAGAAGAGAGAAGTTAGAGAGACACTAGAGGCTAAGATACATGATATCACTATCTCTCTCCACAATGCTGAGACCCAAGCTGAGCACGAGCATCGACTTAAGGAAAGAGCCCTTGAAGCTTCTCGAGTCACGCCTATGACTTGGGCCAAGAAATGTCAAGAAGTAAAAGATGCTAGAGAATTTGTTCAACATTGGAAAGATAGATTCGAGGCGTTCCATCAAGACAGTGTGATATGGCTAAGGGAAAGAGAGCAAGTCATTGAGGATTACGATACCTTCAGAAAAACTATTGATTTCTTGCAAAAGGACAAAGATGGGTACCGTACAAAGCTCAACAATTTGGTAGAATTCTGCAACTGGACGACCCAAGAGATGCCTTGGAGGTTGAGAGAGGCAGTTGAAGGATTGGACCAATACAAAATGCACCCCGCTGTAATCAACTTTGTTATGATGTGCGAGGGAATGGTGAAGAGGTTCAACTTTGAATTAGAAGAACTCATAACCCGAAAGACTGTTGTGTGTTTTCTGTTTTTTTGTATTCAGTTTATGCTTTCGCAAAAGTTTAGTATTTGAGCTGTATTGATTTGGGCGGTTATGCCTTTGTATTCCGTACTTTGGCCAACTTAATGAATGAGGATGATCCTCGTTTTTATTTCCTGACTTTATGTTTCTTCGAATGCTTAATAAAACTACAACCGTTATGGAAGACTCCCTGAAAATAAAGAAAGAAAAGACATTTTTCATTTGCATGCATCTACCCATCACATATTTCATTTCAAAAAAACTTACCCAACCTTTTTACCCTCTATCCAGTAACGCTGACTAATCAACACCGATACGAGACGTGAAGCAACTACAAGATGATGTTGGAGCAAGTTGAGGCTAATCAAGTTACCATGAGGACAGATATCATTACGATCCAAGAAAAGATGGATCAACGACTAGAGATAATGCTGATAATTTCCCAAAGATAGAGGGTTGTGAATGCATAAATTGGAGTGAGGAAGAATGACAGCACGTCAGAATTGGTCCAGCAAGAGGAAAGCTTCATTCATGCTAAGAAGAGTTTGGTTCATATACCGTTAGGGAACAAGGGAGATAGAGATCGTGTAGAGCCTTCTGATGCGTCTGCTCATTATGGGTATGAGATGGGAGATGACCCATATGATGCTTTTTATATGCCCGATCAACCAAAGCCTAAGGTTCTTCTAGACCCCACTGCAGACAGGCTTCGCGCTTTGGAAAAGAAGATCAAAGCTATAGAGGGGAATAACATCTTTGGCTCCACTGCCATGAACATGCGATTGGTGTCAAATTTGGTCATCTCGGCTAAATTTAAAACTCCGGATTTTGAGAAGTACAAAGGCCAGACTTGTCCAAGGAGTCACCTGGTAATGTACTTCAGGAAAATGGTTGCCCATACCGAAAACGACAAGCTGCTTATTGTTACCACGAAAAATTTCTAAAGGCATGTTGGAAGCGTGGTTAATGACAGAGTCCTATGAACTTGGGGGTTATACCCCATCAGAAGGTGAAGAGGTGTTGGAGGCAAGAAAGAGTAGAAAAAACACAAATCAAAGGATGAAGCCGACAGGGGAAGCTGGCCTGGTCGACAGGCCATTTCTGTCGACCAACGTAAGGTTTGGGACTTAAAGAATTATAGCCAAATGAGCATAAGATAGCATCGCCCTAACGTCTGGGCGGGAGACATTTGAAATTTAAAATAACCAGCAGTTACAAAAAGAATAAGGGCGCCAGAATCTAGAGCAGTTAGCAAGACATGGGTGCGATGGTTATGCAGATCGTGTGACATAACATCTGCTAGTTTCTAGGAGTTTTAGCTTATGAGCAGTTCCTTTAGTATTAGTATAAATAGAATATCCCACGAGAAGTTCAGGGTGTTCACTTTGTACTAAAAATCACTTGTAAGAAAACTTCCCATTCCCAGCGCGAGAAAGCAAGAGTTTTTTTTTAGAGTGCTATGTACGTGAATCACCACATTTATTTCAATGCAACTTCCTTACTTTTCAATTGTTCCCGTTGAACATTTTATCTTAATTTCATTTACTTTTGAGTTATCATTTTACGTTGTCGTTTACGCTGTCTACACTGATTCTATTACGATAATAGAGTTTACCAAAAGCGTGTTCGTCGTATACCTCTTTTGAATGTTATAGCGTTGTCGGTCACGAGTCACCTATAGGCGATAACATTATCTAAACCGTTCGTGTGGAAAACCCTACGCTTGTTCAACACTTTGCTAGGAGTCGTTCCTCACAAAGTTATTTCGTCGAAGTTGGACAAGCCTCACTTGCACTAGCACATGTCCTAGGATCAACTGGTCGATCCTGCAAGTAACCCTTTGTTTTAAGGCCTAGGGAGGACCAGCGGTTGTTTACCAATTTCCACAGTAAACAAAATGGCACGCCCAGTGGGACTGTGCTAGAGCAGTTGCGAAATTGCATGAAACTTAAAAGTGGCAAACTATATAGTAAGCCACGAAATATTGTGAATATGTCAGAAACTAACACTGATGAAGTTCCACGAGGAACTTTATCCACTACGGAAACAATAGTCTCACAGGTTTCCACTTTGCCACCGATGACAAGTGCAACCCTAACCATGTCGACTACGAGTGCGGTTGGAACGTCAATTCCTCAGCCTCCATCGGGGGGTTCAGGATCAACGATAACGACGTTCAAATCTTATGTGCCTCGCTTTGGCACCACATATCCTCTTTATGGAATGTTGTATTCTTTAATGCCAGGATATCAGTCGACATCCAGTGCATCACTGTTTTCAGATACAAATCCTCCCTTGTAAGGATCAGCGCAAGGGGGCAACATATGGAATACTACTCAGAACAGAACCATGCCGTTGTTGAACACTTCATTAGCGGTGTTGAGACAGCAAATGGACGATAGTAACCATGAATTGGTTAACATGTTGACCAACCAGATGGGCGCAATCTTTAATCCATTGATACAAGAATCTGCTGAAACAAATAGGCAGGTGGCGAACCAAATGACACGCTTGTGCAATTTTCTGGGGGCACCGGCTCGACAGATGACGCCAATGATTAGACCAACTATTCCTGTGCAGATAGAGATAGGGGCAGTATAGGAGGAGACAGTCCACGAAGGACAAATCATTAGACCCCTTCAGAATCAAGGCGTCGAATCAGGAGTCACAGGACGTAACCAGATGGTAATGGTTAACCGACACCAAGATGTTGATTAAATTATCGATCAACATCGACAAGAAGACTTGTCAGTGGAAAATAATTTGACAACTATTGTCGAAAGGATTATGGCTAGAAATGGCATGGGTGCTACATTGCAAAGGCCATTACATGCCTCCCCGTTAGTTGAATTTATTCTCCAAGCCGAGACGCCCAGGGGGATGAAAGTGCCTAAGTACACTAAATTTGGGGGAGAGTCTGGTGAATCGACAATAGAGCACGTTGCCAGATACTTAACAGAGTCAGGGGATCTAGGTCATAATGAATGTTTGAGAGTAAAGAACTTCCCCTCCTCTCTGACCAAGGCTGCCTTCACGTGGTTTACTTCATTGGCCCCAAGTTCAATCGATTCATGGGCCAAATTAGAAAAGAAGTTCCATGAATAGTTTTACGAAGGACACTCTAAAATTAGTTTGGCGGAATTGTCTAGTATCAAGAGAAGGTTTGCTGAGAGTATCGATGATTATCTGAACCATTTCAGGTCCTTAAAGGCTAGGTGCTTTACGCAAGTTCCAGAACATGAACTAGTTCAAATGGCCGCAGGAGGTTTAGATTATTCCATTAGGAAGAAGATAGATCCAACTTTTGTGAAAAGTATGTCATAATTGGTTGATAGAGTCCGACATCTAGAGCGACTAAGGCTAGAAAAAGTTAGGCACAATAAGTCTAAGAAAGAAAAGGTAGCGTTTGTCGAATACGACGCGACAGACCCAATACATGAGGTTGATTATGCTTCGTCAACCGAATTAGAAATCGACGTGGCTGAACTAAAGCCAGGGTCCGCCTATAAGTGTCGATCATTGCTGCCTGCGCAAGGAAAAAGTCCTGTCGAAAATAACCCAAAATTCCCTTCGAAAACTTATACTTTCGATGTGTCGAAATGTGAGGAAATTTTTGACTTATTGGTCAAAGATGGGCAAATGGTGGTACCTCCTGGTACTAAAATACCATCGTTAGAGCAAAGACAGAAAAGAGGATTTTGTAAATATCATAATATCTTGGTCATAATACCTCTAATTGTTATCTTTTCAGGGATTTGGTTCAGAAAGCAATTCAAGAAGGCAGGCTGAAATTTGTTGGCCGCAGAATGAAGATCGACGCTGATCCTCTTCACCAGGAGGAAACCTTGTTCGTGGAGCCAGTCGAGATCAACATGGTCAAGATCACTGAATATGATGAGGCCAACATGCTGGAGCAGACTGGGGAAAGCCCAGATGTCGATATAGCTGAAGTCTACCCAAGGGCTGATGAAGACTTGGTGGATTTTCTGTATCGCTGCAAGAACAAGGGTTCACAAGTGTGTCTGTGCCCGAGGTGTGGTGCTGTCACCGATAAAATGGCGGAGGAGAACTTCCAGAAACTGCAATTAGGTAAAAGCAAAAGGAATGGGCCGACCAGGGGTTACCAGAATGAAAGAGGCTCAAAAAAGGCTGTGGGAAATAACCAAGCAAGGCCTAAAAGCTTTGTACCGTCTGCAAGTGCCCCTAAAGGGACGTGGATCAAGCCTCAGGAAAGACAAGACACCCCACATGGGGTTGCTGCTGCTAGAGGAGGTCTAGCAATTAACTACAGGCATGAATTTAAGTCTGAAAAGAGGACTCATATCTCTGAAAACTATTTGGGAAAGAACCCCATGTCGAGGACTCAATGGAGACGTTTTCAGAGGCGTAAATAGGCCGAAAGAGAAGCTGCAAGAGGCCTGACCAGCGAGGCGAACGATGGGAAGAATTTTTTTGTGAAAGTCGACACAGCCGCGAAGGAACGAATAAGGGAATACGTCCATCGACCAACTGAAAGGTGTTCTGAAGAAGTGACTGATGATTTCAATTTGGAATCTGAAGCAAGTCTGGACATCCTGGTCAACGTGGTGTCAATCCTACCACAAGAATACAAGTGTGTGACTGAAGTCAAGGGTCGGTGGACAATGCTGACGCTGAAGAAATGGCTTTGCATCAACCAAGATGTTATTTTATGCTGAACGATGGCTCTGTTGAGAGCCAAGAGGCAGTGTTTGAAAGACCAACAATGAACATGAAGAATAATTTGAAACCACTGCTGATAAGGGCAAAAGTGGAAGGCGTAACTATCAACAAAGTTTTGGTCGATTGTGGTGCCACAGTCAACATCATGCCACACCATATTCTGAGGAAGATTGGCAAATATGATACCGACATCAGGTCTAATAATGTAGTCTTGTCGGACTATGGAGGAAAGACGAAAATCACCATGGGAGTAATTATGGTGAATATCACAGTAGGTTCAGTAACCAGGCCGACATTATTCATGGTGATAGACGCTAAGCCAAGTTACAACTTGCTATTTGGCAGGGAGTGGCTACATGGCGTCGGAGCTGTACCATCTTCAGCACACCAAAGGCTGGTGATTTGGAGAGAGGATGGGGTGGCAAAAAATATCGAAGCCGACCAAGGATACTTTATGGCCGACGTGAATAATGTCGGCAAGAGGGAATTTGAAAGAAAGTTGGCCAACATCTCTCCTTGCTTCCCAGCTGAGGATGTATATGCTAATCTAAGTGAAGCTTTCGTCTCTCTAACTCTACACGAGACTCATGGCTTCATTTGGGATGTGGAACGCCTAGATGATCCATCCTACACATGTATCCGGCCTACAGGCTGGGGGGACGTCGCTGATGATGTATGAGTTAGAAGCTCTAAGAAAGATTTCAGCATACGTTGCCGAGAACAAAATAAAATCGGCTCTAGAAGCTGAAGAAAACATGGTCGCTGAAGCCTGTGCGTTAAATAAAGAAGAACGTATGGCTATTAGGCCAGAAACCCCAGATAAGCCAATTTTGGCTAAAAGGAACATCGATATTCAGCGTCTGGACTGCATTTATAACAATGAACCTTTAGGGTTTGAAAAAGACCCAAAGGCACCAGAGAAAATCCGACCAAAAGACCCCTTGGAAGAAGTCGACCTTGGCGAGAATGGCGAGAAAAGGCCAACATATATAAGCGCCAACATCGACAAAGAACTAAAGTCTGAGGTAATATCCATACTTAAAGAATTTAGAAACTGTTTTGCATGGGACTATAACGAAATGCCTGGTTTAAGTAGAGATTTGGTCGAGTTAAAGCTGCCAATAAAAGCGGGAAGAAAGCCAGTGAAGCAGACGCCCAGGCGTTTCGCCCCAGAGATCATGGCAAAGATAAAAACAGAAGTAGAAAGACTCCTGAAAAGCAAGTTTATTCAAACTGCAAGGTATGTCGAATGGTTGGCCAATATTGTGCCAGTCATAAAGAAAAATGGGTCTTTAAGAGTATGCATTGATTTTGGGATCTAAATGCTGCCACCCCAAAAGATGAATATGCCATGCCCGTGGCTGAAATGTTGGTCGATTCGGCCGCTGGTTTTGAATATTTAAGCATGTTAGATGGTTATGCTGGATATAACCAAATTTTTATTGCAGAAGAAGATGTACCGAAGACGGCGTTTCGATGTCCAGGAGCCTTGAGGACATATGAGTGGGTTGTCATGCCATTCGGTTTGAAAAATGTCGGAGCAACATACCAGAGGGTAATGAACTCAATGTTCCATGATTTCATTGAAGATTTCATGCAAGTCTACATTGATGATATTTTGATAAAACCCAATGGTCAACGTACTCACGTCGAACATCTTCGAAAAGCCTTTCTGAGGATAAGGAAATGTGGATTAAAAATGAATCCATTAAAGTGCACTTTTTGTGTACAGGCAGGCGACTTCCTTGGTTTTGTGGTGCATAAAAAGGGTATTGAAGTAAACCAAAGCAAAACAAAAGCCATTATGGACGTCAAGCCTCCGTCGACCAAAAACGTTCTCCCCACTACTTCGACTGAAGAACGAGGATTTCAAGTGGCAGGATGAACACCAAGAGGCTTTCGACAAAATCAAAGAGTATTTGACTAGGCCTCAAGTATTGGCCCCTCATGTTAGGCATAGGCCAATGAGACTGTATATTGCAGCCTCGGAATTGAATATAGGAAGTATGTTAGTCCAAGAGGATGAAAGATGCGTCGAAAGACCTGTGTATTACCTTAGTCGAATGCTTAATGATCCTGAAACTAGGTATAGTGATATAGAAAAACTATGTCTATGCCTCTATTTCTCTTGTATGAAATTAAAGAAATATATCAAGCATGTTGACTTGTACGTATCTTCCCACTTTGATATTATTAAACACATGTTATCTAAACCAATTTTGCATAGTCGAATTGGAAAATGGGCTTTAGCGTTGACAAAATACTCCCTGACATACGTGCCTTTGAAAGCGATGAAAGGGCAGGTAATAGAGGATTTTCTTGTCGACCATTCAATGGTCAAAATGGCGCAGAATTATGTAGATCTAGCACCATGGAGGCTATACTTCGACGGATCAAGACATAAGCATGGATCTGGGATAGGAGGAGTCATAATTTCTCCAGATGGAATTCCAGCAGAGCTCAAATACAGAATCGAAGGGGAATGCACAAATAATGAAGCAGAATATGAGTCACTAATCACCAGACTTGAACTACTGCTAGAATTGGGGGCAAGGAATGTCGAAATTATGGGAGACTCGGAGTTAGTGATTAAACAAGCATCAAAAGAGTACAGGTGTGTTAAAGAAAATTTGATCATGTATTTCGTGGTCACCATCAGATTACTCAAGAGGTTTGAGCAAGTCAATCTCCAACACATACCACGGCAAGAAAACCAAAGAGAAAATGATTTGGCGCAGGAGGCCTCAGGGTACAAAGCATCGAAAGACTAGGATGAAGAAGTCCAAGTAAGAGAGAAAGTACGAGCGACAGTGTTGTCACCATCAGATTTGGCGATCGTGAAGTTGGGAGCCATAGATAAAAATCATTTTGAAATTCTGGCTGTCGACGACGAGGGGGAAAGTGACTGGCGTAAACCGCTAGTCGACTACTTACGTAATCCCGTAGGGTCGACAAATCGAAAGATAAAATATAGGGCCCTTAGCTACGTCTTGGTAAATGATGAATTATTCAAAAAGATAGTCGAAGGAGTGTTACTAAAATGCCTGGGAGAAAGTGAGGCATACGTGGATGTGTCAAGCATATGTAGCGGGGCGTGTGGGGCACATCAAGCAGGATTGAAGATGAAATGGCTCTTGATGCGCTTAGGAGTTTATTGGCCTTCAATGCTGAAAGATTGCATTGAATTTGCTAAAGGCTGTCAAGAATGCCAATTGCATTGGGGCATACAGCATGTGCCTGCAAGCGAGCTACATACAATTGTGAAGCCCTGGCCATTTCGAGGATGGGCTTTGGACGTTATAGGAGAAATAAAGCCAGCCTCGTCGAAACAACAAAGGTATGTGTTAGTCGGTATCGACTATTTCACGAAATGGGTTGAAGCCGTAGCGTTGACAAATGTGGACCAAGAGGTTGTAATAGACTTTGTCCAGAGTTACATCGTCTGCAGGTTTGGCATCCCAGAAACTATTACAACCGACCAGGGGTCAGTTTTCACTGGTCGAAAAGTACAAGATTTTGCAAAAGAAATGGGAATCAAATTAATTACCTCTACCCCTTATTACGCACAGGCGAATGGCCAAGTCGAAGCTGCTAATAAGGTGATCATCATCCTAATAAAGAAACACATAGGAAAGAAGCCAAGAAATTGGCATAAGACGTTGGACCAAGCTTTGTGGGCATGTCGAACGTCACCAAAAGAAGCAACTGGAACAACCCCATTTCGACTGGCTTATGGGCATGACGCAGTATTGCCAGTAGAGATTCGGGTCCAGGCGGTCAGAACCCAAAGGCAGTATGAAATACCTTCTGAATATTACTGGAGTATGATGACAGACGAACTGGTCGACGTAGACGAAGAGAGAATGTTAGCTTTGGATTCCCTACAAAGGCAGAAAGAAAAAGTCGCCAGAGCCTACAATAAAAGGGTGAGAGGGAAAGTGTTTTCTGTCGACGATCTGGTTTAGAGGGTGATCCTGCCTATGGACAGAAATGATAGAGTTTTGGGTAAGTGGTCCCCTAATTGGGAGGGATCGTTCAAGGTTTTGCAGGCCTTTTCTAACAATGCCTACGAGGTCGAAGAGTTGGCACCAGATAGGCGGATTTTAAGAGTGAACGGAAAGTACTTGAAAAAATATAGGCCTCTCCTTCAAGAGGTCAAAATTTTGGCAGACTAAAGAACTGTCGAAAGAATAAGGTTGGAGATAACTATGTTAGAAACCAGCTGCAAAGTCACAGAAAATAAAACAGTGCTAAAAGTAAGAAAGATAACATTAATGTGGCAAGAAGCCATTGTTTAAATATTACAAAAAACTTGTACAATCAATAGAAACGGTCAAAGCTGGCCGAACTTAGATTGGAAAGACTTAAGCTCAAAATTATAATGCAAGGACGCAGGCTCTAAGGTGTTGGCATGGGCTTTGAGCTCTTAAAGCTTTCCTTCGACGACCATGAGCTCTTCACCGACCGCTAAGGCATCACTGGTAGTTTGCTCCACAGTGGCCTGAGTAGGTTTTAGCACTTCGTCGACAAAACGTGACTCCTCCTTAACAATTAATTCCAACTCACTATCCAGAGTGGCAATTTGACGCCGAAGGGCATCGATTTGTTGACGTAGTTCAGTGGTCCGTGCTTGTTTGGAAGTCAATTCCTTCTGCCGCTCCTCCATAGCCCCTAACATATTGGTGACCTCCGTGTCGGCATGCATTACCAACTCCCATTTCTCCTTCACGGAGGCCTCAGTAGTAGCAATCTGGCGTTCAATGTCCCAAACATTGTCGATATGTCGCAACATAGGCACCAGAATTTGTTCGAGAGCCGCCATTGCACGCTTGGCATAATCAGAGAGTTGGAGACCTTTTAGTTGGGCAAGCATGCTCAGGATCTCTGGACCGACAGCAGGTTCATGCATGAGCACGAAAGGAAGGTCGGGATTCAGAACGCGGATTTTGTCAAGGAGAGCCTTAGTCTTCATCGCCTCAGGGCCCATTTTGCCAGAATGGAATTGCTCAGAGTCTGAAAAAACATCACGCGATTTCACCAGATTGCGGAGCCTGGCAATTGCTTCTAAAGTAGAAGGCTTGATCGTCAGCCCCGGGAAAGTCGAAGGAGAAGCTGCTGACGGAGAAGTAATCTGAGGAGGTGGAGAAGCAGTCGACAAAGGAGTAGTCTGAGAGGATTGTTGTTTATTGGTGTCGACACCTACTGGCCCCCGTGGATCCTGCAAGGAAGCTGAAGAGAGACTCGAGTCAGAATTAGTCGAACTGGAGTCCAGATGCGTCGCAGGACTACTGACTGAGTCAGAGTCACTGTCACTAATCTGGAGAGGAAATTCAATGGACTCACCAGCGGTGTCGACAGATTGAAATGGGCGAGCTGGAGAAGAAACCGGCGACATGGGAGTGTAGTCGGAAATAGGTTGAGTCGGCTTAGTAGAGGCATCAGCCTGCAGAAAGAAAATGTAAGAGAAATACAGGAATCCAAGGAAATAAATAGGAAAATGGGTAAATACCTGTCTCGAGGCAGGAGAGACTGCATCCTGATTTGTGTTCCCCAAGGCAGTAGCGGGGGAGAGACCAGTCGACGGTAAAGCTCCCACGGCTGGAGCAGGGACCGTATCAAGGATGGAAGTGTCGACCACAAGGGTGTCGACATCTTCAACAGGAGCCTCTGAAGGAGGCATTGTATGGTGCCTCTTCTTTTTGTTCTCGCCACTCTTGGAAGGAGAGTCATGTTTCTTCCTCTTGTGGCCATGGTGGCTTTTGGATTTATGTTGGGAGGTGCGTTGGAGACACGAAGAGAGGTTATAAGCAGATATTCTAGCCAAAAGAGCGGATAAGCCGACAAGAAATACCTCAGAACCCGCGGGAGCAGAGCGTTTATGTTTCTTGGATTTTTTGGAGGCAGAAGAGACAAGAGGTTCTGTCGGACGTGGTTGACCCTGCACATAAGTAAGATATTAGAAATCACATAATATTTCTTCTAGGAAGTCACAAGTCACTAGGAATGCTTCAGATAGGGGCATACAGAAGAACTAGGTTTCCTCAAGACTTGAGCAATAGGGCGCCCATCATCGTCAGAAGATTGCTCAGGAGCAGCCTGCAAAAAGAGAAAAGATGGTTGAGAATAAAAACAAAAGACCAAAGGAAATAGTCATTCATCTAGAGTCGAACCTGAGCCTCCTGTGTCGAAGGAGTAGGTTGGTTAGCAGATGCAGAACCTGTAGGATTTAGAGGGATCGCTGCGAATAAATGAAAGCAACACAAGTAAGTGACGAGATTCAGTTAAAAGGGAATGTTAAAATTTCCAGAGAAGTGTTACCAAGTTGCGTGGTTTCGAAAACGCTAACATATTGAGGATCAATATGAAGCGGCCTTGAGTAGTCAGACAGATAATACTTCGTTGGGACCACTCTGTCGGCCTTCTTCTTCTTAAAGGCGTTTTGTACGTATGAAATGGGACAATAGAACCACACCGGAACCAAATGACCAAAGGCCAAAGCCAAAGGCCTAGATGGCAGAGGAGGGAACTTGAGCTTCCCGAAGTGAAGGGTGTAAAGATATTTGTCTTTCACGTAACCAGGGATTTTGAGTTTTGAAAGTTTGTCGGTTACTTTCGCTTTTAGTTCGACTGCAGCCTCCCAGATGGTCCCACGAAGATTATCTGGTCGATACACAACTTGGAAATAATTCTGGAAAGCACGAATTTGTTTGACATGAAGAGCCTTACACTTGGTCGATTTCGCCTGCAAACAAACAAAAGCCTCAGTTAATTCAGATAGTTTGGCATCAGGCGCGCCAACATAAAGGGTAAAATACGACTGCCACCAATCATTGAATTCTTTGGTACAATAGTAGGCTGGTCGAAAAGGAAGAGAGGGGAGACGAGGTCGGTTTTTCCAAATGGTTTCGAGTTCTTCTTCGATCTCGCTCCAAGGTTGACCGTAGAGGATATTGGCAAGCAATTCTTGGGAGGAGAATATAGGCTTGGGAATGAATTGGCAAAGGCCAAATTGCCTAGCTACAAGGTTAGGTTGATAAGCCACTAAACCAGGATTGCTGCTAGAAGTCTCAGCCGACAGGAATCGAGGAACCAGAAAACGCCTCCAAATGAGAAAGGATTCATCTCTGTGTTCCCCGTCAGTCGGAGGGAAAGGTCTGGTGAGCCACTCAGGACCCTCAGTGCGACGGCTGAACGGGGCCATAGAGGGTAGGAAATCGACACGAGTCAACATGATGTTGAATAGAAGTCGAAACACCTGAAGGTTCGGGAAGTTTTTATTGATAGGCGTCAGGGGGATCAACCGCTTCCAGATAAGATGTCGTTCCTCTAGGGGACACGCAACCCTCCTCATTCCATATGGGGCTACATCTTTGGAGAAAGTGGCATTGAGCCACAATTGCAGAAACCAGAAAGGGCCATGGACCAACACGTTTTTCTTTCTGGAGTTCTCAGGGTCGAAGAGCCTAATCTGACAGACAACCTCAGATAGAGACTCATATAGAGAAGCTAATATCAGTTGGCCCAAGGCAACATCACGCTCTTGGTGCAGTTGGGTTTCCAGGAGAGCAAAATGCTTGGCTACCTGCATAGATCTAGAGCAGAAGACAAAGCGGAACAGCCAAAGGGTCAAGAAAGCCACATGTTCCTCGTCGGTCACAGGGCCTGCAGAGGTGGCATGATGATCAATAAAGTTGTTGTAAGTTGGCTTGCGAGAGTCACCAACGTCGAACCTTAAGGAAATTGACGCTACAACTTCGTAGTCGAAGACTTTGCCAGTCGGTTTCAAGCCGGTGATGGCAACAATGTCCAGAAGTGTCGGCGTGATCATGCCACACTTAGTATGGAAGGAGTTTGTCGAACTCTCCCAGATTTGAAGAGCAACTAATAACATGCCACAAGACAAGGGAGGGCCACAACGGGAAATCTGTAAAAGGGTATAAATGCCTGTCCTTTTCCAGTGGTCGATTTTTTCTGATTCCAATCGGTCTATCCAAGCGCAAAACATAGGACAATTTCTGGGAGGAACAATCCTAAAGTTCCTGTCGACGTAGCGAAGGGAGAAGGGTTGTTGAGCGGAAATCACAGGTTTAGAAATGTGATTGGCAGGGAAAAGGGAAGTCATTTCTGGTAATCTCGGGGTGTCGATTTTCCGGGAGAGGACCTAAGAACGTTAAGGGTTCATTAGCCAGAGAGAGAGGAATCAATACCTGAGAACGCCAGATCTTCTCCTTTTCTTCTGCCAATGGAAGCTCAGGAACATACTCCCTACCATCAATATTGATGGGACATGTGAGTTTAGCAGCAGAAGGTTTGTTAGAGCTTGCCATGGAGAGAACAGAAGATTTTTCGTTGTGGAGTAGAAGAGTTTTCACAGAAAGCAGAAGACAAGTGAATGTTGAAGCAAGAGAGCGAAAAAAGAGAAGCAGAAGAAAGAATGAGGGTTTTATAGAGCTTAAACCCTGAGCAGAGAAGAGGGAGCGGTTGAACTTCCATGTTCGACACGTATACCCACGTTCCCACGCCTACAGACACGTGGTGGAGAGAGGGCAAGCGAAAAGACAAACATGTTTCAGTCATAAAGACGCGAAATGATGTAGACGCGATTTTGTGCGTCTCGAGGGAAAAAGGAAACGTCCGCCAAGATTACATGACGTCATCAACATGGGGTAAACAGAGGTCCCACTAAGTAGAAGTGGAAACGGTAAGGGGTAAATCGACGTCTCAGAGATGCCATCATCTCACCAGCTTCGACAATCGACAATGGCATCTCTGAGGGGCATTTTGTTACCACGAAAAATTTCTAAAGGCATGTTGAAAGCATGGTTAATGACAGAGTCCTATGAACTTGGGGGTTATACCCCATTTCTGTCGACCAACGTAAGGTTTGGGACTTAAAGAATTATAGCCAAATGAGCAGAAGACATCATCGCCTTAACGTCTGGGCGGGAGACATTTGAAATTTAAAATAACCAGCAGTTACAAAAAGAATAAGGGCGCCAGAATCTAGAGCAGTTAGCAAGACGTGAGTGCGACGGTTATGCAGATCGTGTGACATAACATCTGCTAGTTTCTAGGAGTTTTAGCTTATCAGCAGTTCCTTTAGTATTAGTATAAATAGAATATCCCACGAGAAGTTCAGGGTGTTCACTTTGTACTAAAAATCACTTGTAAGAAAACTTCCCATTCCCAGCGCGAGGAAGCAAGAGTTTTTTTGAGAGTGCTATGTACGTGAATCACCACATTTATTTCAATGCAACTTCCTTACTTTTCAATTGTTCCCGTTGAACATTTTATCTTAATTTCATTTACTTTCGAGTTATCATTTTATGTTGTCGTTTACGCTGTCGACACTGATTCTATTACGATAATAGAGTTTACCAAAAGCGTGTTCGTCGTATACCTCTTTTGAATGTTATAGCGTTGTCGGTCACGAGTCACCTATAGGCGATAACATTATATAAACCGTTCGTGTGAAAAACCCTACGCTTGTTCGACACTTTGCTAGGAGTCGTTCCTCACAAAGTTATTTCGTCGAAGTTGGACAAGCCTCACTTGCACTAGCACATGTCCTAGGATCAACTGGTCGATCCTGCAAGTAACCCTTTGTTTTAAGGCCTAAGGAGGACCAGCGGTTGTTTACCAATTTCCACAGTAAACACTTATACACTGTTTCCAAGACAGTTAAAGTGGAGCATCTCTAAGATGGTACATGAGCTTAGAGCAAAGGCGGATCCAAAGCCGGGAAGACTTGGCTGACGCATTTCTCTGTCAATACAAATACAACTTAGATATGGCACCCGACCGAATGCAGTTACAAGGGATGGCCATGAATGAAAAGGAGTCATTTAAAGAATACACCCAATGATGGAGAGAGTTAGCTGCTCAGGTAGAGCCACCATTATCGGAAAAAGAAATGACTGGAATATTTGTGGACACACTAAAGGACCCTTTCTTTGATAGATTGGTGAGTAGTACAACATCGGATTTTGCGCATCTAGTAACAATCGGAGATTGCATAGAAAAAGGCTTAAGGGATGGAAAGATCCAAGGAGCCGTGGCAGCCCCCAGTGCACCGAAAAAGTATTTTGGAGGCTTCCAGAAGAAGAGAGAAGGTGACACAAATGCTATATCCAAGGGTTACAAGGGGAAGCAACGTGCTTCATATGGCCATGTGGCCGCAGTAGTACCCGTACCTTACCAACAACCAATACAACAACAACAAGTCTATCAACAGCAACATCAACAACATCGTCAACAACAGAATACCGTTCCACCAAGACCATTCAAGTTGAGGCCCCCACGAAGACAACTCGACCCCTTACCAGTGCCTTATAGCCAAATATTCCCATACTTGCAAAAGGAGGGACTTTTGACTTTGAGAGAACTAAAGCCGACTATTTTTCCATATCCACCCGGATATGATGCTAACGCCCATTGCGAGTTTCATATGGGAGCGCCCGGCCATACCTTGGAAAATTGTTTTGCATTCCAAAATCGGGTAAAAGACCTAATTGAAGCTAAGGTCGTCACCTTCACTCCACGACGCTCCAACATGAACACCAATGCCATGCCAACACATGGAGGTGCTTCAGTTAGTGCCATTGAGGAGAGTGATTAAGGTGAATTGATTCTTAAAGTTGAAGAAATTCAAACTCCTATCGCCATGACAGGTACACAACTACTGAAGAGCGGTCTAATCCCGGTGGAGCTGGTTAATGAAGAAGATGACAAAGAGTTGATGATTTTTATCCAACGAATGTTGGATCAATGCGAGTTACAGATCGAGCGTCATGTCAAAGGCAGGAATGAGAAAGAAATAGCGGTGGTTGACATTCCGTATGATGCAGTTAATATGGAAATCCCGATAAACCCGTTGGTGATAGAATTTCTAGCACCCTTCGCATATGAGGACGAGAAGGCGGTACCTTGGATATATCATCCCAGAGCTTTTAAGAAAGGGCAGGAAGACCGACCTTTGGTAATCAATGAACCAAATGTCACCTCAGTTGTGGGACCAGCTGGAATGACGCGCAGTGGCCGAGTGTTTTCCCCGAGGGCTGTTGATGCTTCTGCTAAGACTAAAGGGAAGGAAATTGCTACTCCTGTCCAAATCCCCATCCCTAACCTGGAAATGCAAGAAATGCATCTATCTCCCAAAGCTGCAGTCACTCGTGAAGAGGATGAGGAATTTTTTAGGATAATAAAGAAAAGTGATTACAAAGTAGTGGACCAATTGAATCAAACCCCTTTGAAGATCTCCATGTTGTCTTTGTTGCTCAGCTCAGAAGCACATAGAGACTCATTGATGAAAGTGTTAAGTGATGCGCATATCACGAAGGACATAATAGTAGAACAGTTTAATGACGTGATAACTTGTGTAACCACTGGAAAATTTTTGGGGTTTAATGATGACGAGTTGCCGGTCGAGGGAAAGAACCATAACAAAGCTCTACACATCTCCTTAAGATGCATATACACTATACTATCAAGAGTGTTAGTAGACATAGGTTCCTCGCTAAATGTCATGCCAAAAACTACTTTGGTAAAACTACCAATGGAAGGAATGAATATGAAACCCAACACTCTGATCGTAAAAGCGTTTGATGGCTCAAGGCGAGCAGTGATAGGAGAGGTTGACCTACCGATTAAAATAGGCCCAACTATCTTCACTATTACATTCTAGGTCATGGACATACATCCCGAATATAGTTATTTACTTGGGAGACCATGGATTCATTCTGCAGGCGCAGTCACTTCCACTTTACACCAGAAGTTAAAATTCATCACAAATGATAAGATGATTGTGATTAGAGGATATGAGGATATCCTGGTTAGCCACTTAACTTCTTTCCGATATATTGAAGTGGATGGCGAGATCACCGAGACACCATTCCAATCCATGGAGGTGGTAAATGTAATGGTCGTTCAGCAGACGTCTGAGACACCGAAATCAGGACCATTTATGGCCTCGTGGCAAGGAGCTAAGACTGTTATGGAGAGTGAGAATGCTTAAGACTGGGGCAAGGTGGTGGAAGCACGAGAGAAGCAAGACAAGTTTGGTTTAGAGTATGAACCATCGTTGAATGAAGCTGGTAGCCAACCTAACAAAGAGTATATTCCTTATGTAGAAGAGACGTTCACCAGTGCTGGCCATATCTATGGCAATCAAGTGGAAATGATCAATGAGGAAGCTCGTGAAGAGGGAGTGTCTAATTGGATACGACAATCCGCGCCCGACGAGGAACTGAAGAACTGGAAGGCTGTGGAAATTCCCCAATTTTTTCAAAAGTAATTTTATTATTTTAATCAAAACCCCGTGCTCTGCCCAAGGCACAGTGGCGTGTTGTAGGGTCTCCTTTATCTTACAGAAGTTTTGATTATCATTAATAAAATGGCGATTTGCATTCAAATTTTTGTTCCTTTCCTTTCATTTTTCATTACAATAAAAATGGCATTAATTCTTATGTACGCACTTTCTAAATAAACTGCATAAATCATAACATGCAGAGACCCCACCGAGACCATTGATAACGACACTGCTAGTGGTCTGGCATGATTTTGACTTTCCAATTTACCAAGCCGAAGACGAAGTAGGGGAAGATTGTGAACTCCTTGAAGAGTTGGCCAGATTACTCAAACAAGAAGAGAAGGTCATCCAACCACACCAGGAGGACGTCGAAGTTATCAACCTTGGGACAGAGGAAGACAAGAGAGAAGTAAGGGTAGGCACCGCGCTTCAAGATGAAGTGAAGACAAGACTGATAAAGCTCCTCCACGAATACGCTAATGTGTTTGCTTGGTCATACCAAGATATGCACGGGTTAGACACTGACATCGTGACCCACAAGCTCCCCCTCAAAGAAGAATGCTCTGCCGTCAAACAAAAGCTAAGAAGAACTCGGCCGAATATGGCTCTCAAGATTAGAGAAGAGGTGGGAAAGCAGTTTGACGCCGGTTTCCTAGAAGTCTCTAAGTAACCACAATGGGTTGCCAACATTGTAACGGTACCAAAGAAAGATGGAAAAGTCCGCATGTGCGTCGACTACCGAGACCTAAACAGAGCTAGTCCCAAAGACAATTTCCCATTACCTCACATTGATGTATTGGTAGATAACAAAACCTAGTTCTCTGTATTTCCTTCATGGATGGCTTCTCTGGGTATAACCAAATTAAAATGGATCCAGAAAACATGGAGAAAACTGCGTTCATCACCCCGTGGGGCACCTTCTGTTACAAGGTGATGCCATTCGGTCTAAAGAACGTTGGGGCAACATATCAACGTGCTATGGTAACTCTTTTTCATGACATGATTCACAAAGAGATTGAAGTGTGTGTTGACGATATGATTGCCAAATCCCAAACAGAAGAAGAGCACATTACTAACCTGGAGAAACTGTTTGCTCGGTTAAGGAAGTTTAGGTTGAGACTTAACCCTAACAAATGCACATTCGGGGTTCGATCTGGGAAAATTTTAGGCTTTATTGTAAGCCAAAAGGGAATTGAAGTAGATCCCAACAAGGTCAGAGCCATTCAGAACATGCCTGCACCAAAGATTGAGAAAGAGGTTCATGGTTTCTTGGGAAGACTGAATTACATCGCCAGGTTTATCTCTCACCTTACTGCCACATGCATACCAATATTCAAGCTTCTAAGAAAGAATCAAGGCATAGAGTGGAATGATGACTGCCAAATAGCCTTCAACAAAATCAAAGAATACTTACAAGAGTCACCGATTATGATGCCCCATGCGGAAGGAAGACCTCTCATCATGTACTTAACAGTACTCGACGAGTCCATGGGTTGTGTATTAGGACAACAAGATGAGACTGGTAGAAAAGAGCATGCCATATATTATCTGAGCAAGAAGTTTAATGATTGCGAGACCAAATATTCATTACTCGAAAAGACTTGTTGTGCACTCGCGTGGGCCGCTAAGCGTCTCAGGCAGTATATGCTGACTCATATAACTTGGTTGGTATCTAAAATAGATCCAATCAAGTACATGCCTGCACTAAAGACTGAGAAAGAGGTTCGTGGTTTCTTGGGAAGACTGAATTACATCATCAGGTTTATCTCTCACCTTACTGCCACATGCAAACCAATATTCAAGCTTCTAAGAAAGAATCAAGGCATAAAATGGAATGATGACTACCAAATAGCCTTCAACAAAATCAAAGAATACTTACAAGAGCCACCGATTCTGATGCCCCATGCGGAAGGAAGACCTCTCATCATGTACTTAACAGTACTCGACGAGTCCATGGATTGTGTATTATGACAACAAGATGAGACTGGTAGAAAAGAGCATGCCATATATTATCTAAGCAAGAAGTTTAATAATTGCAAGACCAGATATTCATTACTCGAAAATACTTGTTGTGCACTCGCGTGGGCCGTTAAGCGTCTCAGGCAGTATATGTTGACTCACACAACTTGGTTGGTATCTAAAATGGATCCAATCAAGTACATATTCGAGAAACCTGCTCTTATCGGCAAAATTGCCCGATGGCAGATGTTGTTATCAGAATACAATATTCAATAAGTTGCGCAAAAGGCCATCAAAGGAAGCGTACTAGTAGATCATCTTGCTCACCAACCGTTAGAGGATTACCAACCTACCGTTAGAGGATTACCAACCTTTGAAGTTTGACTTCCCAGATGAAGACATCATAGCTGTTAAGGAGGCTGAAACCTCCTAACTAAAGAAGGGACTTGAGCCAAAAGAAGGTTGGACTCTCATGTTCGACGGTGCTTCAAATGCAATAGGTCATGGAATTGGGGCAGTGCTGATGTCTCCCAAAAATTTCCATCTACCATTCACTACAAAACTATGTTTTACCTGCACGAATAACATGGCTGAGTATGAAGCTTGCATATTGGGGTTGGAAGAAGCTATTGAGTTGAAGATAAAGGTACTAGAGGTATTCGAAGACTCTACTCTAGTGATACATCAGATCAGAGGTGATTGGGAAACAAGACATGCTAACCTAATTCCGTACCGGGATTACGTGCTGAAGTTACTCCCAAAATTTGACAAAATCACTTTCTCTCATATTCCTCGAGAGGAGAATCAGATGGAAGATGCTCTGGCAACCTTGGCTTCCATGTACAAGTTAATATGGCCTAACCATCATCCTAAAATTGAAATCATGCGTGTTGATGAACCTGCGCATTGCCTGACCACAACAGCAGAGTCGGATGATAAACCCTGGTTCTTTGACATCAAACAATATCCGGAGAAACAAGAATACCCGGCAGAGGCTTCCAGCCTTGATAAAAGGACCATATGAAGGTTGGCGTCGAAGTTCTTCTTGAACAGGGATGTACTGTACAAGCAGAACTATGACATGGTTTTGTTGAGGTGTGTGGACAAACATGAAGCCAATCAGCTTATGAAGGACATACACGAAGTATCCTTTGGCACACACGCGAATGGGCATGCAATGGCGAAGAAGATCCTGAGGGCCGGATACTACTAGTTAACGATGGAAGCCGACTATTATCATTACACTAGAGCATGCTACAAATGCCAAATCTATGCTGACAAAGTCCATGTACCGCCTACCACTCTAAATGTTATAGCATCACCTTGGACATTCTCTATGTTGGGAATCAACATGATCGGGATGATAGAACCAAAAGCTTCTAATGGGCATAGATTTATCTTTGTGGCCATAGACTACTTCACCAAATGGGTTGAAGTCGTATCTTATGCGAATGTCATGAAGCACGTAGTTGTTCGTTTCTTAAAAAACAATATCATATGCCGATATGGGATTCCCAATAAAATCATCATTGATAACGGGTCCAATCTCAACAACAAGACCATGGAGGAATTATGCACAACATTCAAGATTGAACATCATAACTCATCACTATATCGGCCAAAAATGAATGGGGCTATTGAAGCTGCGAACAAAAATATCAAGAAAATCATCCAGAAGATGGTAGTCACGTACAAGGATTGGCATGAGATGCTACCTTTTGTGTTACACGGTTATCGTACATCAGTACGAACTTCAACAAGGGCAACCCCTTATTCCTTGGTATATGGCATGGAAGCAGTCCTCCCTATAGAAGTAGAGATTCCCTCGATGAGAGTCTTAATGGAGGCTAAGTTAAACGAAGCAGAATGGGTTTAATCAAGGTTCGATGAGCTCAACCTTATTGATGAGAAACGCTTAAAAGCGTTGTGTCACGGTCAACTCTATCAGAGGCGGCTTAAGAGGGAATTCGACAAAAAAGTCCGTCCTAGGATGTTTCAATAGGGAGATTTGGTGTTGAAGAAAATCTGGCCCATTCACAAGGATTCCAGGGGGAAATGGACACCAAATTATGAAGGTCCATTTGTGGTGATTAGAGCTTTTTCTGGAGGCACTCTAATCCTAGCAACTATGGACGGTGATGAATTGCCGCTTCCCACCAATGCTAATGCTGTTAAAAAGTACTTTGCCTAAAAAAATGGAATAATAAAAGCCGCTAAATCAAAAACCTGAAAGGGAGATTTAGGCAAAAATAGTTATCCCGGTGGATCGAAAACCCAAAAGGGCAGTCCAAGCAAAAATTAGGGATAAAAATAAAAATTTGACCCGCTGAGTTGAAAACCCGAAAGGGCGGCTCAGGTAAAAATGGGTATCCTGGTGGATCGAAAACCTGAAAGGGCGATCCAGGCAAAAGTTAGGGATAAATTCCAAGGCAAAGAAATGTACTCTCAGGCATCTAGCATATATCTGGAAGACAAAAATCAATTTACCTGGCTTTTTTCAAAAAGCGAGGTGCTTAGAGTATCAAAGACATAAGGGTCATAGCAGTGTGGAAACTCAATAGGAACTCAATTTTATTGCCGTTTTGTTTTTATGCACAACAATTACCTCATTAAGGAATTGCATCTTTATGTAGAATCGCCCTTTCAAGGGTCAAATCAATAAAAGGGAAATTTTCTCGTCAAAGTTGTGCCCAAATTATTTTTGTATTTTATCTGTTTGTTTGCAAAACACCTTTATTTTTAATAAACATCACTCTTAAAGATTTTTGGAGAAAATAAAATACGTTTTTGAATGAAATGATAAAATTACTTTCGAAACAATAAAAGGGCGAGACCCATAGCCTCCAAGATCGTTCTTGTTTCGCGAAAGTGTAAAATCATTCGAAGAGATACCTGCGTTCGTTCCAATTACTAATCAATGCCTATCATAGATGTACTCATTGTATAGCCAAACCCCGACAAGCCCCTAGTGCATTTCCAGCAAAAACATTGATAAATCGTGGTTAAAGTATCGCGTGTTGAAAAGTCTGAACCCTTGAATGTCTTGGGGCAACCCAAATATATTCCAAAAATTGCCTAGTGGGGCAGCAAATCTTGATCTCCATTATAACAGAAGTCCACATTGTTGGCACCATCACCAAAGCAAAACGCCTTAGTAGGGGCATATCCCAATTACCCATTTACATGCCCACATACCTTACATGCACCATGTGCCTCATCACATGCATTATATTCCTACCAAAGAGGAAAATTCATCAAGAAACAATCATACCAATCATCGGCATACATGTGCATAGCCTTATACAATTTGCGGTCCTATGTACACAACTAAATATCCCCAGCGTTTGCATGATCACATACATCGCATGCATGATTTCATACATGGTGGTTGTAACACCCCTTTTTCTACCCCAAAATACTTAACATATAATCAGAGTAAATAAGCACGCATATAAGCAAAAGGGCGTCACATCGACTTTTTCAAAAACTAAGAGCTTTCAAAAACCAACATCATTCATCATCAATATACAATACACCTGGTCATTTAAAATAACACATTTCAATTATCATGAATATTCAAGCATATGCGTTCGCAGCGGAAAATAACGAATATCCATGCATTTCATCAAATGATCCATGTCCCATACCATGATCATCTCTCAATAATCTCTTCAATTAAACATGTTCACAGTTAATAACATAAAACGTATCCAAATCAGATATGAGTTCCATACTACCAATCTACCCAGTGTTACATGACCAGATCATTGACTCCCTACTTAGTCTCTAAACGAAGTACCGCAGCTCTCCAGCTAATCTCGAGTGAGCTACCGTCCACTTACTTCAGCGATACTACTCCTGAGTATCTGCGCGATACCCATGTAAAGGTAACATTCAAACAGAAAGGGTGAGAATTCAAATCATTATGAAGAAGTATAATCAAGCACAATGATTAAATCAACAATTAAAGGAATTCATCACACTTCGCATAACCATGTAAATAATATTAAACAACATTTATTTCACATGTTTCAAGCACACATAAAAACTCAAGGAGTATAATATTCAAATCCAATAGTATATTCCCAAAAATACACATAACGACAATTATCACATAATCACATAATTTGCCAAGTTGTGTATCCAAACATCACCAAATTCAATTACCATATCTCATACACACATCACAATCACAACAATGCAAACATTCAACTATCACATGACTCTAATGTGACTCAATGCAAGACATGTGACTCTATGCATGTGGTACCATAATGTGAACCCAACGTTTCACCGCTTTCCGATTCAGTATCTAGAATCCAAGCCACCATGTCTATTTCCAATTAAGGATCAACGTCTGCTACGCCTATTTCCAATTAAGGATCAACGTCTATATGGACCTAACGTTCCACCGCTTTCCGATTCAACATCTAGAATCCAAGCCGCCACGTCTATTTCCAATTAAGGATCAACGTCTGCTACGCCTATTTCCAATTAAGGATCAACGTCTATCTACCACGCCTATTTCCAATTAAGGATCAACGTGTGCTACCATGTGAACCCACAGTTTCACCGCTTCCACTATGAAGCCGACCATGCATGCCATGAATGAATGTACAAATACCAATGCATATGCAATTAAGATCATCTCTACCATCTTAACATTCCACATATCACCATAATTCAACTCTATGAATTATCCACCAATGGTACATATACACATTCATAACAATATATCATTCACAATCCACCAATGGTACATATACACATTCATAACAATATATCATTCACAATCCACCAATGGTACATAAACACATTCATAACAATATATCATTCACAATCCACCCATGGTACATATACACATTCATAACAATATATCATTCACAATCCACCAATGGTACATATACACATTCATAATAATGTATCATTCACAATCCACCAATGGTACATACACACATTCATAACAATATATCATTCACAATCCACCAATGGTACATACACACATTCATAACAATATATCATTCACAATCCACCAATGGTACATATACACATTCATAACAATATATCATTCACAATCCACCAATGGTACATATACACATTCATAACAAATACACATTTCTAATGCTTTAAACCCCAACCCAAAATGATTCACGAGTTGAAACTTATGAATAAAACCGTGCACGAAGGCATTACTAAAAAGTTGTTGTTTATTAAATTTTCCAACATAATTTTCATCTTCTTCAACCCCCAAAACATCCATGAAATAATCTCCAAAATTATTTTATTCATGAAACAAAGTTATAACCTTCTGTTTCAGCTATCCAACGCTTCAAACGACACTCAATTTGGACTTACGGATAAAACGTTATGACCAAAACGATTTCGACAATAAAACATAAAAAAGGCCGCGATTGTGACGGACAGCATGCAGAATTTTCTGCGATTTTCATCGTTGGAGGACTTCCGGACCTCCGATTTCGATTCCGTAAAAAGCCACACATTCAGAAAATTATAACTCACACAATACTCTAAATATATAATGTTAATTTGCAGTTTTAACACAATCAATCACCACAATTCAAGAATAATCATTAAAACCTAATAATTTCAAACAACCACACAAAATTAGGGATTTTAACCTAATCATACATCTACACATTGACCCGATCATACTAACCCATAATAATAAGGATTCCCCCCTTACCTCTTCAATTTTCTGGAAACCCTAGCTCTTCTCTTTACTTTTCCTCTCCTCTTTCTCTATTGCCTTCAATGATCAAATGAATCCTAATTCTCACTCTCCTCACCTCTTACTATTTATATTAGTATTCTATTTGGGCTTAAGTCATTATACTTCTAATTTAATTAATAGGCCCAATAAGACCTAATATTTAAATATCTCTATTTAATTCAAATAAATTAAACTAACACCATATATCCACCAAGTTAATTAATTCAATTATTCATGATATCTCCTATCAACTAAATAATTAATTAACACTCCACATAAGTAATAATAGTATAATAAATCAATACTAAAAATTGGGTTGTTACAGTGGTTCCATCCAAAGTGGAACATCATACATCAAACATAAAATATCAGGATCCAGGTCATTCATATGTATCTTGGACTTTCCTCATTTAACTCAATGAAGTTATTACCTGGCATATGCTTGTGGAATTATTTCTCAGCTAGTTATTCTTCAACTTCATGGTTGATAGTGATATTCCCCAACGTCTTTGCTATCATTACTCCCCAAGCAGAGGTTACCTTAAAAAGTCTCTTATGCGCTTTTTCCCCTGCAGAACCTTTCTAGTAAATCCCCTCCAAAAGGAGTATTTTCTAAAAGTATCTCCCCCGACAGACGAACATTTGAGATGTTGTTCCATTTATCTAGAGAATCTCATTTTTGTTGTTTGAGATGCTGCTTCATCAATATGAAGAGTCTCATTCATGTTTTCTTTTGAGATACTGCTCTAAGTATCCTTGAAGAGTCTTAAATTCAATTAAGATATCATTCCTTTTGTCTGGAATATCTTAATTCTATCATATAAGATGTTGCTTCGGTTGATACGGAGAATCTCATTTTGCTGTTTGAGATGCTGCTTCATCAATATGAAGAGTCTCATTTTGTTTTTAGAGATACTGCTCTAGTATCCTCGAAGAGTCTTAGATTCAATTAAGGTATCAGTCCCTTTATCTGGAATATCTTAATTCTATCATATAAGATGCTGCTTCGATTTGATACAGAAAATCTCATTTTTGCTGTTTGAGATGTTGCTTCATCAATATGAAGAGTCTAATTCCTATTTGCTTTTGAGGTATTACTCTAGTATCCTCTAAGAATCTTAGATTCAATTAAGGTATCATTCCCTTTGTCTGGAATATCTTAATTCTATCATATAAGATGTTGTTTCGTTTCGATACAGAGAATCTCATTTTTGCTGTTTGAGATGCTGCTTCATCAATATGAAGAGTCTCATTCCTATTTGCTTTTGAGATACTGCTCTAAGTATCATTTAAGAATCTTAGATTCAATTAAAGTATCATTCCCTTGTTCGGAATATTTTAATTCTATCGTGTAAGATGCTGCTTCGATCCGATACAGAGAATCTCACTTTTGCTGTTTGAGATGCTGCTTCATCAATATGAAGAGTCTCATTCCAATTTTTTAGAGATACTTCTCTAGTATCCTCGAAGAGTCTTAGATTCAATTAAGGTATCATTCCCTTTGTCTAGAATATCTTAATTTTATCATATAAGATGCTGCTTCGATTCGATACAGAGAATCTCATTTTTGTTGTGTTGAGATGCTGCTTCATCAATATGAAGAGTCTCATTCCTATTTGCTTTTGAGATACTGCTCTAAGTATCTTTGAAGAGTTTTAGATTCAATTAAAGTATCATTCCCTTGTTCGGAATATTTTAATTATATCGCGTAAGATGCTGCTTCGATCCGATACAGAGAATCTCGCTTTTGTTGTTTGAGATGATGCTTCATCAATATGAAGAGTCTCATTCCAATTTTTTTTGAGATACTGCTCTAAGTATCCTCGAAGAGTGTTAGATTCAATTAAGACATCATTCCTTTTATCGGGAATATCTTAATACTATCATATAATATGCTGCTTCGATTCTATACAGAGAATCTCATTTTTGCTGTTTGAGATACTGCTTCATCAATTTGAGGAGTCTCATTTGTTTTAGAGGTACTGATTCGTTTGATCTTCAGAGAATATTGTATGACCGGTTTAAGACATTATTCTACTGATGTCAGACAAGCTTAGATACAGTTGAGATATCATTCCATTGGTGGGATATCTCGGTTGTAATTATCCAAGATACTGTTCTGAGGATTCCTAGAAAGTTTTGGTTGTTTCTTTTACCTTACACTAACTCCTCATACCACATTTCTCACTACATTCCTCTTTATGCATTTATTATTTGCATTTCAAGAGTCAAAATTTGGGTCTTCTTATATTTAATTATCTTTCACCATGAATATATGAAGACTGCTGTCATTCTTACTTCCTAGTTCACGGTAATTAAATAGGGGCAGCTGTCATACCCCAATTTCGTCTTGGTTTTATTTTTCTCATGGATACCACGACATAAGTCATTTTCGACCATCAAACCTTGACTTCCATTTCTCATGGTAAGGGACTTGGGCCAATTGACATATAGGAATCTAGAATCTTTCAAAGATCTAGGATGAAACATGGCACAATGCCTGGTTGATTGTTGGACACGCTTTCATCATAATGCATATCTTCGCAATGTGTCATTACACACTCCATTCACGAATGCCCTGAAGAATTTACATGACGTTTGGCTTAGAGTAAACAAAACGATGCTTTGGCTCATAAGTGTGATACAATCTTTCGAGTTGACTTTGGTTTACAAACCCGTTGCATTGTTTTTGATCAAGTTGCAAAGCTCATACCAAGACATTTCTTGGGTGAAATGGCGTTTGGTCCTAAATCCTTGAAACTAAGAAAGGGTGTTTTGTTTAAAATGGATTGGCGACATTCCATTTCAAATACATGATCATCATGTTCGGTAAAACTACAACCCTACCATGCATTACTTACACTATAACAAATGGAAGGAAAATTTCATATTCATTTAGGCATTTGAGCAACTAAAGAAATTCATGGCCTTAGATTACCCAAACTTGAATTGTCACCATCATTCATGGCTCGCCTCAATCCATTTCCTTTATTATGGTCCCTTTTCGTATGATGTTTCATGGTTTGGCAAGATTATCAAGATTCAATGCAAGATAAATAAATTTCATTCAAATACACGAATATCATCCATTACTATCCATAAAAAAGGGCGTACTGTTTGAAGCAAAACTATAAAGTCTGATATTATTAACCAAAAATGCAATTCATCCTAATTTTAATCACATCCTCAAGTTCCGCTTTGATCTTTGGTTGAACCATTGGTGTGTGAATGCTCCAGTTTCTAATCTTGATAACACGATTGTTTTAAACTGTCACGCCATGAACATTAGCAAGGAGACGACCAAACCATGGTGAGTGATAATCATGATGCGCAATGCACCACCGATGTGAGCTCTGTAACAAGCATCACCTGCAATTGATTTGTAATACCATAAGATCCACACGATATAATTACTGATATAAAACAAACTCAGCATTACTACACCAAGACAAAGGCATAGTGGCTGCCATAAAAATTTTCATGACAAAATTTGAACGACAACCAATTCTTGCTACAAACCACTTCTGAGAGTTGGATACACATACAAAAGAAATTCATAAAACAATAGCTACCTGATCCAGTTCTATTGTTACGAAAAACATGCATATCATAAGCACGCCCAACGTAATCGTCGGCCACAAATCTTGCAATACTTGAACAACTTCATGGCGGCCAGATCAGGAGTAAAGCAATGAGTGGACGATGAGAAAGGGTACAAGGTAAAACATCCTATACAGGATTTTGCGCAAGATGAATCTATGCTAGGGTAATTCCATTGACCGTACCAAGTTAAGTATCAACGGTACAACGAAGTCATGTCTTGACACCTTGAGAGATTGGTAGTGAATGCTGCTAGTAAGGACCATGAATAAGAAGTGTACCAACTGAAAACTATGGGACCTTGTGGCCAACATCCTGCATTGTCAAACAAACATGCAATAGTCATAGCAAACCAACATTCAGGAATTAATTGTAATAATTACTCAGTCAAATTCAGTACAAAGCAAGGCAATATGTTGCTAAATCATGATGCATAGGAGGCATGCTAACCAAGTGAGAAGATTGCTGCATAAAGGTTTGCCACAAAGTCAAGAAATAAAGCCACGAACACAAGTTAGAGTTACATAAACCATAAGCTACTCTGTTATGTATGACTGCACAAACCAACAACCGATCCACAAAGATCAAGAAAAACATCACAGACATAACCTACTGCGGACCAAATCCAAACCTGTATAATACACATAACAGACTTCTATTGACAAGGTACGTACGACCTTACCAATCGTTTTTAAAAGCATAATGCATAAGCCATGGTTGGATCATCCACGAAACACCAACTAGAGCAAACTATGAAAGGGACATATCTGATAATCCATACCTAAAACATAAGCAGGATGACACAAGGCAAGGCAAACTTTCCACATCCATATCAAACCAACGTGACCATAAGCATAATACACCTGCTGGAGAACCTTACTCCAATGAAATCATGGGTTTACATGATGGAAACGACTTTGTCATCTCAGTCTAAAACCGGTCTGCATATTAAGTAATCATGAGTTAGATTGAGGAAGCAAAACGATAATACCTAAGATAAGCTCCATCACCATACTCGAAAAGAAACATTCCACATTGATTCCCAAAGTAAGGAGGACCGAGTTAGTCACCTGGGTGCACGTCTGTTACGCCAATCCCGACCACCACATCTCACCAGGGATATCCCACTTTCCGCAACCAATGAAGAGTACCTGTGATAAAAGGGAAGAGCATCATAAGCGCGCGCGGAAGAACACCAAGCGATGTGTTCAAAATAACTCAAGTTATAAACCATTTGGGATTTCATTCTCGCAACAGTAAAAGTTAAGTTTTTACCGCAAAAGTACGTATCTTACAAACGGTAATAACCCAACGAGATTCCAACACAAGATCACGCGTTTGGGGAGAAATCACGAAAACAAATGCACCTTGCCACCTCTTCTTGAGGGACCACACCAAATCCAGGAGAAGATCCTTCCTAACGGATTTCGTCTTTGGATCTATTCGCCAACTCATAGGAATGGGGATGAAGAGACCTCGTACAAATCTCTATAAGAAGGGGTTTCCAGTCATTGAAAAGGGGACCTCACTGACACCGTTACTCTGAAAAAATTACTCAAAAAACCCTCATTAAAAATCTCCGTTTTGAACTTGTTGGAATTTTCACACCGAAGCTCAACAAGCTCGAGCTAAACCATTGCCAAAACATAAATCATCATCGCATCAATAAGAAAGAACAGAGAGGGAAGAAGAGAAGATCTCGGAAAGTTCTAAAGATTGCTTACCTCACCTCGTCGGAGTTCGGATATCGGGCTAGCTCCGATTTGGTATTTAAAATTCTCCTTTGCATATTTTGATGTTACCATCTTATTCATGTCGCCTTATAGAGTGTTAACCATATGATTATCGCATGAAATCGCTATTGCCATGGATTTGATTTTAAGTTGGAAACTTAGGTCTCTGGTTGTTGTTGTTTTCCGATTTGGCTCTTTGGATCTTCTTTTTTGGTTTGTAAATCTATTTGCTTAAATCCGGGTTTATGAATGATTGTTTGGTTAGGAGTTTGTTGTGGTTTCCAAGTCTCGCGACGGCGCTGCCATGATAGTACAAGGATGATGTCATAGAGTTATGCCATAGCCATTTTGTTTGTTTCAGGTGTTGAGTTTGGTTTTAGGATAAAAAAAAGGGAAAATAAAATAATATAGAAGAAGGAATTAGTAGCAGAGAGAGAGACGAAATTTGAAGTTTGATTTTGGTTTGAGATCGGTTCACTTATTCCGATTAGGAGTGAGTTGGTGGACATTAATGGTGGTAGCCTTCGTACTGTCCAAGGTTGACTGTCTTTTCACGTTCCCATGTGTTGTTTAATTACCATTCCTTGGTTTTCGTTTTTCCTTGTTTTTATGCGACCGTTGGAATCGGCAGAGGTTCCTCGTGGACTCCCCTGCAAAAGTGGGAAGGATCCAGTTGGGATCCAACTTAGGGTTCTGGTTGGACCAGAGTTAGTTTTCGCCCCTTGGGCTTTATGGGTTCCGACCCATTTCAAATTCAACGTGTTTAATTAATATTCTCTTAAAAATTATTTTAAATTAATTTTGAATGAAAAGGAGAATAGTAAGCGTCCGCTTCACTATCTCTTGATTATTCGAATAATTGGCGTTCGCCACATTGCTCGAGTTTTCGTCATTCAATCAAAACCCTAAAACTCCATAAAATTAAAATCACTTCCCCAAACTAATTATGAATTCTAAAAGATTTATTTTAATAATTGATCTTTGGATGAAAACGAGAATAGTAAGCGTCCGCTTCACTATCTCTCGATTATTCGAGTGATTGGCGTTCGCCATATTGCTCGAATCTTCATCATTCAATTAAAACCCTAAAAAACTTACAAATACAAATCATCCTCCTAAATTAGTGCCATACTTAAAAATATATTTCTCTTATAAACATTGGATGAAAAGGATATAGTAAGCGTTCACTTCACTATTTCTCAAGTACTCGAACGATTGGCGCACGCCATATTGCTCAAGTTCTTGTCATCCAATTAAAACCTTAATCATACGAATTCAAAATTATTTTCCTATATCAAATATATCAAATATAAATTCTTGCAATCTTACAAACTTAAATTATTTGTTCAAACCAACTACAATACCTAAAGATCTTATTTTTATAATTAAAATTCGGATGATAAAAGAACGGGAGGCGTTCTCCTCACCGTCTCTCGAATAATTGAATGATTGGCGTTTGCCATATTGCTTAAATTGTCGACTTCCGATTAAAACATGCTAAATAAATTTGGATAAGGGAATAGGTGGCGCACACCTCATTATTCCTTGAATAAGCAAATGGGAGGCGCACGCCTCACTACCGCGCATATTCAATTTCCGCAAGCAACTTTCAATGACAATGTGAACGAAAAGGGAGTAGAAGGGGTTCACCTTATTATTCCTCAAAAGAATTGAATGATTGGTATACACCACATTACTCAATCTTTTGTCGTTCTTCAAAAATATATTAAACGTACTAAACCTAATTTTTCGCCCCCGTGCGATCAAAACCAATCAAACAAAACATCTAACATATTAGTTCAACTTGTCACCCCCGGGTGACCGAAACTCTTTTAAAAAAGAACACTGTTTAATCCTTTCTAACGTGCCCAACAAACTAGTGCTTAAGCCTCCACCGAGAGTAGATAAGCCAACGTTTAGCCTTTAGGACGCGATCTAAGTAGTCGTTCATAAAAGACACCAACAAACCGTAGTTCCCCGAACTACGAATGCTTTGATTTCCTTATTGCACCATAAGGATACGTAGGCAGGAGATTGTTGTATCTTCGCGAGCACACTAATAAAAAAACCTCCCATTTCCCCTCTCTGAGGTCTTCATCCATATATCTATTCAGTATTTAATCACTCGAAGAAAGCAAATAACATTCAACTAACATTCAAATAGCATATTAGACTAAAAGGTTCTCGTTGAGTACAACGGACGTGAGGGGTGCTAATACCTTCCCCTTGCGTAATCGACTTCCGAACCCGAATATGGTTGCGACGACCATTATTCTATTTTCTTAAAGGTTTTCTCGATATTTTCCTATTCCTTCATTGGAATAAATAAAGTTCGGTGGCGACTCTGTTCGAACTAAATTTTTTCCGCGACCATTGCGAGGAATCGTATTTTTCGAGATGCGACACAAATGCATTGTTATGAATCAATCAAAGTATAAAAAGGAAACCAAATATAACAAAAATGAGAATATAAATAGTGTAGCAATAAGTTCCGGTAAACATAAATTTTTGAAATCCAAGAGGTCATACCATATTATTTGCATCAAATTCTTCTGAACGATTGCATCGCAAGGAAACTTCAATGTCACAGTCACATGCATGACATTTTACAATCGATAGTAAAACATGATCCAAGCCAACTAGATTGAACACCGAAATATCATTTATAAGATACATAAATTTATTAGCATCAGAAAGCATTTCTAGCATAAAAATATCATCTATTAGAATCAAAAGAATAATTTTCAAAAATACATAAACATTATTAATTAAAATGAAGTAAAAAAAACCTTTTTGATCGAAAAAAGTAGTTCTATCATCAACAACCATGTTCTAATTACGATTCTTCTTGGGGATGGGATGTAATTTGTGATGTTTCTCTTTCTATATACATGAGTCCTTATGCCTTTGAGTGGAGATGGGAATCTTCCATATACCGTAAAACCTTGAGGCTCTTCAGCAGAGTTCGTCATTCTTAGTCACCAATAGTATTTTTTATTTGATGGGTTGAGATATGTAGGTTCTTCTTATATAGAAGAAAAACTAAGAGTGATAATGTGTGTATAATGTGATAATGGAAGATAATATTTAATCATATTTGTTGTCTTATTAAAGTCTAATTTTGCAATAAATTAAAGATTGTGATTAAAAAAAAGTGAAGAAATTATGATCATCCTTGAAGGCTTTATATGATGAATTGTGTCAGAGTTTGAAATAAATAAATTACGACCAGACCTTTCTTTTACCTTTGCAACTCCATCCTGGCTTCCCTCAACTCCAATTCCTTATTCGATTTCTTCTTCGGCTTAAGAAACCTATTTACAATAGAAAGGATTTTTTTGTAAAACCCTACTTTTTGATAAGCTGTGAGTTAGAAGCATAGAAGCAACTTATGTATGCTCATGATAGACTAACCTATTGTGAGCCTTAATTTAGAAGCATATGAGATCCTGATAGCAGTTAGTCATACTTCACAAATTCAGTCATGTTTCACTTGAAGCGATATTTGTCTTGAGTTCAGTGTATTCAACTGCCCGATTTTTCTGCACAAAGTACGCCTAAATAGAAAATAAAAACAGGATATAACAAAAACACAAAAATTTCATGATTGAACAAAAAAAATAGAAGAGAGGCCACCGGTGTTAAGGATCTATGCCACTTATGACATTCAATTGTTATTAACTAATTTGAAGTAATTCATAATAGAAAAAATAATTATTCAAAGGGAACCATTTTTCAAAGCATGCTCCTTTAGACAAATGACTCTTCTATTATTCCCTAATGGAGGATGTTTTTGTTCTATTATTCCCAATAAAATGTAGGTTTACTTTATATGTTTCCTTTAGTGTACAATAACATAGTTATAAGAACTCGGTTTTAGAGCAAGATAAATACTAACACTAACCTGAACGTCAAAACTTCTTCTCATTTAAACTGTTCTTTTTATACAACATAAATAAATATATGGACAACCCAATGATATTACCTGAGATTCAACTTTCCATATATTAGTATGCTTTGTAAGAGCATTAGTACAACAATGTTTGGTTTCCAACAACCTAACACATTAGAATCCCCAATTATGTACAACAAGTGACCACCCTCTAAATCAGCTTCTACAATCCAACTCCAAACAATTTTGTATAGATCCTCAACACCCTTCTACCCAAACGACATATTTTAATAGATTATCAGAGTACAACAAGTAGAAGAGTTTACATTTCTTACAACATAACACTTATCGCATCACAACATAAAACATATTAGTTATTTTATTAAAACTTCGCAGCGGACAACAACACAATATCATCATTCATAATAATGTTTCATCATTTTCTCAACAAAGCATCTCAACATATTAGTCATCATAAACAACGTAAATAATAACCAATTATCTATCGAATCCCATAACCCCGGTGTCACATGACCAGAGCATTTGACTCGACTCTGTAGAATAACTCTACACTTATTCTTCAAACCTCAACAATAGCTATTCCTCTTTATCTGCACATTGCTCATCATAGATGAACATAAACACATGCAGAAGGGGTGAGAATGATGAGGCAAGATTTCTATCTGCTAGGCAGGTGGGGGATTTTGTGAAAGATGAAGCTCAGATATTCGCTTTATTTGCGTCTCTGCAAGCGGATAAGAAAGTGGTGAGTGTAGATTTGCCTGTTGTCTGTGAATTTCAGGATGTGTTTCCGGAGGATGTAAGTGAGTTACCTCCAGAACGTGAAGTCGAATTTGCCATTGACTTAGTACCAGGTACGAGTCTAGTGTCGATGTCTCCTTATAGAATGTCGGCAACTGAATTGGTTGAATTGAAGAAGCAACTTGAAGAATTGCTTGAGAAGAAGTTTGTGCGTCCAAGTGTTTCTCCTTGGGGTGCACCAGTATTGTTAGTGAAGAAGAAAGAAGGTACGATGAGGTTGTGTGTCGATTATCGGCAGTTGAATAAGGTGACTATCAAGAATCGGTATCCATTGCCGAGGATTGATGATTTGATGGACCAGTTGATTGGAGCTCATGTTTTCAGTAAGATTGATTTGCGGTCGGGTTATCATCAGATCCGAGTGAAGTCAGATGATATTGCGAAGACTGCTTTCCGTACGAGGTATGGTCATTATGAATACACTGTGATGCCGTTCGGTGTGTCTAATGCTCCAGGTGTGTTTATGGAATATATGAATCGTATATTTCATCCGTACCTTGATAATTTTGTTGTGGTGTTCATAGATGATATACTGATATATTCTAAGACGAAAGAAGAGCATGCAGGACATCTGAGAATTGTTTTACAGGTGTTAAGAGAAAAGAAATTATATGCAAAGTTATCTAAATGTGAGTTCTGGTTGAAGGAAGTGAGTTTCCTTGGCCATGTGATTTCGAGTGGTGGGATTTCTGTTGATCCTGCTAAAGTTGATGCTGTATTACAGTGGGAGACTCCGAAGTCTGCTACTGAGATACGCAGTTTTCTGGGGTTAGCTGGTTATTATTGCAGATTTATTGAGGGCTTCTCTAAGTTGGCGTTGCCGTTGACGCAGTTGACTAAGAAGGGTCAAGTGTATGTGTGGGATGCAGCTTGTGAAGCGAGTTTTGTTGAGTTGAAGAGGCGGTTGACCAGTACTCCAGTGTTGATCTTGCCTAATCCTGGTGAGTCCTTCGTTGTTTATTGTGATGCTTCTTTGATGGGTCTTGGTGGTGTTTTGATGCAGAATGGTAAGGTTGTAGCTTATGCTTCTAGACAGTTGAAAGTTCATGAGAGGAATTATCCTACGCATGATCTAGAACTTGCAGCTGTTGTATTTGTGTTGAAAATATGGAGACATTATCTGTATGGTTCCAGATTCGAAGTGTTCAGTGATCACAAGAGTCTGAAGTATCTGTTTGATCAGAAAGAGTTAAATATGAGGCAGAGAAGGTGGTTAGAATTACTGAAGGATTTTGACTTTGAATTGAGTTATCATCCCGGTAAGGCTAATGTAGTTGCAGATGCGCTGAGTAGAAAGTCTCTACATATGTCTATGATGATGGTTCGGGAGCTTGAGTTAATTGAACAGTTCCGTGATATGAGTTTGGGTTGTGAAGTTTCCGCTGATAGTGTAAAGTTGGGTATGCTGAAGTTGACTAGTGGAATTCTGGAAGATATTCGGAATGGTCAACAAGTTGATGTCGCTCTAGTTGATCATATTACTATGGTTAACCAGGGTAATGGTGGTAATTTTGAGATTGATGAGAATGGCATCCTGCGATTTAAAGGTAGAGTTTGTGTTCCTGAGGTGTCTGAATTGAAAAAGAGTATTCTTGAAGAGGGCCATAAGAGTGGATTGAGTATCCATCCAGGTGCAACTAAAATGTATCAAGATTTGAAGAAGTTGTTTTGGTGGGCTGGTATGAAAAGAGATGTTGCTAAGTTTGTGTATGCCTGTTTGACTTGTCAGAAGTCAAAGATTGAACATCAGAAACCGGCAGGTATGATGCAACCTTTGAAGATTCCTGAATGGAAGTGGGATAGCATTTCCATGGATTTTGTGACGGGATTGCCGAGGACGGTGAAAGGTAATGATTCTATTTGGGTGATTGTGGATCGATTGACTAAGTCGGCGCATTTCTTGCCGATGAAGATTAATCACTCTTTAGAGAAGTTGGCAGAGTTGTATATTGAGGAGATAGTGAGGCTGCATGGTATTCCATCCAGTATTGTGTCTGATAGAGATCCCAGATTTACTTCTAGATTTTGGGAAAGTTTGCAGAAAGCGTTGGGGACTAAGTTGAGGTTGAGTTCAGCTTATCATCCTCAGACTGATGGTCAGACTGAAAGAACTATCCAATCCTTGGAGGATTTGTTGAGAGCTTGTGTGTTGGAGCAGAGTGGTTCTTGGGATAGTTATTTGCCGTTGGTGGAGTTTACTTATAATAATAGTTTTCATGCTAGTATCGGTATGGCTCCATATGAAGCATTGTATGGTAGGAGGTGTAGAACTCCATTGTGTTGGTATGAATCAGGTGAGAGTGTTGTACTCGGACCTGAGATTGTGCAGCAGACGACTGAAAGGGTTAAGATGATTCAGGAGAAAATGAAGATTTCTCAGAGTCGTCAGAAGAGTTATCATGATAAGAGGAGAAAGGCACTTGAGTTCCAAGAGGGAGACCATGTGTTCTTGAGAGTTACTCCGACGACAGGTGTGGGTAGAGCTTTAAAGTCTAAAAAGCTTACTCCGAGGTTTGTGGGTCCGTATCAGATTTTGAAGAGGGTTGGGGAAGTGGCGTATCGGATAGCTTTACCGCCGTCGCTTTCTAATCTGCATGATGTGTTTCATGTATCTCAGTTGAGAAAATATATTGCGGATCCTTCGCATGTTGTTCAGTTGGATGATATCCAGGTGAGGGATAATTTGACCGTTGAGGTGTTGCCAATTCGGATAGATGATCATGAGTGGTCTGGTGGAGAAGGGTGTTACAATAGTGGTATCAGAACATTGTCAGTCCAGTCGAGTCATAATGTGATGTTTTCCCTGTTGGTCGATTAGTGTAAATGACACTGTCGATATTTAACGGTTGTGGTTGTGTTGTGCAGAGTATGGCTGGAGAAAATGACCGTGCGATTGCTGAGGCTTTGGCTGCTATGGCGCAGGCTATGCAGGCGCAGCAGAATCCGCCGGTCGACGAGTTTAAGAATTTGGGAAGGTTTCTGAAGAATAACCCTCCTACATTCAAAGGGCGCTATGATCCAGATGGTGCTCAGATTTGGCTGAGGGAAATTGAGAAGATTTTCCGGGTGATGACGTGTACTGAAGCACAGAAGGTGCAGTTTGGTACGCATATGTTATCTGAAGAGGCTGAAAACTGGTGGGATAACACTCGCCAGAGAATTGAAGTACCAGGTGCTGAGATGACTTGGGAAAGGTTCAAGACGGCCTTTCTGGAGAAATATTTTCCTGCTGATGTGCGATGTAAGAAGGAGATGGAATTTCTAGAACTGAAGCAGGGTAACATGTCTGTTGCTGATTACGCTTCGAAGTTTGAGGAGCTGGTGCAGTATTGTCCTCATTATAATGGTGCTGATGCTGAGGAATCCAAGTGTGTCAAGTTTGAGAACGGGTTGCGTCCCGAAATCAAACAAGGCATTGGTTACCAGGAGATTCGTAGGTTTCCTACACTGGTTAATAAGTGCAGGATATTTGATGAAGATAGCAAGGCTAGGACTGCTCATTACAAGAGTCTTAGTGAGAAGAAGAATAAGGATCGTGGTAGTCCTTATGCATCTCCGAATGGTAAAGGTAAGCAGAAAGTGGTAGATGAGAAGAAGCCAAGTGGGGGAGGATCTCCCATAGCTGGTAAATGTTTCAAGTGTGGCGAGCCAGGCCACCGTGCTGATAGCTGTACCAAGAAAGTGCTGAGATGTTTCCGATGCGGTCAGGCTGGTCATAGAGTTACTGAATGTAAGGATGCTGGTCCGACATGTTTTAATTGTGGCGAGAAAGGCCATATCAGTTCGCAGTGCTCGAAACCGAAGAAGGCGGCTACTGCAACTCATACTACTGGTAGGGTGTTTGCTCTGAGTGGGGCTGAAGCTCCTAAAGAAGATAATCTGATTAAAGGTACTTGCTTGATTAATAATGTTGAATTGCTTGCTATTGTTGACACTGGTGCTACTCATTCGTTTATTTCGTATGAGTGTGCGACCAGGATTGGTGTGATTATGTCGTCCCTAGGCGGAAGTATGGTGATAGACACTCCTGCTAATGGTTCTGTGAAGACTTCTGTTGTCTGTCGAGGTTGTCATTTGACGATCTTTGAGAGAGAGTTCGTGGTTGATTTGGTGTGCTTACCCTTGCACCAAATTGATATTATTCTGGGAATGAATTGGCTAGAATTCTATGGCGTGTTTATCAACTGCTATAGGAAGACGGTGCGGTTTTCTGAAGTTGGTGAGAATGATGAGGCAAGATTTCTATCTGCTAGGCAGGTGGGGGATTTTGTGAAAGATGAAGCTCAGATATTCGCTTTATTTGCGTCTCTGCAAGCGGATAAGAAAGTGGTGAGTGTAGATTTGCCTGTTGTCTGTGAATTTCAGGATGTGTTTCCGGAGGATGTAAGTGAGTTACCTCCAGAACGTGAAGTCGAATTTGCCATTGACTTAGTACCAGGTACGAGTCCAGTGTCGATGTCTCCTTATAGAATGTCGGCAACTGAATTGGTTGAATTGAAGAAGCAACTTGAAGAATTGCTTGAGAAGAAGTTTGTGCGTCCAAGTGTTTCTCCTTGGGGTGCACCAGTATTGTTAGTGAAGAAGAAAGAAGGTACGATGAGGTTGTGTGTCGATTATCGGCAGTTGAATAAGGTGACTATCAAGAATCGGTATCCATTGCCGAGGATTGATGATTTGATGGACCAGTTGATTGGAGCTCATGTTTTCAGTAAGATTGATTTGCGGTCGGGTTATCATCAGATCCGAGTGAAGTCAGATGATATTGCGAAGACTGCTTTCCGTACGAGGTATGGTCATTATGAATACACTGTGATGCCGTTCGGTGTGTCTAATGCTCCAGGTGTGTTTATGGAATATATGAATCGTATATTTCATCCGTACCTTGATAATTTTGTTGTGGTGTTCATAGATGATATACTGATATATTCTAAGACGAAAGAAGAGCATGCAGGACATCTGAGAATTGTTTTACAGGTGTTAAGAGAAAAGAAATTATATGCAAAGTTATCTAAATGTGAGTTCTGGTTGAAGGAAGTGAGTTTCCTTGGCCATGTGATTTCGAGTGGTGGGATTTCTGTTGATCCTGCTAAAGTTGATGCTGTATTACAGTGGGAGACTCCGAAGTCTGCTACTGAGATACGCAGTTTTCTGGGGTTAGCTGGTTATTATTGCAGATTTATTGAGGGCTTCTCTAAGTTGGCGTTGCCGTTGACGCAGTTGACTAAGAAGGGTCAAGTGTATGTGTGGGATGCAGCTTGTGAAGCGAGTTTTGTTGAGTTGAAGAGGCGGTTGACCAGTACTCCAGTGTTGATCTTGCCTAATCCTGGTGAGTCCTTCGTTGTTTATTGTGATGCTTCTTTGATGGGTCTTGGTGGTGTTTTGATGCAGAATGGTAAGGTTGTAGCTTATGCTTCTAGACAGTTGAAAGTTCATGAGAGGAATTATCCTACGCATGATCTAGAACTTGCAGCTGTTGTATTTGTGTTGAAAATATGGAGACATTATCTGTATGGTTCCAGATTCGAAGTGTTCAGTGATCACAAGAGTCTGAAGTATCTGTTTGATCAGAAAGAGTTAAATATGAGGCAGAGAAGGTGGTTAGAATTACTGAAGGATTTTGACTTTGAATTGAGTTATCATCCCGGTAAGGCTAATGTAGTTGCAGATGCGCTGAGTAGAAAGTCTCTACATATGTCTATGATGATGGTTCGGGAGCTTGAGTTAATTGAACAGTTCCGTGATATGAGTTTGGGTTGTGAAGTTTCCGCTGATAGTGTAAAGTTGGGTATGCTGAAGTTGACTAGTGGAATTCTGGAAGATATTCGGAATGGTCAACAAGTTGATGTCGCTCTAGTTGATCATATTACTATGGTTAACCAGGGTAATGGTGGTAATTTTGAGATTGATGAGAATGGCATCCTGCGATTTAAAGGTAGAGTTTGTGTTCCTGAGGTGTCTGAATTGAAAAAGAGTATTCTTGAAGAGGGCCATAAGAGTGGATTGAGTATCCATCCAGGTGCAACTAAAATGTATCAAGATTTGAAGAAGTTGTTTTGGTGGGCTGGTATGAAAAGAGATGTTGCTAAGTTTGTGTATGCCTGTTTGACTTGTCAGAAGTCAAAGATTGAACATCAGAAACCGGCAGGTATGATGCAACCTTTGAAGATTCCTGAATGGAAGTGGGATAGCATTTCCATGGATTTTGTGACGGGATTGCCGAGGACGGTGAAAGGTAATGATTCTATTTGGGTGATTGTGGATCGATTGACTAAGTCGGCGCATTTCTTGCCGATGAAGATTAATCACTCTTTAGAGAAGTTGGCAGAGTTGTATATTGAGGAGATAGTGAGGCTGCATGGTATTCCATCCAGTATTGTGTCTGATAGAGATCCCAGATTTACTTCTAGATTTTGGGAAAGTTTGCAGAAAGCGTTGGGGACTAAGTTGAGGTTGAGTTCAGCTTATCATCCTCAGACTGATGGTCAGACTGAAAGAACTATCCAATCCTTGGAGGATTTGTTGAGAGCTTGTGTGTTGGAGCAGAGTGGTTCTTGGGATAGTTATTTGCCGTTGGTGGAGTTTACTTATAATAATAGTTTTCATGCTAGTATCGGTATGGCTCCATATGAAGCATTGTATGGTAGGAGGTGTAGAACTCCATTGTGTTGGTATGAATCAGGTGAGAGTGTTGTACTCGGACCTGAGATTGTGCAGCAGACGACTGAAAGGGTTAAGATGATTCAGGAGAAAATGAAGATTTCTCAGAGTCGTCAGAAGAGTTATCATGATAAGAGGAGAAAGGCACTTGAGTTCCAAGAGGGAGACCATGTGTTCTTGAGAGTTACTCCGACGACAGGTGTGGGTAGAGCTTTAAAGTCTAAAAAGCTTACTCCGAGGTTTGTGGGTCCGTATCAGATTTTGAAGAGGGTTGGGGAAGTGGCGTATCGGATAGCTTTACCGCCGTCGCTTTCTAATCTGCATGATGTGTTTCATGTATCTCAGTTGAGAAAATATATTGCGGATCCTTCGCATGTTGTTCAGTTGGATGATATCCAGGTGAGGGATAATTTGACCGTTGAGGTGTTGCCAATTCGGATAGATGATCATGAGTGGTCTGGTGGAGAAGGGTGTTACAGGTTTTAGAGCAATATAAATACTAACACTAACCTGAACGTCAAAACTTCTTCTCATTTAAACTGTTCTTTTTATACAACATAAATAAATATATGGACAACCCAATGATATTACCTGAGATTCAACTTTCCATATATTAGTATGCTTTGTAAGAGCATTAGTACAACAATGTTTGGTTTCCAACAACCTAACACATTAGAATCCCCAATTATGTACAACAAGTGACCACCCTCTAAATCAGCTTCTACAATCCAACTCCAAACAATTTTGTATAGATCCTCAACACCAGTGGTTGAGTTTCCTACTAAATAAGGCTGGTCCGATTCATCATTCATCCTAAACTATTAGAAAACACACTAAAGAAACCAAAACCAACACAAATAATTGTTATTGATATACCAAACATCACAAGGATTGTAATGCTATTTGTTTATAACTTTTAAGCTGTTAAAAAGGTGCCAAAAACATTTTTTCAGATTTGAAATTTTAGGTTATGATTGAAAACAATATATAAGTGATTTTTCAGACAATGATTATTTAGGTTGAACCACAAACACAAGATGAGTAGTTTTAAGCACTTGTGTTTTTCACATGGAATTGATTCTGATTTAAAGAAGATGAAGGAATTTATGCAAATAGTTCAAAAAATTGATAAACCCCAAAATTAAAAGCAATCAAATTCTACCTATTCAAATCTCATAAGATGCTCTTTTCTAGTACCCTCTTTCTGTCTTCAGGTTCATTGAACTCATGCTTGATGAGTTGTTGAGGTGTTAATGGAAAGTGGAAAAGAGAAAATGGAAGAAGGGGTTCAGACTTGTTTACAATGAAAAGAGAAGAGAGGAGGAAACAAAAATAGGGTAAGGGAAGGAAGAGAGTTCAAAACTCTAGGGTTTAGGGATTAAGAGAGAGAGAGAGAGTTTAGGGTTTTAGGGAGAAAAACATAGAAAATTGGAGAGAGAAAACAAGAGAGAGTAGTGTGGCCAATGAGCAAGTGGGAAAATATATTGAGGTAGCCAATTAGTGTTTGACATTTGACATATAAAGAGGGATTTGATAAAGTTTTATTTGTGATATTTATTAATTACTTATTTATCTAAACAGAATTGTAAATAAAAATTAAGAAAATAACAAATATATAAGAACGTGCAAGGGTTAAGATTTTGAAGGGTTATAATAGATTATAACTAATAAGAAATTATTCTCATGACTATTTTTTAGGCATCACATTATAAAAATGACAGAATTTTTTTAATAAAGAGATAAAAAGATGAATTTTTAAAAGAGATTAAATTTTTTAAAATAATTAAACAAAAAGAATAAAACTGCATTTAAACTTAATAAAATAAAAATAAAGTACTCGTTCATTCACACGTGCCACCGTGCGCCTACTCTAGTATAAAATTATTCAGTCCCAATTTTCTCATAAAATTCTTGTTGACAAAACAAAAAGCTAAACATTTCGAGAAGAGTAAATGGCGACAACTTTGGCGAGATCTGGTTTTCTTCGCAACGTCCTACGACGAGGAGGCTCCGGCAGCTCCCCCGCTCCCAAGCGAAGCTTTTCTTCCTCCTCTCATTACGATGATGCACGTCAGTACCCTAATCCCCTTTCTCTCTCAGCTAACCCTTTTTCAAAAATTATTTTAGGGTTTCGATTAATAGTTTTTCATCATTATTAAATTATTGAATATAATTCGCATATCCGTTTGATTTTCGCTGACGCGTCTCGTTTGTTAGGTTAATTTGCGTTTCGGTTTTTAATTTATGAATGTGGGTAATGTTATGTGGAATTTTGAGATTGATCCGGTTTACTCTGATTTAGGTTTTTTTTTTCGTTCTTGAGATTGATCCGGTTTACTCTGATTTAGCGTATTTGAAAGTTTATGCACGATGCTTATTATCCAGAAATGATGAGTTATATATTTATATGTAAAATCTTATTATTGATGAATTATCCAAGAAACTGTTGCATAGCTTGTTTGTAATTTTTCTCTGTTAAAATGTATTTGATTGTGATTCAGCCTTTTAAAAATTAAAAAAGCAAAAAAGATGAATTATCCATGAAAATATACCATAGCGTGTTTGAATGTTTATAATCTAGAAATGATGAATTATAGATTTTTACTAAAAATATTATTATTGAGTCCATTAAGTTTGCATTTGAATTTATGTCTTTGCATTGCCATGTATCATCACAGGTTATATACTTATTGTGGTACATATATCATATATCAATACTAATTTTGATCCGTTATTTCGAATAGCATCTTTTTGTTTAATATATCATCATCTAGATGTTCGAGGTTGAGATTAATCGATTTTCTCTAGCTTACTTCCTGTATTGCTCTTTGCATGCTTTCAATTTGAATACTATTTTTTTGTATCTCATTGTTTATCTTCTCCGTTGTATCAGACGAAACGGCCAAATGGGAGAAGATCACATATTTAGGCATTGTTTCATGCACCGCTTTAGCCACTTATATTCTCTCAAAGGGTCACCACCACTATGATGCACCTCCTGTAAGCTTTCCTTTATATGTAATTTTATCTTTTAATTCTTTTCATTTTAGAAATTCCACTCTGAACATGCTGTGTTTCTCTTTTTTCATCAACATTCTTAAATTTTGAATAGCTAATAAGGAATCAAACCTAGGGACCAAATGGGCATGCTCGCTCCGTTTAGGTCCACCCCGCAAAACACGAGGCGGGGCAGGCATAGCTGGGGGTGTGCGGGTCTAAAACTTTGTTCGCCCCGCAAAAAATGAGGACGGTTACACTCATAAAATACTCTGATTGAAGTTCCTGATGTATGATCATTTCCCCATTTAAAGTTTATGCTTCAGGCCAAATTTTGAGACATTTCACTATATGTGTAATGAATTTCTATTTTGAAGCAAACTTTAATTACCTGCTGGTTACTTTTCCTTTACTTTCATATGCGTCATCTTTTAAGATATCTATTTCCTTTGATTTTTTAAGTCAAAAGAATTCTAACTCTTTTATTACTCTTGCAGGCATACTCATATTTGCATATCCGCAATAAGGAATTCCCATGGGGTATGTGTCTTTGATGTTTTTCCTTGTGATATTATATTTTCCTTCACCTACCTGAGGCTCCCTGAAAACATTTTACTAGATTAGTGGAATTGATTAAAAAATTTCAGTTCCTTAATTGTAGCAGTCTCTTATTTCCTGTATTTTGCTACATTAATGATGTTACATCATTCTTTGACATTTGTTAAACGAAGAGCACTCATATCTAGTTGGTTAGTATGATCAAGTTTGCATGCACTGCATATTATTTATTTCTAATAGTTTGTTCGAACTAGGCTAGTTACAGTTAATTATGATAAGCTTAATATTATGGTATGTATTGGTATATTGCAAGGTCCATTTTTCAGAGTTAGAAGGTGGATCTTGTATTTGTTCCATTTCTTTATCCACAATTTAAGAAAACCTTTATTGCATTTTTTGTTCCATTTCTTTATCCACAATTTAAGAAAACCTTTATTGCATTTTTTGTTCACATCACACTTTCCAAGGCCTTCCTGCCTCTAGCTCAAGGATTTATGTGATCATGGCTTTTATTCTGAGGAATAAGCGTGTCTTCTTCTTGCTAATACCTATAATACTTCATGAATAAATTTTGATAGACAAATCTTTCTTAGAGAAAACCCTCAACACAATAAATGAGTTTTTGAGAGGTGACTAATGTAATGGTTTACACTCGATCAAGTTTTTAATCATGCATTTTGTATTGATTTTGTCCGTGTGTATTATTTATCATTCTCCGAGGTTAATTGCCAAATGTTGGTTGTTTATACTTTTGTACATGTAAGTTTGTAGATTATTGTCATAGTAATTATTTGGGGTCTATTTTACATTGCTAGGACTGCTGCTAAGTTATCCACTGATAATGTGTGTGCCTTTATTTTCAAATTATTTGGTTGACCTGAAATTCCAGGCTGTATGACATTGTTTTTTAATGATACACAGGTCCTGATGGGCTATTTGAAGTCAAGGAAGAGCACCACTAGGAGTATTAGTGGTTTCATGAAGGTTGTTTATGGGGACTGATGTCTGTCGCCTCAGAAAAAAGTTATTATTCTAGTTTCGTATTGTTTATTGAATTGTGATCTAGAACTTCACATGGCATGATAATTTTCATGTTTGTCTACTTTTCTTGTGTTTGAAGTAAAATAAAATTTCCCAACAATATGGTGTTTTCATTTCGAGTCTTATCTAGTTGTTTCAATTTTGGCAGAAAATGATTGGATATAGCAAGAAAAACTTCTAATACTTTATAACTCCCAGTGTTTTTTTTAAGATAGGAAATTAAATATAACCAGGGTTTTTTCATCTCGGCTTGGTTGATTGTGCCTGTATGATTTAGATTTGAGTTTTTGAATGGGAATTGCTTCTCTCATTCTTAGTGATGGAAAAACACTGAAGAAATTCCAAAATGTCCATGGGAATCTGAAATGTATTTCTTGATGCACCTATTTCCCTTCAAATACATGCGTTAATGTGTACATCTCTATTTTTGCATGAAGATGATCCGGAGATGTTCTTACATATTAATCTTATGTGCATCCCTAACTAAGCCACATTCATTTTGCATTTTCTGGATGCATATAGCATGTTATAGAGATTATAGAGATGCACTTTCGTATTAATATTATCCACACCATATGCATTATGAATTGAGACATTTATTTTGCCTTGAATTGATTTGGAGATACAATTTTTATATTCATTCTAGAGATACAACTTTTATATTCACTTTAGACAAAAATCTTCAGTTTTTTTTATGAAATACACATGTAATAGACTATTATTATAACCATATTATCGTAATAATTTTTTTATAAATTAAATTGTATACTTAATGATCAAGATAAATTATAAATTAAATCATATACTTAATGATTAAGATGAAAATGTCATATATTAATAAATCAATCTATAATATAGTTAAAATAACAAATTAACAAATACTAATAATGTCTAATATAAATATTACATAATACTGATATAACATTAATGTGTATGTTAGACCTCCTTATTTTTTCGTTGCTTCTTGTATTGATATAACACTAATGTGTATGTTAGACCTTCTTATTTCTTTGTTGCTTCTTGTACAACAGTGTTGTACAACAGTGTCGTTCGTGTCTCATTGAAAATTGCATCTACAATGTCCCTTCCAGGAGAGCCTTTCAAAAAGACTTTTTTTTTTATCTATACTCATTTCTTGAAGATTCACAATACATGGAAACACATTAACATGATACACCCTAACCCATTCCTCCTATAATATCTCCTGATGAGCGGGTCTAGGTGGATCTTATGAAGTATCTAGTGTCATATAAAGACGTGACACTATGAAATACCACTAGACGTAGTTGAATGCACAACTCTAGTCGCTAGGAGCTATTGTAACTCGTGCTTCAGTCGGTACCAAAAGATTAAGGAAATTATCATATATGAAATCTACATCTCTATGGCGCTAAGAGGATCGAAATCAGAGGGGTCTCTTGGAACAAACTGCATATATTTGAACTAGCACATGGCGTGCTCATGCAAATGTGGATACATCAGATGTGACCCACAAGCCAATCATTGAGAGTAGCAAGTTATGTCATACGAGGGACGAGTCTGACGATGATCTTTGTAGGTCTAGAAGTGTATATCATCTGATACTATTCAATCAAGATACACTCTAAAGGACTCTGTTGCCCGATTGCCTCTGAGTGGGACGAATGCACAATCATGAGGCATATCCTTAATATAGGCATCAACATATAACCAGACAAATATGTGTTGGAAGTATTGGAGGATCCATGGCTGAAAATGGTATATATGAATTATTAGTAATAATGTAGAACCAGTCAAAATTATGTTCCTCAGTGGGCAAATGTTAGACCTGATGTCGAGACAACTTGTCCAAATTCTTAAACCAAAATGACAGTAAAAAGATAACAATAAAACATTACAAAAGATAGTAAAATAACACAAGAGATTGGTAACTCAGTTCGGTGAAATCATACCTACGTCTTGGGGGCACTCTATCCAAGAAAGGAAATTCACTACTTTGAATTAATACACATAGTCTTACAAAAAACCCTATGTTGTTCAAAGCCTCTTCCTAATCCTAATGACTTTCTATTTAAGAAATCCTTATAAATACGAGAATTTATTCACTTTCTTCTCAATCACACAACATGTGATTGATGTTTACAACTCAATAAACAATGTTGAATGTTACAACTCAACTAAGACAAATCAACTATGTCAAATTACTGAAATATTGTGGTGTACAATAGTAGATTCCACACTAATTCAGTTATGGCATTAACTTGGAATACAAGAAGCAAAAAACTCCAACCCTAGCACAACGAACCTAGTTCTTGCGCACCAAAAGTCTTATTAAACAATGAGAATTGAGTCTCCTTATATAGTAATTTCTTCTGAGCTTTTTCTCCTTGTGGATTTGCATTTAATGCGTCCAGAAAATAACTTAATTAGTTAGATATGATTTGCTCCTCAAATCTCTCCAACAAAAGATATGATTTTTTTCTAATTCAAATTCAAATTTAAATCACATTTAAATCTGATTTGTCTAACTGTAAAAAACCCAATAAAACATTGCTAAAATAAATGCATCAAATCTGATTGAAAACCAATTAGAAAATATGCAACAAACAACATCCAACAAGGTTTGTTGTTAAGGCCAAATGTTGTACAACACATGCTGGCACATCGAGTTCAACATGTTGCAACAATACATCAAAAATCAACTCTTCTCTTTGATTTCATGATCTTCTATTATGGAGAGAATCTTGGATAGATGAAATCAGAACCAACTTCAATTTCCATCTGTTTGTTTCCAAGAGATCAGATGTTGCAACCCACATGTTGGAACATCTTGTTCAACATGTGTCACTTTTGCACTAGAACTAGCTTGAGCAAACTCCATGTTATTTTGTATAATGCAACCAATCCCAAAAGGACCAATACAAGTGTTATGAAAATGGTAAAGAAACCGTAAAGGATGCAAATATATTACCGTTAACATCATGTAACTGGTTGTCACCTGTTTGGTTTTTGACATACAACCTTCAGCTAACTTGGATTACAAGTAGACCAAATAAGCGATCCTCAGCTGTACTCATAAATTTACTCAAAGTCAGCGAAGTATCTAAGGCAAACGACATCCACATAATAGACACTTTTGTCCACAAAGATGGACATGCCAACCAAGTACAATAGGTATACTCTCAATGTGTATGCACTATGCTACATAACTTGCTCATCATCACCATTAACCCACTCAATCCACTGCCAGCTGTTGTACATACAACATCTCCAGTAATTGAAACCTAGCAGCATGACACCCTTGGGTGTCTTCTATCTCTTTTAGGGAAAACCTTGAGTCAACTCCTAAATGGGTCACCACCAGCTCCAATGCCTCATCTCTGATAATCGTGTTGTGGTGTAACAGTGTTCCTCTGATCAGAAGATGTAGCAGGCATGACACATCGTCCAATGTGATGGACATCTCACCGTATGGAAGGTGAAAAAATCACATCTCTCGAAGTGCTATCTATCAACAAACGCTGAAATCATACCATGGTTAACAATAGAATAAACAGTCTTGCATAAGTCTCGCGTCCCAAATAACTACGTCACATCCTAAAACTACTTCTCATCAGGCCGCGGTAACCTTGCAATCTTTCGACCATGTTTGGTGCATTTTAAAGCATCACTATCCTAGAAACAAATAAATCATCGTCAAAATCATCAAATATTATATCAAATGTGTTTCAAAGAATAAATACAGATAAATTTTATCTCTCCGTCTCACACATGCCTGACCACATGGTTTGAGTATAGAGGCATCTCCAAACCCCTTTAAGAACGACATCAATATGGGGTGACTCAACATGGACCGATGGGGCTTCCGTAGAATCAGAAGGTGACACATGCCTCCCCTGGGAGACAAAGGCATAAATGCATGGAAATCCAACATTGTAAAAAATATTGCTCATCTAAACTATGTGTCAAACACATTACTCAGTTAAGTAACATATATAAACTACCTATTACACAACATATTGCTCAATTTCTACAAAATGTATAGAGAAATAAAAAATGTATAGTGAAATAAAAATTACCAAATATGAGTTTGATGTTGAGCTCTTTGATTGATTGGATGTTAAAAGTAGAAATTTGGAAGTGAGTTGAGAGAGTTTGAGAGAGTAAAAGAGAAATGAGGAAGAAAAAGAGTCTGATGTACACTTGATTAAAAACACGTCCAAAAGTGAATTTCCATAAATTTACTATTTGGTCCCAAACAAATTTTGAAGTATGTTAATGATATATCCTCTATGGTCATTACTATCGACACCGACAACACATAATTCTGTCTTGGTGACACAATGTGTTTACTGAGTTGGAAAATCTTTAGTCTTGCATTTGTTGGATTATTAACTTTCACATTTTTTTAAGGGTCTGTTTGGTTCAAATGAGGGAATGGGAGAGGAGTGGTTTTAATGGAGGAATGAGAAGGGGAGGGGGGATGAGGGTTTTTATTTTTTCAGTTCTATATATGTTTGGTTCAAATGGAGGGTAGGTGAGGGTGGTGGGGAATGAAGAGATTTTAATTAAAAATATGTTTGGTTCACAAGGGGAGGAATTTTTTTTTATTAGTAGTTTATATTTTTATCGTTATGATCTTATATAAGTAATATGATATTTAAAGGTGAAAAATTCATAAATATTTTTTTCGGTAATAAAATACACATAAATAATTAAACACAAAATTTCTAATGTTGAGTGATTAAAAAAATTATAACTTACCATATAAAATTAAAAGAGTTATGAGTACACTTAATCCGAATTATAACTCTTCGAAGTGTTGATAACAACTTTTAAATTTGAGAAACCACCTAACAAAATAAATACATAAAATAAATTTTATATATATATATATATATATATATATATATATATATATATATATATATATATATATATATATATATATATATATATATATATATATATATATATATATTACAATTTAATAAAAAAATAAAAAATAAAAAATTTGATATAAAAGAAAGTATAATAGAATAAATAACAAAAATTGGAAAAAAATGAACATAAATAATAAAAAGTGTAGTGATTTTAATTTATATTAAGTACAAAAATACGAAAAATAATTTGAAGGTGGGGATTGGTTAAAATAAACAATAGAGAAAAATCACACAAAATGAAAGAAAATGAATAATTTTGAAATACTAAAATATTTTAGTGAATGTGAAAAGAATTTAAATATCAAAATTCAGATTCCCTCTCCTCAAAATCCCTCAAATTCGAGAGGATGCAAAAAGTGTGTTTTTGAGAGATTTTGCTCCCATTCCCTCCTCTCCCCTCCTTCTAAAATTTGAACCAAATATATTTCGTTAAAAATATTTTCTCGAATCCCCTCCATCTACTCCGAACCAAACACACCATAAGAGTATACAAGTGATGCAAACATCTTTCAATTTTTTTGGTATTTTCCCTCAACTTGGTTTAGTATAAGATGAGAATCACACTACCTTCGAGATATATAGTCTGTTTGGATAAACAACTTATTTGCAGCGTATAACACACATGTTTATTAATATAAATGCTTATGAATTAGTTCACATAAGCTATTTTTATAACAAAAGATAAAATAAATTTAAATTGTTTTTTATGTATGCTATAACTTGTTTTCATTAGCTATATTAAAGAATTTATAAAAATAAGTTCAAAAAAATTTATGAAAAATATCATAAGCTGTCCAAAAATATCACAAAACTTATAACACTAGATAAATTCTAATAAGGCCAAAAATATCACAAAACTTATAGCACTAGATAAATTCAAATAAGGCCATCCAAAAATACCCTTATCTTCCGAGTTAACGGTAAATTAGTTATTAAAGTCTCGCATTCTTCTTAATTGTTAATGTTTTTGAAATTGAATCTCAAGACCTAATATGCGTTGAGGCTCTTGGGTCCTTCAACAGTATGCTACCATTAACACTAAATTTAACATCTACAAACAAGGTCACTCTCAGTATTTAATGGATGTGTCAATTCTATAATGAAATATGCTTTAACCTATGATTCGATTGTTTCAATTCATTTAAAATTTCAAAAGTTCCAATGACCATGCCACCATCCTATTTGATAATGGGTGTTTTTTTATAACTTTCTTGATGCAAAAACTAGTCTTTACTACCATTGGATAAAATTGGAAGTAATGCTCAATTTTCGAGCAATGGAAACACGATAGTTTCTCCATACGCGATAGAATTGAAATGAACGATTTACAAAATTATATAGAAACTATGATCCGATCTTCCAAACACTGGATTTCTTTGATAGTTTCGAAACTGCACATCTCTAATCATGAATCCTAAGAATTTTCCTCCTTTAACTTTGAAGGTACATTTCTCTAAATTTAACCATATATTGTACTTCTAAATATACTCAAATATCACTTTTAAAATTTTAGATTGTACCTTATGTTTTGATGGCCATGTTAGACCTGTTGATTTAAATGTATTTAAAGGGAAAACACGATATACACAAGAAACAAAATTAAAAAATATTCTCCTTGCGATAGATTCTTACGAATGGATTCACTTCATAGATTGATTACAATCATAACACGAATGTCAATGCCTCTACGCGATTCAATGAGTACCCATTTAATCAAATTTATAATAGACTTCTTACAAACAACGTTTCACGACACTAAAGTGACAAACCCCTCTTATAGAGTCCTTAGTGATGTCAGGTTAAAGGGTGACAGACAATATTGTCGCTATGTGAATAAATTATAACACTTACATCACACACTATCTAGTATTCTCATAGTGAGTAATTCCAATATAAATCTTACTCCATATATTTATACCTATATGAAGACCTGATATCTTATATCCATGACCTTTGAGATATGGTCATCCATCTACTCACCTTATAGTCTCTGTGTGTTTTGGTTGCCCTATTTGACAATAAGACTTGACTACAACTACTTTTCTACTGACATCCTTATATTTAATGGCGTCTTACATTTATGTCACACTTAATAGTTCATTAAATGAATAAACTATCATAGGGATATTATTACTATGAAAACAAATATAATAATTTGTTTTTATTATAAATAATTAATATAATACAAGTTTTAAGTTTATTCATAAAATTATTGATCTCTAAGGCTTACACAAACAATATACCACTATGTTTTGGAAAAATACTCTATCCTTCAACCTCTGGTAGATAGTCCATGTGTTCTTCAACTTAAAAGGCATAACATGATAGTGTAAATTAGGTTTATATGTCATGAAGTCGATTTTTAGGGAAACTACTGGATGCATCTGGCTCTAGTTATGTTTTTGTGCAACCTTACATGAAGTATAACCTAAAAACGTAATGTAAATTTTAAATTATTGATGTGACTCTTTGATCTTATCACTTTCCTCTCGTACAATCTTTCTCTAAGAGAATGAGTGTATCTGCAAAGATATGTGATACTAAAGTAAGGAAAAATGTATGCATATAGCAAGTAAGTGAATTGAGTTAGTGATCATGGATTGGTCTGGAAATCCTTATTTATTGATAAGATAAACTCATATTCCTTCTATGTAGTTTTTATTTCCAATGTAATGATATTTAAATTTTTTAATGGATAAATATAACATTTTATTTTAACAAACTCTCAGATAAGTGGTTGAACATATTTGATTTGAATATGTTTCATACAATCTAAAACACTGTTAACATGCCAATGCTTATAGATTTCTAATTTATAGCTTCACTAACATTTTAGAGTAACCTCGAGCGTACATTACCGCGTCGTCTCATCTTTTACTATTTAGGTGAGAAACTTTCATGACGTGTTTATGGACCTCACTATTGGGCCCATTATGTTTGGTAATCAGAATGGGTCTTTGATGCTTGCATTGTACAAATCAGTATAATATGAGCATATACCCGCCACTTACCGTTAATATTATTTTCCATTACCGCACTAGCTAACCACATCACAAATATGATTGTTTGGATGAAGTTTGTCGTTCCCTTTTTGCATCTCTTTTGTGACTACAATCCTTTTCTCCCTTCTAGTGTTCTTTTTTTATGTATTATGAACCAAACAGTGTGGTTGATAGTTAAATGATGTGTAATCACTCCTCATGTGTTAATTATGTGCAAATCATTATAATCATTCATGGACCTCGTATCTCGACTTCCTTTAAATTTTCTAAGGGTTGTAGAATTTTCTAATTATTTTTTTCTTGGCATAAATTTTAGTCTTTTCCATACTCTTATGGTCTAATTAACCTTTTGTTCTAATTTGGATCTCTCTCGTAGTTTCTTAAGGATGTTTACTGAACAATGTCTAACTACTTTCTGATATGAATATATCATGACTATATTTCTTTTTTCAATGAAAAACTTCATTGCTAGATGGGGGTTGATAACTCCTCGTTATATACAGTTTTCAAATCTTTTTAGTCAGATTTCATGTAATTTTATTTTGTTGCCTTGAATTAACACAATGTTGAATTTTGGTTAAAATACCAGATGATATATTTATAGTATTTTAACCATATCTGAAGTTTTATAAGTAAAAATAAAATGAAACTAATTAAAATCTAAATCTAATATTCATATATACATTTTTCAGGAAGACACATAAATTCAATTGAGCTTTATTCACATAAATTTTAATTAAAAACACATTGTTTATGAAAATGCAAGACATTTACTCATGAATGTAACATTTCTCTAATTTTTGGTAAGCCATTTCGCCCCTGCCCAAAACACAAGGAATTTTGTTTGAAATAAATGGTGTTCAAATAGTCATTCAAGTTCGTCAAGTATTCAAAAACCTAATTTTTACTACTACTATTTAAGTAGAGGAAACAAGATAAATAATCAGATTTTGGATAGGGAAATACTACCTTGAAGAGAAGACTCAAATTGAAGGCTGAGATAAAAGCACAATTCAACTCAAAGTTAAAAAGTTAAAGCTTTTCCCTACAATATTTCATGTGTAGTATCTCTATTTTCTTTATATGTTCTTAGTAAACCATGACTAGGTAATTTTAAAATTGTGGGGATGAGTAACTAAATTTTTGATAACCTTGTTCTCTCAACAAATTTTTCATTTTGAATTATTATTAATATATTATTTATATAATATATGTTCTTTATACCTTTTATTTTTTGACCAACTTTAAATTGATTTATGATTTACTTTGTGATATGAGAGTGGAATTAGCAAATATTGTGAATTATATACTCTCGCTTTTCACTGAATAGAGATATGGATGAATCCTTGAAACTGACATATTTATGTTAACACCCACACTTAATATAAAATTGTAATTATACAAGAGATTAAGGATTAATTTAGATATTAAATATTTAATTGTTAAGAGATTAAGCTTAAATATTCTTGGAAATCGATAGTAACGTATAATAATGAGTTTAATGGCAAGGTCAAATTAGAAGTACCAAGGGAAACCCAAGTCAATTCAATATTATCCATGGTCTTCATGTTCAATACTATGTAGATCTTTCTGTTTTATTATCACTTGAAACAATTCAACACACTTATTGAAATCACTATTAGTAGTTGATACAATGGTCCCAACATTATTTAAGTACTAATCTTTGAATTACAAGTTTGTATATCGATATCCCTTCAACCACTAGTATCTCATCTTTAGTTACTTTGATCCAACGTCTCCTGCAAAAGTCATATTGATCATATGAATCCTATTATTTTGACATTGTTCTCCAAGAATCCTATTAGAATAACATTGTACGACTTTATGGTAGATTCAGGTAAACCTATTGCATGTAAGCTTCTCCAAATATAATTTTGGCTAAGTTGATTTGATATATAAAGATCCTCTTTACATTAAGATTTTCCATTCTAATATTGAAGATCATCTGATTGTCTTGTTGTATGTTATCCTCCTGAAATCCTTATTTGAAAACATGATGGTTAGTAAGACATTACTGACCTACGTGAGAGCACATACAAAATTTGAGGTGCGTAGATGTATTTTATTGGTCTAAGGGAGTGTCTTCATCTCGTGAACACTACAAATATGAGATTTGTCTACATCATAAGGGTTATAAATCATATTTTCCTTATTTAGTACCCAATGACTTTTTTCAAGGTTTAGGTGATCTGGAGCCCCCCAAATGGGATTGTGACATAATTGAGACAGGTTCTCCTGTTCCAGATGCCTGTGTAGGTGTTCTTCTCAAATCAGAATCAATATGAATCTGCATCCCATGAAAATTGTCAGTGGAATGATTGTGTATCCTATTATATTTAGAGTACACCCTCATATATGCGTCACTCCTCAACTCCTTTTGATGAGATAAGTTAATGAAATTAGATTAATAAGTATCTTTGAAATATATTTGGGCCTCTCTACTAGTGGATTGAAGTTGGTGAAATAATCTCTTCTTCAATCTTTCTCTCGATCTTTTTTCGTTGTCTCGTGAGCTATCCCGATCTCGATCATTGGTAAATGTATATTTTGTAGTCTCATATTCCAGTTGTAGCTACCTATTCTATTTTTGAGTTCACTTAGTGTCTTGGAAGGCTTTCACATAAAAGATTAAGAAAATTGTCTCGGTTTCAGACATGCTACTATAATACACAATGCTATTGTTGACTTCAGGTTCTTGATCTTACATGTTTATCCATTTACGTGACTTATAAACAAACTGGGGGATTCATATAATCTTTTTCTAAGAGTGACTATACTTATCTAGTTCTTTTGAGTTATCCAACTTGTCGTGAACCATAGTACACATATTACCCCTAGTTGTTTTCATTATTGGGTTGAATGTAGGAGTATAATGGTCATCAGGAAAGGGGGCGGGGGTTGAATACACCTTCCCTTATTCACAAATTCTTTCAAAAGGTTTTCAAAATGCACGAGAGAGGAATTTTTAGAAAAGTTGTGTTATGGACCGATTTGCATGATTTACTTAATGAACAAAATATATAATGAAAATTGAACTGACGAAATTACTAATGTACAGTGTGGAAATTAATCAAAATAAACTCAAAATGACATATTTGAATAGAATTTTATTAACCAAATTAAGAATATAATATTACATCTTTCTACAAATATAATCAACATAAATAATATTTAGTAGACAAGATCTAGCATAGACATAAGCTTAAACATTAAAATATTATGAATGATAAACCTAACAACATACGATTCTAAAAGAGATAAAAACCTATTAACGTGCAAATTATACATAAATTTAAAATATGGATAAATGTAATTATACACCGGTATGTTTACTGATTCAATTTGACATCTAGTTCAGTCTCTAATGGTGAACCATTGAAAATAAGTTGGTCTCCACTATTTCACAAATTAGGATATAATGTTTTTGTACAGTAGATAATCACAATCAATTTTGAACACTTAAATTTAAATGCATAAGAAACACATACCCAAATCTTGATTATCCTTCTGTTGAACACAACTCACAAAGGTGCCAAATCCTCAAGATCTTCACTCGATCTTGAGACAAACACCTTCCTGGAACCAAAGCATTCCAAGATTCTGTCTGCATCAATCTTCACTTGATCCTATAAGAATCCCCTTGTCCGAGTCTTTGAATTGTTGAAGGAGTTAAAAACTCAAAGATTTCTTATGTAGTCATCTTCGCTCAACCCTACAAAAATATTCTTGGAGAAGAAATTTCTCTTTTTTTTTTGCTGGAAGTCCACAATCCAATTATTTAGTTTGAGATTACAAACAAGCTTCACAAAAACATTAGAACCCTAATGTACCTTTAAACTACCACTCACCCTCAATATTAGAGTTGAGTAACCGGACAATAAGGTTTTTGGCTAAAGGTTGAATATGATTGGTTTTCATATGAGTCTCAGACAACACTTAATCAGAAATCACGAAATCAACACTCGAGGAAGTTTTTATTTAAGTTTGAATTGAGAGAGAAAGTGTTTGTGAATGAAAGAACACTCTTTATTTTTTAAGGATCATGAAAAATATGAGTAACGATTCTAGAGAGAGAAATAAAACTAATTTATATATGTACTAGAGATAAGACACAAAATAGGTGAAAACAAGCAATTTGATATGAGTTAGATCCTAAAATTAGGATTTGAATAAAATGAAAGAGTGACTTGAATAAAGGTGATAAAACTTGGATTTGACGTGTTTGATTTAGGACATGATTCATATCATGTGATTCAAGTAAAGAAATCACTTAATTCGAGTCACGCAACTAGAAGTGAGTTCCAATTTTTTTGTTCATGCATGATTAAAATCAATTGTAACTATTATTCAAATCAAGGTGCCTTTTATTTGTTTTAGGCAAAACCTTGATTTGAATCAAGGTTACAACACCAATTTCCGAATTTAGTTTTTATTTCTTGATTCGAAATTAGCTAAATATGTAATTTTAATCAAGTTTATAAATATCTTTTTTTAAGACTTCCAACTTGTGATTCAAGTCATACATAGTTGACTTTTGATCATTTTTCTCAATTTAAAAAAATATTGTATGGTTTCAATCTAAGTGAAAATCAAAGATATATGTTAGGTACATCAACTACAAAAAATTATAAAAGTCAAATTACAACAAAATGATCAAATAAAAATAAAAATAAAATGACAATTAAAAAAATCTAAAATACGGTAGAACATCAAATATAGATGAAATCCCATTATTACCGACAAAAAAAATTTCAATTACTTGTCATACTTCTTTAGAAGGTGAGGGAAACCATAATAGAGCAACCATCTTAAAAATACATGGGAAAACCTCACACATTAGGGAATCTAGTGTTCTCTCAATTGTCATCTTAAAACTAAATGAGGCTAAATGCTCACGTGAATATGAGAACACTCTTTATTTTTTAAGGATTATGAAAAATATGAGTAACGATTCTAGAGAGAGAAATAAAAATGATTTATGTATGTGTTAGAGATAAGACACAAAATAGGTGAAAAACAAGAAATTTGATATGAGTTAGATCCTAAAATTATGATTTGAATAAAATGAAAGAGTGACTTGAATAAAGGTGATAAAACTTGGATTTCACGTGATTGATTCGGGTCATGATTCATATCATGTGATTCAAGTCAAAAAATCACTTGATTCGAGTCACACCACTAGAAATGAATTCCAAAAAAAATTGTTCATGCATAATTCAAATCAACCGTAACTATGATTCAAATTAAGGTGCCTTTGATTTTTTTAGGCAAAACCTTGATTTGAATCAAGGTTACAACACCAATTTTCGAGTTTCATTTTTATTTCTTGATTCGAATTAGCTAAAGTTGTAATTCAAATCAAGCTTATAAACATCTTGTTTTAAGATTTCCAAATTGTGATTCAAGTCATACAGACTTGACTTTTGATCATTTTTCTCAATTTAAAAAAGATTGCATTTCAATTTAACTGAAAATCAAAGATAGATGTAATGCACATCAACTACGAAAAATAGTAAAACTGAAATTATGACAAAATGATAAAATAAAAAAAAAAGTAAAAAAATATCTAAAATATGACAGAATATCAAATATAGATGAAATCACATTGTTTTTGACAAAACAATTTCAGTTACTTGTCATACTTCTTTAGAAGGTGAGGGAAACCACAATAGACCAACCATCTTAAAAATACATGGGAAAACCTCACACATTAGGGAATCTGATGTTCTCTCAATCGTCATCTTAAAACTAAATGAGGCTAAAATCTCACGTGGATCCATTTCCAATCATATTAATCCATCATTGGAAGACAAAATTATTTGAGAAACAATTCCTTGTTGATCTCTTCAATGAAAGGGAGTTGGGACATGTTCTCCATTATGGTTTTCTTTCTTATGCATCTCGACGGGATGTTTGCTTCATCATTCTGAGTTGCCATCGTTGTAACCACAATCCTTTTAACGAGATTTGTTTCGACGTCTTCAAATACCCTCGATGATATCCACCTTTATATCAAGTCTTGTAACTTGGGTCTCCATATTGTCTATGCTAGTTTTTGGTATCAAGTTGTCATTGTTATGTCATGTTGGTGAGGAGATATCTGGATGTTGGAATCACTTTATTTCTTCTCCATGCCACCTTGGTAATTGCAAACGAGGATTGTTGTTTTATGGTTTTGAAAAATTATTATTGAAGAAATAACCAGGTTAAGTCACAGACTAGGTTGTTCTCTTTAAGACATTTCACGACACTACTCAAAATTGTGCAAAGCAGTCACTCAACCATGACGCCTTCAGAATAAAACTACCCAATTCTAAACTTTATGATTACTACTTGCACGACATATAATCGGTCTTGAAATACAACCTCTGACGGTACAATAACCAGTTGAATATGGTATAAATACTACTCGTAGTATCTAGTATAAAGACCAGCCGTAATTTCTCAAATGAGGAGAAATTCAAATAATTCTCCAAAGAGAATTCAATAATAGTCATTTGAACACTCAAAATATTTTCTCAAAGAGAAATTCAAATAATTACCCAAAGAGAATCCAAAAATTAATACTTGATAATTTCTCAACTCAAACGAGGAGAAATTAAAATAATTCTCTAAAGATAATTCAAGAAAATACCCGGAAAGTTCAACGAGTAGAAAGAAAGGGGGAGAAGTTGGCGCTTAAAAATTTTGAAAGACGCAAAGTTATTAGTGCAGGGAAGGAAAAACTCAATAGAAGTTTTGATGTGTTTGGAATAAAACAAATGATTTCCTTATATAATGAAGTAAGTTAGCCAAGATATATAATCCAAGAAATGCGAGACTAAGGAATTTTTTCAATTAACACACAAACATACTTATTTTTTCTAACAATGTGGAGCTTAAGGAACCTTTTCAAACTCATCTCCCTATTGGAATATTGACATGTTCCAACAATCCCCCACTTGAATTTAAAAGTGTTTCAGAAGTAACATAAAACATTTCTAGGATTATGCACAAGCAGAGTTGTCTACGACTTGAACCTTTGCATAACAAGTAGGATTCAGATTCAACAAGAGTCACACAACTGTCTTGAAATCTATCTCAAACATTAAACTCACACACAACCTTTTCTTAACATGTATTCTAATATGCCAATACTTTAATGGCCATGCAACTCTGTCCCGGTTTAGTGAAAGCTCTAGGAATTTTGCCTCGAAATTCCATAGGAAGCAACCTAAGTTCCACAATCACATAGGTGAGTATATCAAGAGTAATCATGTATCTAGATACTCCCTCATACAAAGTATATATTTCATTAAAAGTGTCTATCATCTCATCATCATTTTGCTTCAAGGTTCATTCTTTTCTTATTTGTACTAGCTCAATCACCTCAGATGACTCACAACATGTTATTACCTATTAAACTTATTTCTTGGATTCTCTAGCCTATTAGGTCAGGTTGTCATCATGAGAAAATCATTTATCTATAGGCATTAGTCTCATCTTCTTGGATGTGTTATGGACTTTCTCTCTAGCTAATACTTTTGTCAAAGGATCTGCCGAATTTTCATCAGTGTGTGTAGGTGTTTAATTGGCTGCATTGTATGGTAAAACACTAGCTGGATTCTAATGTCTTGACTGATGTCATGACATGCTGTGGAGGTGTTTGTTTGAATGCATTGTATGTTAGAATATCTAGCTGTACTCTGATGTCTTGGCTGATGTCATGACATACTTGAGTAGTATACTGCAGGATTAGCTAATACAGGATTTATTGAATGTCAAACTGGATGTTATGACATTCATCCCTGTCAGCAGATACTGAGGAATAGAACAGTTGGTGTTCTGTTAGAACTCAGTATTTATTTTCAGTATGGTTATCAAGGAAATACCAGACCTGGCATAAGGCCTACTGTCTGAATGTCAAACTGGATGTTATGACATTCATCATTGACAGCATATACTGAACAATAGGCAGAGTGGGTTTTCTGCTACACGTCAGTATGTATCTCAGTCTGTTCTTCAGGAGGATAACAGACCTGACATAAGGCTAATTGTGTAAATGTCAAATTGGATATCTTGACATTTATTAATGTACGCTGATACTGAGGTATGGACAGATTGGTCCTGTACAGTTCAGCAAATTTGTACTGTCTGTTTTCAGGAAAAACAGACTTAGCATATGGTCCTTGAGTTGGATGTCAAACTGAATGTTGTGACATTCATTCCTGACAGCGTATGCTATATTGTAGGTTGTTTAGTTTTTCTGTTTCAACATTTTTCTCAGGCTATTCTTCAGGGATTCAACAGCTAAGAGAAAATCCAGGAAACCAACAACCAAGCTACATTTAATGAACCTAACAAATAGCCTATTTGTTAGTAACCTAGATGTGGAATTTAGGGGAACTCGCATGACCTTAAATTCAGGAGAATACAAGTACAAGGCCCAAGTGCTGCAATATAAAAAGGATGGCAATCCTTCATTCAGAACTGGGGTTTTTTGAGGCGTGAAGATTTTATTTGTCCAATATACTTCACTGCTGTATTTTTGTGTGTCTTGTATTAGACGTATCTTGTAAGCCAAGCTATTATCACTGAGATGATTGCATTGGTATAGGGTGTTCATTGAGTTGTAAGTGTTGTGTCACTCTAAGCTTTTAAGCGTGAGTGCTGTGTATCTTGATTAAAGCTGTTAAGCACAATCAAGAGTTGTTTGAAGTGTGACTTCATAATTGTCTTTAATATTGATTAAAGGTAGTAATCACTGAGGTGATTGAGGGGGAGTGAGTAGGAACTCTGATCTTAGTGTAAGATTGAAATTGCATTGGGTAGGTATTAAGTGATAGGGTTAAACAGTTGGTTTAAGGTCTGAATTAATACTACTAATAGTGGATTTCCTCCCTGGCTTGGTAGCCCCCAGAGGTAGGTCATGTTGGACCGAACTGGGTAAACAATTACTTGTGTTATTTACTGCACTTACATTTTAAGTTCTGCATAATTCTTGTCTGCGCAGAATTGGATGTCATAACAACCCCTGTGACATCGGAAGTCTGTTAACTAGAATTTCAATTGGCATCAGAGCAGGCACCCTGCCTGTTAATTTCTGGGTGAGATCTAGGGAAGTTACTTTCTAGTACCATGGACAAGGATATAGGACACTCAAATAGACCACCCATGTTGGATGACTCTAACTATGATGACTGGAAGCCTCGTATGATAGCCTTCTTAAGGTCTCTAGATAGCAAAGTCTGGAGAGCTGTCAACAAAGGATGGGAACATCCAACGAAGACAGGTGAAGATGGAGTCAGTGTGCAAATTCCTAAAGAAGAGTGGGACAAGGAGCAAGAGGCATTAGCCCTTGGAAATTCTAAGGCCTTGAATGCATTGTTCAATGGAATCAGTAAGAACATCTTCAGGCTGGTGCACTACTGTGAGCTGGCTAAGGAAGTTTGGGATACCCTCAAGATAACTCATGAAGGTACCTCAAAGGTGAAGATGTCCAAACTTCTGATGCTGACCACCAAATTTGAAAATCTGAGGATGAAAGAGGATGAGACTATTCATGACTTTCACATGAATATTCTTGAAATTGCAAACACCTCTGGTGGCCTAGGTGAGAAAATGGCTGAAGAGAAACTTGTAAGAAAGATTCTCAGGTCCTTGCCTAAGAGATTTGCTATGAAGGTCACAACCATAGAGGAGGCTCAAGACATCTGCAATATGAAGGTGGATGAGCTCATTGGTTCTCTCCAAACCTTTGAAATGGGCTTGTGTGAGAATGCTGAAAAGAAGAACAAAAGCGTAGCTTTTGTATCAAATACTGAAGAGGAGTCAGAAGCAGGATATACTGGAGGTGATGAAAGCATATCAGAAGCCATAGCCATGCTTGGGAGACAGTTCAACAAGTTCGTGAAGAAGATTGATCAAAGAGGTAGACCTAATGTCAAGAACATCTCGTCTGACATCAGGAAAAGATCAACTTCTGAAGAAAAGTTCAACCAAGGCAAGGGAATCCAGTGTCATGGTTGTGAAGGTTATGGACACATTAGAGCTGAATGTCCTACTTACCTCAAGATGCAAAAGAAGGGGCTATCTGTTACATGGTCTGAAGGAGATTCTGAGAGTGAATATGAAGGAGAATCTGCTAAACATGTCATTGCACTAACTAGTGTTTGTGCCACTGAAGATGACTCAAGTGCAGATGAACTGACCTTTGATGAACTGGCTGCATCATATAAGGAGCTATGTGTCACCAGTGCAGAAGTGCGTATACAAGGAGAAAAGTAGAAGAAGCTCATCAAGAAGCTGGAGGATGAGAAACAGAAGCATCTGACAGTCATAGATGGTCTAAATGGTGAGATAATCTTGCTGACCTCCAAGCTGGATCAAATGACGAAATCCATCAGAATGCTAAATAAAGGAACAGACTCCTTGGAAGAGATCCTAAAAGTGGGACAGAAGTCTGGAACCATGTCTGGTTTAGGCTTTGTGAAAAAATCCTCAGCTGAACCCAAACGCCCAAAAGCGAAAGTTCAGACATTCAAGCGGAGGTCACAACAGATGTCTCAACATCAGGGAAACAGGATGAGTAACCATCAGAAGAAGAAATTTCAGCGATGGAGATGTCATCACTGTGGTAGGTTTGGCCATATAAAAGTCTTCTGCTACAGGCTGCATGGTTATCCTAACCAAGCCCCCCCTGTCAGACCTAAGCATAAGGCATACAAGCATAATGCCCCCATCAAGAAACGACAATGGTATGCTTGGTTAGCTCACACAGCTCTAAGGGCATCCACCAGAGAAGACTGGTACTTTGACAGTGGCTGCTCAAGACATATGACTGGTATGAAGAATATATTGGTGGATATACAACCTCACACTGCCAGTTATGTGACCTTTGGTGATGGTGCTAAAGGAAAAATAAAAGGTGTGGGTAAGCTGGACTGCTCTGGAGTCCCAGAACTGAAAAATGTGCTGTTAGTAAAAGGACTGACTGCCAATCTCATCAGCATAAGCCAGCTGTGTGATCAAGGGTTCTATGTTCAGTTTACTAAGGAGATGTGTGTTGTGACGAATGGAGATAATCAAGAAGTTATAAGAGGATCCAGATCCAAAGATAACTGTTATCTGTGGAAACCTAAGCTCTCAAACTTTTCCACAATGTGCTCCTCAGCCAAGGAAGAACAGGAGGTGAAGCTGTGGCATAGACGTCTTGGTCATCTCCACTTAAGGGGAATGAAAAAGATCATATCCAAGGAAGCAGTAAGAGGAATCCCAAAGCTACTCATTGATGAAGGAAGAGTCTGTGGAGAATGCCAGGTGGGCAAGCAAACCAAGATGTCACACCCGAAGCTGGGACATCCTACAACTTCCAGAGTTCTGGAACTGTTGCACATGGACTTAATGGGACCTATGCAGGTTGAAAGTCTGGGTGGAAAGAGATATGCATATGTGGTGGTTGATGACCATTCCAGATACACGTGGATAAGCTTCATCAGAGAGAAGTCAGATACATTTGATGTCTTCAAAGAACTATGCATCAGACTTCAAAGGGAAAAGGACAGTTGTGTTGTCCGAATTAGGAGTGATCATGGTACGGAGTTCAAAAATTCCAAGTTTGATGAGTTTTGCTCGTCGGAAGGAATAAGTCATGAGTTCTCCTCTCCTATAACTCCTTAGCAGAATGGGATAGTTGAAAGGAAAAATAGAACTATTCAAGAATCTGCCAGAGCTATGATTCATGCAAAGAAGCTCCCTATGCACTTTTGGGCTGAAGCTATGAATACCGCTTGCTATGTTCACAATAGAGTCACCTTGAGAAAAGGAACCTCCTCCACTCTGTATGAAATATGAAAAGGCAGAAAACCCACTGTGAAGTACTTTTATATCTTTGGAATTAAATGCTACATTCTCACAGATCGTGAACAGAGAAGGAAAATGGATCCCAAAAGTGATGAGGGTATATTCCTAGGATACTCAACTAACAGCAGAGCTTACAGAGTGTTCAACTACAGGAGCAATGTCCTGATGGAATCCATAAATGTTATTGTGGATGATAAAGAGGAAGGAATCGATGTCATAAAGGATGTTGGAACATTCCTTGATACTACAACAGACATACCAGTCAAGTCTGAAGAAGTACAGGAGACTCCTACTGAATGTGAGGTAGATGCACCCACCAAAATGCCATCTATCAGAATTCAGAAAGACCACCCTAAGGATCTTATCATAGGAGATCCCAATAGTGGTGTGACTACCCGATCAAGGGAAATTAGCTCAAATTCCTGTTTTGTATCCAAGGTTGAACCAAAAAATGTGAAAGAAGCCCTGACTGATGAATATTGGATCAATGCCATGCAAGATGAACTGGAGCAGTTTAAAAGGAATGAAGTATGGGAGCTAGTTCCTCGACCTGAAGGGACTAACATCATTGGTACCAAGTGGATCTACAAAAACAAGTCTGATGAGAAAGGAGTAATTACTAGGAATAAAGCAAGACTAGTAGCTCAAGGATATACTCAAGTTGAAGGGGTTGATTTTGATGAGACGTTTGCACCCGTTGCTAGGCTTGAGTCAATCAGATTGTTGTTAGGTGTAGCATGCATTATGAAATTCAAATTGTTCCAAATGGATGTGAAGAGTGCATTCTTAAATGGCTACTTAAATGAAGAAGTCTATGTGGAACAACCGAAAGGGTTCTGTGATCCTAACCAACCTAAACATGTGTACAAGTTGAGGAAAGCCTTGTATGGGTTGAAGCAAGCAGCTAGAGCTTGGTATGAAAGGTTGACTGAATTTCTGACCTCAAATGGATACAGAAAAGGTGGGATAGATAAGACCTTGTTTGTGAAGGATGAAGATGGCAAAATCATGATTGCTCAAATCTATGTGGATGATATAGTTTTTGGTGGAATGTCAGAGCAAATGGTAAAACATTTTGTTCACCAGATGCAATCTGAGTTTGAAATGAGTCTGGTTGGGGAACTGACTTATTTTCTTGGAATGCAAGTCAACCAAATGGAGGATTCTATGTTTCTCTCCCAAAGCAAGTATGCCAAAAACATAGTTAAGAAGTTTGGTATGGATAATGCTAGGCACAAGAGAACTCCTGCACCTACTCATCTAAAGTTAACCAAAGATGATGGAGGGCCCAGTGTTGATCAATGTTTCTATAGAAGCATGATAGGTAGTCTTCTATACCTAACTGCAAGTAGACCTGACATTTCCTATGCAGTTGGAGTGTGTGCTAGATACCAAGTAGAGCCCAAAGTGAGCCACTTGAATCAAGTCAAGAGGATTCTCAAGTACATCAATGGGACTTGTGATTATGGGATGCTGTACTCACATGGTTCTGAGCCTGTCCTATCTGGGTACTGTGATGCTGACTGGGCTGGGAGTGCTGATGACAGAAAAAGCACATCAGGAGGATGTTTCTTCTTGGGAAACAATCTCATATCATGGTTCAGCAAGAAGCAGAATTATGTATCTCTGTCCACTGCAGAGGTTGAATACATAACAGCTGGAAGCAGTTGTTCCCAACTGGTTTGGATGAAACAGATGCTCACTGAGTACAATGTCTCTCAAAATGTCATGACATTGTTCTGTGATAATCTCAGTGCCATCAATATTTCCAAGAATCCCATCCAACACAGCAGGACCAAACATATTGACATTAGACATCACTTCATCAGAGATCTGGTGGAAGACAAAGTGATTACCTTGGAACATGTAGCCACTGAACTCCAACTGGCTGACATATTTACAAAGGCTCTGGATGCTACTCAGTTTGAAAACTTAAGGGGAAAACTGGGAATATGTCTCTCTGAGAACTTATAGCAACCAATGATGTTTGGGATGTATCGTTTAATATATCTTCCTATTAAACAATTGGAAGTGTGCTCTGATTGGTCAACAGATAATAGCTATGTCACTTGCAACAAGTGTGATAACAAGAGGTTAAGGAGATATCCTAACTTAAGGCAGCCTATGCACCTGCAGGATTTCAAGGACAATGTTCATGCAGGAGCGGTTCTGGATGTCAGACACAAAGTCATGGCATCTGATATGGTGGTACCTACTGTAAAGCAAGAGTAGTATGACTACTTGATCAAAGCTGTGAAGCAAGATCAAGTGGGTGTTGACTTGGTTGAAACTGTGAAGTAAAACCAAGACTGTAATTCTGTCTTTTATGTGTAATTCTGTTTATGTTATATTGGTCTGTAATTTAAAGTGTTGCTTTGGCAACATTTTTGACAAAAAGGGGGAGTAACACCTGTGATAACCCCAGGACAACAATAATGTGTTTTGTTAAAACAGATATTCAAGACAGATATTCAAGATCCTCTAATCCAGAGGTTGTGCTGCAGCTGATGTTCCACTTCTATGAGTGTGAGTATGTATGTGTGTGTTGCAATTAGAAGTTTTTATTTAACTTCTGTATGTGTGCTGTTTAGTGAAGTTTTTATTTAACTTCCATGTGTGTGAGTGTGCTGTAACTCTGAGTGTATTAGCTAGGTTAATTTCCTGCTAGATGTATGTTTTCCGCTGCTATGGACTCTGTTGTGAGACCGAAGTGTTTTAGCCAAAAATTTGCCAAAGGGGGAGTTTGTAGGTGTTTAATTGGCTGCATTGTATGGTAAAACACTAGCTGGATTCTAATGTCTTGACTGATGTCATGACATGCTGTGGAGGTGTTTGTTTGAATGCATTGTATGTTAGAATATCTAGCTGTACTCTGATGTCTTGGCTGATGTCATGACATACTGGAGTAGTATACTGTAGGATTAGCTAATACAGGATTTATTGAATGTCAAACTGGATGTTATGACATTCATCCCTGTCAGCAGATATTGAGGAATAAAACAGTTGGTGTTCTGTTAGAACTCAGTATTTATTTTCAGTCTGGTTATCAAGGAAATACCAGACCTGGAATAAGGCCTACTGTCTGAATGTCAAACTGGATGTTATGACATTCATCATTGACAACATATACTGAACAATAGGCAGAGTGGTTTTCTGCTACACGTCAGTATGTATCTCAGTCTGTTCTTCAGGAGGATAACAGACCTGACATAAGGCTAATTGTGTAAATGTCAAATTGGATGTCTTGACATTTATTAACGTACGCTGATATTGAGGTATGGACAGATTGGTCCTGTACAGTTCAGCAAATTCGTACTGTCTGTTTTCAGGAAAAACAGACTTAGCATATGGTCCTTGAGTTGGATGTCAAACTGAATGTTGTGACATTCATTCCTGACAGCGTATGCTATGTTGTAGGTTGTTTAGTTTTTCTGTTTCAGCATTTTTCTCAGGCTATTCTTCAGGGATTCAACAGCTAAGAGAAAATCCAGGAAACCAACAACCAAGCTACATTTAATGAACCTAACAAATAGCCTATTTGTTAGTAACCTAGATGTGGAATTTAGGGGAACTCGCGTGACCTTAAATTCAGGAGAATACAAGTACAAGGCCCAAGTACTGCAATATAAAAGGATGGCAATCCTTCATTCAGAACTGGGGGTTTTTGAGGCGTGAAGATTTTATTTGTCCAATATACTTCACTGCTGTATTTGTGTGTGTCTTGTATTAGACCTATCTTGCAAGCCAAGCTATTATCACTGAGATGATTGCATTGGTATAGGGTGTTCATTGAGTTGTAAGTGTTGTGTCACTCTAAGCTTTTAAGCGTGAGTGCTGTGTATCTTGATTAAAGCTGTTAAGCACAATCAAGAGTTGTTTGAAGTGTGACTTCATAATTGTCTTTAATATTGACTAAAGGTAGTAATCACTGAGGTGATTGAGGGGGAGTGAGTAGGAACTCTGATCTTAGTGTAAGATTGAAATTGCATTGGGTAGGTATTAAGTGATAGGGTTAAATAGTTGGTTTAAGGTCTGAATTAATACTACTAATAGTGGATTTCCTCCCTGGCTTGGTAGCCCCCAGACGTAGGTCATGTTGGACCGAACTGGGTAAACAATTACTTGTGTTATTTACTGCACTTACATTTTAAGTTCTGCATAATTCTTGTCTGCGCAGAATTGGATGTCATAACAACCCCTGTGACATCGGAAGTATGTTAACTAGAATTTCAGTGTGTACATGATCCACTCTTACAACTTATTTAGAGATGCAATCTCTAACAATGCTATGTTTTTTTATTATTTGACGTCTCTTACCATTATAATAATAATTCTTAATTTTTGCAATAGCCACGGTACTACTATAGTGCATCAACACAACAAGGATCTCAATCAAAATTATTTTTCACTAGCATTCTCTAATACTATCATTTCAGTCTCCATCATGGACTAGGCCAAGATAGTCTATTTCTTTGATTTGCCTGATACAACTCCTCCAACTATACTGAATATATAGCCAGTAGTTTCTTTAGAATCATCTGGTAAGGCATTCCAATCTGCGTCATTGTATCCTTCTAGTACATCAGGAAATCTCCGATAATGTAAACCAAGATTCACAACCTTCTTAAGGTATCACATGATTCTCTCAACGACTTTCCAATGCTCTTTGCCCGATCTACTTGTAAAACTTGATAACAATCCTACGAAATTTGCAATGTCAGGTCTAATAAAATAAGTGGTATACATATGACTTCCAATGATGCTTTCATACTCAGTTTTTCTAGTAGTATCAGCAATGTTCTTAAATAGTTCACTATGGCTAGTGATCTATTTCTTTAAGATCTTCTCCATGTAGTGAGATTGATACAAATATATTTAATTTTTATATCTAGTGATCTTGGTTCCAAGCATAACTATGACTACTCAGAGGTCTTTCGTATCAAAATTGTTACACAACAGTGATTTCACGTCATTAACGACATGAAGCTTTTGATCCAAATATGAGTAATTCGTCTACATAGAGATATATGATATTGCAAATTCCATTTTCAAATTTGTAATAACCGTATTTTTCAATTTTATTCACTTTGTACTCATTTGATATCATTAAGTTATCAAACTTTTCATGCCTTTGCTTTAAAGCTTATTTTAGACCATACAAAGACCTATCTAACTTGCAGACCTTGTTTTCTTGGCCATGAATCACAAACTCTTTCGGTTGATCCATATTGACCTGTCTCCAATTCTACTTGTTTTATGACACTCATTCGGCACAATTTCACGAAGTCGGTAACACATTATTCTACCTCTTATGTTATTTTGTTTAGCAAATTAGATGTCTGCTTTTCTATTCAGTTTGATGATTATCTTTGGTTTGCGTCATTATACTCCATTTTATGTCTCCTTATGGTAGTTTTATTGGTTACAGGTGTAAGCAAGAATACCCAAGGACTCTCCCAGGGAATCGGACGTTCTGAGTTCGTCGGAAGAAGAAATTTGATGGTACAGTAGCCCTGACACGGCCACCCGTGTTGGCCAACACAGCCCGTGTCAGGAGAAGGAAAGCCAGGGGAAAAAACAGGGAGCTGATACGAGCGCCCATGTCAGCAACCCTGGAAGGGGCGTGTTGGAGCATTGCATCAGTCAGCCAACACGGCCGGTCATGTTGCCTGACACGGCCCGTGTTGGCTTGGACACCTCATTTTCTAATTTTTCCTGTGTTTTGGCACCGCTGATCTCGAAGGGCATTATGGATATTTGCTACATCAAATATTTGATCAGGAACTATATAGGTGATTTTTGGAGATGGTGAACGGGTCTTTTGACACGAGACATATTTGGTACGATTAAGATTGAAGCGATCACGAGCTGCGGAGAACGGAGGTCCTTCAAGAGCGGATGCGATTGAAGAGCAATAGGATTCCATTGTTCTTGTAATTCCTAAATTTTATATTGTATCTTATTTGAATAATATGAGTGGCTAAACCCCCCAATTCCAGGGGAGTGTCCCTGAATTGATCGTGTAATGACTCTGAATTGATAATTTCCTTAATATATGATGTTTGTTTGTCAATTTCATTGTGCAATGTTTGTAATGCTTTCTTTATCAGAAAAATAAGGATTGTTACATGGTTAACAATTTGCAAGATTGCAATTGTTAAGGTTTTTGTATAGTGAAACTATAGTATCTATCACCTAGGGCTAGGGATACCTTATGGTTACCGGTTATATCTTGTTATTTTGTACGGCTTGGTTTCATTGTAATCGCCTAAGGACTTAAAGATTAGAATGACTGACCAAATGTTTCCCTCTGAGGTCTTAGGAGGAAAGAATTTTAAGATTCGGTAATTGCAAATTTTGAACTGTTTAAGGAGATATACATTCAAGGTCATTACAGGAGATATTCATACACCATCCTTGGCATATTATTATAAACTGTGAAAAAGATTTATTTTGCTTTCATTTCTTATTCCCTTATACAGTGACTTTTTGCAAACCCCCAATTATTTATTTTGTTCAATTGAATCACAATTTAAACTCGTATTGTTGCGCTGTCCTCGAGATCGATATTTGGGAAACGTCCATATTATTACTACATTGGCAAAACAGTACACTTGCTATTTTCCCGATCAAGTTTTTGGTGTCGTTGCCGGGGACTGGCAAATATAAAGTTTAAATTATTTCAATTGAAATTTTATTGCTCTGCAACTAAAATTTATTTTCCGTTATTTTAATAATTTATTTCGATTAATATCAACTAATTTGTGTCTGATATTTGTATGCGAGGTAAGGCCTCAGCTGATTTTCCTTTTGACGCAAAAATCGAAAGAACTTTGCGGGCAAGACTGAGACAAGCCCGATTGGCAAGACTGGAATCAGATGAAGAACAACCTTCCGTTCATTTAGGTTCAGATTCAGGTTCAGAGAGAGAGAGAGAGAGATCGAAATAATGAGGGAGAATCCACCGCCACCAAAAAGACTATTGGGTGACTACGGAGGTGCAAATGCACCAACCGACAAATTAACAATTGTCAACCAACCAGTGAACGTGGATAATTTCCAGTTACATCCTAGTACTATTAATCAACTTGAAAGGAAGAATTTCATTGGAAAGGTAAATGAAGATGCAAACAAGCATTTGCAGAGGTTTCTGACCATGAGCAACACTCTAAAGATTGGTGGTCACACTGAAGAAGCTAAGAAGTTGAGAATGTTCCTGTTCACCTTAGCAAAAGAAGCCGAAGAATGGTTCTATTCTCTACCAGCCGATAGCATTACATCTTGGGAAGAGATGGAAAAAGCCTTCCTTAATGATTATTTTCTAGCGTCGGTTTTTCTGAGGAAGAGGTATGAAATTCTGAATTTAAGCAGAAGGACGGGGAAACTTTGGGAGACACCTACAAGAGATTCAAGAGAGTCCTGGTAGCCCGCCTAACTCATAATATGGATCCAACAGAACAAATCTAGATGTTTGTGAATGGTCTCAAAATAAAGACCAAACAATTGATTAATACCGCAGCTGGTGGCTCTACTAATTTCTCAACAGCCATTGGTATGAAGAAGATCATCGAAGCTATTGCTGCTAATGAGCACTTGGAGCTGTACGACAGATGTCAAAGTAACCAGAAGGGGTTATCGATTTAAAGCAGGAAACCAATAAAATCCGTATCGAAGATACTATAGCCGCTGAAGTTGAGAAGAACCTGAAGACGATGAATATAGGTACCCAATAAGTGGCACAAGTCCAACCGACTCCTACTGTCTGTTGTGACATTTGTAATGGTCCGCACCAAACAGTGTATTATTTTGCAACTCCTCAACAAGTTGAGAAAATCAAATTTTTGAAGCAGAATACTCCCTATTCCAACACGTACAATCCAGGTTGGAAGAATCATCCCAACTTCTCATGGAAAGACCAGAAAGGGAACGCTCCTCAACACGGTCAATACGAAACTCAATATCAACAACAATAGTAACAACAAGCCCCTAAGAAAGATGATTGGGAGATTGCCATTGAAAGAATGGCAGCTCATAATGTTCAATTCCAAGAAGAAACCCGAAACAATCATAAAAACACCACGGCATCCATAAAAAATCTTGAAGTCCAGATGGGTCAAGTAGCACAACAATTGGCCTCGAGTTCTCAAGCACAAGGTGCTCTACCTAGTGCAATTATGACAAATCCTAGAGAGCATAATAATGTGAGCATTGTGACAATAAGAAGTGGTAAATCTGATGAAGTACTTGAGGAGATGGCTGAAGAGGAAGATCAATTGATCGAAGTGGATCTTGAGATCAAAGAAAATGAAGCTGTAAGGGAAGAATTGGTTGCACCGAAACCAGTAGTGAAAGAAACAGTCACTGAGCCTAAGCCGGTCATTAAGCTTCCTTTTCCCACCAGAAACAAGAAAAAGGGGCAACATGAGAAAAACTTTGAGAGGTTCTTAGAGTTGTTCAAGAAGCTAGAAATTAACATTCTGCTTTTGGAAGCACTTGAACAAATACTACTTATGCCAAGTTCATGAAGGACATCATTTCTAAGAGGCGTGCCATCGACACCAACCCGATTATTCTAACCGAAACTTGTGGTGCTATTTTACAGGGTATGAAGATCCCAATGAAGAAGAAAGATCGAGGAACGATCACTATTCCTTGTACCATCAGAGATAGGTCATTCAAAAAGGCTCTTATTGATCCAGGAGAAAGTGTGAGTCTCATGTCGTTATCCATTTACAAGAAGCTTGGTATAGAGGATGTGCAAGATACCAGGATGATACTCCAATTCGCCGATCATTCGGTCAAGAAACCTTATGGTATTGTTGAAGATGTTCTAGTGAAAATTGACAAGTTTGTATTCCCGGTGGATTTCGTGATTCTAGAAATGCCTGAAGAAGAAGAGATCCCTCTCATTCTTGGGAGACCCTTTTTAGAGACGGGAAAATGCTTGATCAACATAGAAGAAAGGACTATAATGTTGAAGGTTTATGATGAGGAATTAAAGATTGATGTTCGAAACACCATGAAATACAAAGATGATATTTGTACCAGTCATACTATAGAGGTTCTGGATCAAGTAATGACGTATGGTAGTCCTTTGAATGCACCACAGTTACCTTTGGAAAGAGTGTTGAGTTTGTCCATTTTCGAAAGTGATAAAGAAGTGGACAACGAGGAATCCGAAGTGCTAGCCTTGATGGAAGCACAACCCCCGTGGAAAGGATCTCGACCACACTGGTGGGAAGATTTACGACCACCTCAAACTAGTGAGGAGGATAAAGAGCCCAAGAAGGGAACGAAGTTGAAACAACTTACTGAGAATCTCAAATATGTCTTTCTCGATTCTAAAGGTAAATGCCCAGCTATCATAAATTCGAGCCTCAAGAATATCCAAGAAGAGAAGCTCATCCAAGTCCTGAAAAAATACAAAAATGCTATTCGATGGGCAATTGAGGATTTGAAAGGTATTAGCCCTATGGTGTGCATGCATATAATTCTCATGGAAGACGACCACAAACCGGTGGTCCAAATGCATAAAAGACTCAACCCAACAATGAAATAAGTAGTTCGAAAGAAGTGGTGAAATTGTTAGACGCAGGTCTTATATATCCTATTTCTGACAGCCCTTGGGTGAGTCCAGTGCATGTGGTCCCAAAAAAAGGAGGGACCACCATAGTAAGAAACGAAAAGAATAAGTTAATCCCTACAAGGACAATTACCGGTTGGCGCTTGTGTATTGACTATAAGAGGTTGAACATAGCGACTAGGAAGGACCCTTCCCGTTGCCGTTCATTGACCAAATGTTGGAAAGGCTAACGGGACATGATTACTATTGTTTTCTAGATGGATACTTCGGGTATAATCAAATTGCAGTTGCTCCGGAAGACCAAGAGAAGACAACATTCACATGGCCTTATGGTGTGTTTGCATACAGAAGAATGCCATTCGGACTGTGTAATGCTCCAGCCACTTTCCAACGCTGCATGACTTCCATCTTCGCTGACATGCTTGAAAAGCATATGGAAGTGTTCATGGATGACTTTTCGGTCTTTGGATCCTCGTTTGATAATTGTTTAACTAACCTTTCTCTTGTTTTAGACAGGTGCCAGAAAACAAATTTAATTCTGAACTGGGAGAAATGTCACTTCATGGTGCGAGAAGGGATAGTATTGGGTCACAAAATTTCCTACAAAGGAATTGAAGTTGACCAAGCAAAGGTGGAAGTGACATCTAAACTCCCGCCTCTTGTTAATGAGAAGGGTTTCAGGAGTTTCTTAGGACACACAGGTTTTTACCGCATGTTCATAAGAGATTTATCGCAAAACCGCTGACCTCTCTATTGGTCAAGGATAAGGCTTTTATGTTCGACAAAGAATGCACCACAACTTTTGAGACATTGAAGAACAAATTAATTTCAGCACCGATTGTTGTTGCCCCAGATTGGTCTCTTCCGTTTGAGATCATGTGCGATGCTAGTGATATTGCTGTAGGGGAAGTTCTAGGACAACAAAGAGGGAAGTTGCTACATGTCATTTACTATGCTAGTCATGTGCTAAACCCTGCACAAATGAACTATGCAACTACTGAGAAAGAGTTATTGGCCGTGGTTTATGCATTTGACAAATTCAGGAAATACTTGTTAGGATCGAAGGTTGTTGTTTATACTGACCATGCTGCTTTGAAATATTTGTTTGCTAAACAGAATTCTAAGTCGAGGCTTCTCAGGTGGACATTACTCCTCTAAGAATTTGATGTGGAGATTAGGGACAAAAGGGGATGTGAAAACACAATAGTGGATCATTTATCCCAAATGTCACCAATTGAAGAAACGGAAGAAAAGAGACCGATAAAGGATGAGTTCGCTGATGAACACATCCTTGCTGTCATCGGTATCTCGTGGTTCGCAAACTATGCGAATTATTTGGTAGGTGGTGTAATCCCTAACGATTTTGATTCTAACAAGAAGAAAAAGTTTGTTCATGATTGCAAGTTCTACTTGTGGGATGACCCATTCCTATACAAGAGAGGAGTAGATGGACTGGTCAGAAGATGCGTCCCGGTAGAGGAACAAAGGGATGTACTCAGAGCTTGTCATGACTCAGATTATCGAGGACACTTCAGTGGTGACAAAATAACAACTAAAGTCCTTCAGTCAGGTCTATATTGGCCCACACTGTTCAAATATGCCCAAGACATAGTCAAGGAGTCTGACAAATGTCAAAGAACTGAGAATATTTCTAAGAGAAATCAAATGCCACAAAACACTATGCTAGAATTTGAATTGTTTGATGTATGGGGAATAGACTTCATGGGGCCGGATCCACCCTCATTTGGAAAGAATTACATCTTGGTAGCAGTGGACTACGTATCAAAGTGGGTGGAAGCTGTGGCATTGCCCACCAATGATTCTAAAGTGGTTGTGACCTTTCTGAAGAATAATATTTTTTCGAGATTTGGAGTGCCGAGAGCACTTATCAGTGATGAAGGTACTCATTTTTTAAGCAAACTGATGGAGAGTCTGCTGAAGAAATATAATGTTAAACACAAGATCGCCACTCCGTATCACCCGCAAACGAGTGGCCAGGTCGAAGTGTCCAACAGGTAGATAAAGCAAATACTGGAAAAGACTGTATGCGCATCTCGAAAAGACTGGGCAATGAAGTTAGAAGATGCACTGTGGGCATACATAACGACATTCAAAATGCCTATAGGTATGTCTCCCTATCAGTTAGTTTACGATAAAGCTTGCCACTTGCCATTAGAGTTGGAGCACAAAGCGTTTTGGCTATCCAAATTCTTAAATTATGATCTTGCCAAAGCTGGTGAATCCTGAATTCTTCAGCTCCACGAGTTAGAAGAGTTTAGGAATCAAGCCTATAAGAATGCCAAACTCTATAAGGAGAAGACAAAAAAATGGCATGATCAGAGGATACAGAGAAAAGAGTTTGTTGAGGGGCAATTGGTGCTCTTGTTCAATTCCAGGTTAAAACTCTTTTCGGGAAAGTTGAAATCCAGGTGGTCATGTCCGTTTTTGGTTTACAGAGTGTTCCCCATGGAGCAATAGAACTTAAAAATCCTAGTAACGGGGATATATTTAAGGTGAACGAGCAAAGGTTGAAACATTACTACAAGGGGCAGGAACGGGGTTTGATTGAAAATGTTCGTCTAAGAGGATAAGAGGGACGATCATCGAGCCATGCGACGTTAAACGCAGCGCTTCGTCGGAGGCAATCCACGTAGTTTAATTCTAATAATTTTAGTTGTTTGGTGTGGTTCAAATTTTTTGTTTATAGGTTCTCAAAATAAATCGCACAAGACAGAAGGAAAGGTTTGAGCCAAACTTATAGAAGATATTTTGCTATAAGAGCAGGGAGAATAGAGAAAAAAAATCAATCAAATTTTTGGATGAAAACAGGGCCCTGACACGGGTGCCCGTGTCACCTGACACGGCCTGTGTCAGGCAAGGCAACCAGGAGTTTGTTGTTTTCCAGTAGGCTGACACGGCCGCCCGTGTCAGTTGACACGACCCGTCTCAACTCTATTGTATGTGGTGGCATTTTACAGCGCCCTGACATGACCACCCGTGTCACGGGACACGACCCGTGTTAGGCAGCACAGTGGGAAATTTTGAATTTCAAAAAAATTGATTTTGTGGCCCCCACTCGAATATTTAACTAATTAAAACCCTTTTTAATCTCATTTAATCCCTTTAATCTGATTTTCACCTATTCTCTCTCCCATTTTCACTAAACCTTTCTTCTTCCTCCATTCTCTTTCCATTTTTCTCTATAACCTCACCAACAAAAGCTCACTCCTTTACCTCCACACACCGTCCAAATCGCCGACTCACTTCATGAAAGTTGCTCCACTCTCCGTCCTCTACAAGTACACGATAATTTTTTCTCCTTATTCCATACTTTATTTTTATTCATAAATTTTTGCAAGAACCAATCATGTCGCGTAAGCGAATTGCTAAGGGGAAGCACACAGAGGCTGAGCCATCAAGGCCTCGTAAAAGGACCATCCGTCATCTAAATTTGCACGACATAATTTTCGACAACCTGGAGCACGAAAGGCGTTACTCATGTCACGTCAAGCGTAAGATAACACTGACGAGGTATTTATGCTCTGACACTTTAGCTCAATTGGGTCTGTCGGAGGAATTGGATAGGATGTTTCATGTCCTAGGTATGCTTGAATTTGTGCATTGTGAAGTGCCTACATATGAGCGCATTACTTTAGAATTTTTGAGCACCATTGAGTTTAATTTGAAGAAAGGATGGACAAGTACAATGATGTACTATGGAGGGACGATGAATTTCAGGTTATATAATGTCGACCACGAGTTAACAGTTGAGCAGCTGGGTGAGATTCTCCGCTTACCCCTGTATGGTCTCGGAGCCATACCGGATAGCTTTGATGCTAAGACTTTCTAGTTGGCCATCACGGGGCGATCAAATTATGTTGCAAAGGGGGCTAAAGCATCTGGCATTCAGAACCCCTATTTCAGGTATGCTCAGAAGGTACTGACTTTCATGCTTTTCGGTAGGGGTGATAGTACAGGTGTGGCTATCCAGGGGGAGCTTTTCTTTCTATTTTCTATGGCAAACTGAGTTGCTGTGAGCGTTACAGCATTTGCAGCGGACTACCTCGATAAAATGGGCAGAGCGGCTTAAGGGGGAATTTCCATCGAGGGCATAATCACACAGATTTCCCACCATTTTGGTTATGACTCTGCTGCACTAATTGAGACACCAGTGTCAGGTAAGCATAAAATGGACATGAACATGTTGGCTCAGCAAAGTATGATGTCACAAATCTCTGATTATTATGCTTTGATGAGCTCTAGTCAATTTATCATGACTCTTCCTGACCCTGCAAGAATAAGCATTGCCAACACTGCCATTTGGCTATATGAGAGTGCCGTCCAAGACGATATGGACGAGCACAATGCTGACCCATTTGTTACAGGTGACCAACAAGAGGAAGAGGTGCAGGAACAGGAGCAGGAGAAGTTTGTTGCTCCGTTAGAGGACACCATGCATACAGGTGCCGAGTCGTCATATGTGACACCAGACCAATGGTCGTGGATGCAGACGGAGATCGACGATCTCCGGGCAGAGCAAACACGCCAAGGCATAGAAAAAGCCAGTCCAGGGACTGTTATGGATGGGATGCATGCGTTGATGCAACGGTCGATGTTGCAATTTCCTCCATCGCAGTAAGGCTGTGTGAGTCCCCCCTCTATCTTGGATTAAACATTACGGACAATGTTTGATTCAAGTGTGTGTGTGTGTGTGTGTGTGTGTGTGTGGGGGGGTTATTATTTGTTCTTAGTAGTTTTCAACATTTTATTATTTTGTTTAAGTAATTAGTTGTGTGGTATTTTGTGTGTTACAAATTGATGATATTCGTGCCGGATGAATGATGAGGCTTGGAGCGATTGGATGAAAGACACACCCCTCTACTTGCTCTTTTGGAAACCCCCTAAAGTTGATGCTGCTGATCTGAATAATCGGACGCGATTTTCTATCACTGGACTACACAGGAATACTCTATACCCGAAGCAAAGACGAAGCTACATCACACTGAGAGGTATCTTGGGAACCTGTATGCTATACCAAACATGGTGAGAACTACAAAAATCCAAAGACTTATCATCATGAGAGCTTTTCAGGTATGTCTTTATCACCCTGAGTTTGCGTAATAGATGTTGGAATTTCAGAACACACATGTACACACTGAGGCATTTTTTTTATTTAACCCCGAGCTTTCCAGCCAACCCGCCATTATTACCTTTCGTTTACCCAATTCGAGCCATATCTCCTTTTGTTTGTTTTTTTTATACCTCTGTAAATAACCGTAAGCCCAAACACTACCTTACCTTGCTTAGATAAGTGTTGTTGACTCCGGATCTGTGGAAAATCCTAAGTTTGGGGTTCCTTATTTTTTAGGAACACCAATGAGGACTAGATAAGTGCAGTTGAAAAAAAATAGAAAAGTATGAAACTTCAAAAGAAAAAAAAAAGAGAAATGAAAAATTATGAGAAGTATAATAAAGCACTTACCTAGAAATATTGAGGTTGGCAAAAAGCATGCTCAAAAGAGCGCATAAAAAAGGAGAGAAAAATAAGAGCCAATGAATCCTAACAAGAACGGTGTCCAAAAGAAAAAACCTCTTGATTGAACGATCGAACACAATAATGAGGATATCAACACGGACTCTGAGCCTGAACCATTAGTTTGTCTCTTTTTTGTTAGTTTTTCCCACCTTGCACCTAAGCCCCATTACAACCTAAAAAGCCCTCGAATAGTGTGTGTGATATATTTTTGTTATGAAGGTATCTGTTATTCAAACCTATGAGTTGACTTTGCATGCTCTATTTTTGAGTGAAAATACTTTGACCCAGAGAGATTTGATGAGAGTGTGAAAAGCTACAGGGCAGAAGGTACGTCAATGTGAAAGTGTAGCAGAACGTCGGAAGTCGGGGAATAGTAACACAGTGAACGAAAAGTGAAAAGGGAACCGCGAAAGATCATAGTAGTATTGTGGAAGCAAATTTGGGGGTGACCGTCCTGATGTCCCGAGCATCACTTAAGGACAAGCAATGAGACAAGTTTGGAGTTGTGGTCGGTCTTCAATTCTACTTGTTTTCTGACACTCATTCGACACAATTTCACGAAGTCGGTAACACATTATTCTACCTGTTATATTATTTTGTTTGGTAAATTAGATGTCTGCATTTCTATTCAGTTTGATGATTATCTTTGGTCTGCGTTATTATACTCCATTTTATGTCTCCTTGTGGTAGTTTTAGTGGTTTCAGGTGTAAGCAAGAATACACAAGGACTCACCAAGGGAATCGGATGTTCCGGGCTCGTCGGAAGAAGAAATTTGATGGTATAGTAGCCTTGACACGGCCACCCGTGTTGCCTAACACAGCCCGTGTCAGGAGAAGGAAAGCCAGGGGAAAAATAGAGACCTGACACGGGCGCCCGTGTCAGCTGACATGACCCATGTCAGCAACCCTAGAAGAGGCGTGTGTCGCATTATGCGAAAAACCGGCGGGAAAACAAAGAACAACAAAGCCGCCACCGTGCGTTATTTATCCCAAAAGAGGGAAAGGAAACGCTCGAAGTAAACCTGGAAAAAGCATGGTCTCGCGACCAAAGAGAATGGGATCGGGAGTCGGTTATGCGAAGGGAAGGTATTAGCACCCCTACGCATCCGTCGTACTCGACGGGATCCACGCACAAAAGGAAAGGAAATGGTTGCTAAAACACTGCTCAAACATCAAACATTGGCTGAAAGAGACACAAGAAAACAACAGAAACTGGACTCGGCAGGATATCGCATCCTGGGCCTACGTAGTCTATCAGGCATAGACATCAGAGTCGACGTAGTTCGGACTAGGGGAAAACGTGCTCGCTAGGATGTCGCATCCTATGCATACATATCTTCTTGGACTAAAGAAGAATCAGAGCACTCGTAGCTCGGCTAACGCACGCCAAACAAAACCACACAGGCAAACATGGAATCCGAATGCCAATCGCTGGACTTACATCATACTCCGAACCAACAAACACACACTGGAAACCAACTGCCAATCGCTGGACTTATGTCAGACTCCAACAAAGAAACTGGAAACCGAATGCCAATCGCTGGACTTACACCATACTCCGAACCAACAAACACACACTGGAAACCAACTGCCAATCACTGGACTTATGTCAGACTCCAACAAAGAAACTGGAAACCGAATGCCAATCGCTGGACTTACATCGGACTCCAACCAGAAAAGGAGAAACAACTCACACAAACAAAACAAAAGGGCGCCCGGAGAGATCAGCTCATCTCCTGCCTACGTACCTCATCTGGTATGAGGATCAGGGCGACGTAGTTCCCCTACGCAGGGACAAAGGACTAGCCTAACCAGATAACAAAGGGAGACACAACTAGGGAGACTACGACTCGAGCCTAGATGTTATCATGCATAATCATCCCTAAGTCAAGGTTGCTATCTAACTTGCACAGGGAGCAAGCTATCCTAAACAGCACAAGCAATCAAAGCAAACAATCACAAATAGCACACACTATATACACACAAAGTGGGCTCACACAAGGGTTAGGCTTTAGTCAAGGGGTCATGTCAACCTCGACAAACAAGCCACTGTATAAGGGTGAAGTTAGCTCTTAACCCTAACATTGAGAGTTAGGGTGAAGCAGATGAATAGGAAGTGAGGGGTGTGCCTCACAGCTCTCATCCCTGGCCTGGGAGAGCTTCATGACAGATGAAAGTGTGGGTCCAGAAAGTGGGAACCCTTCTACACTTATGACTGACTCAACATAGATCTTGGGTTAATGTCCACAAGGCATCAACATGTGATGTGAGCCAAGGGACGACACACTGAATAGCAGGAGATGGACTACACATCTCTTGTGTCTGCCAATGCCTCTTCACTTAGGAGGTCTTTGATATGTACAGGGGACAAAGATAAACAAGCACAAGCATCGCCTCTTAAGGAGGACTTCAGACAGGTGCCTGGCCAAGTAACAGGCCAGGTCTTCCAGACTACATGCAGTTAGAAGGTTATACCTCAGTGCTCAAGCTAGCAAGCAAAGCAAAAGCAAGTTCACAAAGGAACTATAGCAACTAAGGTACCTGAAAACAATCCAACATAATCAGTACTCAACTCAAACAAAAGTCAAACAGACAGTTACAAGTCAACAGACAACTGTACATAAACAGACAAACAAGCATCAATGCACAAAGGTGCAAGCCACAAGGCCTAAGCTCAAGTCTCAAAGCCTACAAAACAAACTCAAGGTTAATCATAAACAAGCAATAAACCAACTCCAATTGAGTGCACATCATCAAGTATAAGCAATTGTGCTCTTTGACCTGAAACATAGCTCAAATGTGAGAAGCAAACCTCTAGGACAAGGCCTAGGGTCAAAATGAGAGAAATAATTCACAACAGAACATGAAAATTACCAAGAATCAATTTCAATCAAATAAGAAACAAATCCAAGTGGTCTCATGTTCATATCATTCACCAAGATTATTTCACAAAGCATTTAGTGTAAAGCATGCAATTTGAAGCTCATAGAACCAAACAGAAAGATTCAATTCACATCAACTCAAAAACAATTCAATAAATCCCAAGAAAAATCATGTCTAAACATAACACATCAAATGATCATCACACCAAATTTCAAGTCATTTGGACCAAGGGAAGCAAGTCAATTAAAATCCATAGGCCAAAGCATGTTCAAACAAGCTCATACAAGGCACCAAATCATGCATCAACTTCAAGCAAGCATAAAACAGAATTGGCATAAGATAAATGAACCAAATCAAAGCCAGGACAAACTTCAATGTGTCTAGAATCACTCCACAAAATTTCAGGTTCATCCAATAAACATCAAGAATTTCACAAATCATATAAGATCATGACTCACAAAAAGTCCACAATTGGTCAAACAGAAGAGAAATTCTCAAACAAATTGGAAATGCATTCAAAAATTCTACAAACATTCACACTCAAACCTAACATCCAGAAGATTCAACATGCAAAAATTCAGATCAATTCAAGTTCATATGGCATGGTAAATAAATTCCACAAATTGGACAAGAAATGGTGTGACACAAATTGTCACACCCATATTGATCATAGCATATCTCACAAACCAGAAATGATAAAATCACAAACTCAAAGCCAAAATGTCCCTAAGGATCTCTAGATTAAGCATGCAAATTTTCAAGAATTTTGGATTAAGTATCATCATTTCATGATCAAAATAGCAAGCAAGGTGCATGAAAGAACACATGTGAACAAACCCTAGGCAATTTTAAAATCCAGGCGTGCACAATTTTGGTAAAAATGATCATAAAATAGTAGACATGGCAAGGAACATCATAGAAAAAATCTCATATTAATTGGATTAATATTTTGTGAGATATGAATTTTTTAATATGGAGAAAAGTTAAAAAAAATGAATGGAGGCATGTGAACATGGATGAAGGCAATGTAATAAAATGCTAAAACCAAAATATGAGATGCTAGAGCGGAGGATCGAACTCCGTCCAAATTCAAATCTGGCGCGTTTCAAATGAAACGCCGCGTTTCACTAAAGGAGGTGTCACGGTTTGATTGGTGCATGGAGCAAAAACAAGGAAAATCATGCAAACACACGGCCAGTGGATCAAACGCGTTATGGTTAGGGTTCTTGCACACATTCAACATGTTCTTCATCAGAATTCCAGGTGATGAACATTTTTTCACAGAAATTCATGAAAAGCATACCAATCGCTTCATCTTGCAATGCACAACAACAATCTAATATCCATTACACCTAATTCATGCTAACATGTCCAGATCGAGCAGAAAAAGTTTTGCATCTCAAACTTAAATTCACAATATCTCACTCAATTCTTAATGAAAATCAAAACTATAAAGTGCAGCATGCTCCTGGATCAAAGATCTATCAAATGCATAGCTTAATTTCAACAATTATAAGGTTCGAATTCCAACCTTCAAGAGATGGCAGAGCTGGATTTGGAGTTTTTAAGCCTTGCAAGATGAAAACAGAAGTTCTATGGTGCTCCAGTAGATGAATGAGTGGAGATTCGAAGCCCAATTATGCTTGATGATGCTCTAAATTCAAGCTGCCATTGATGATGCTCGATGTAACAGTCCAAGAAACAACTTGAAATCCTTGCTCTCTTGCTTCAATCCAGCTCAATGATGATTGTAGAAGATGATTCAATCATGGAAATGGCAAGGTTCTATGAAAAATTTGCAGGAAAAATGAAGAGAAAAAGTTGAGAGAATTTGCACTTTTTTGATCTAGATCTGTGTGAATGAAAATGTTAATCCCAAATTCAGTTAGCATTAGCCTTATATATGGTGGATTAATCATTTCCTTAATCTCAATTAGCCAAAAGTGAGTGATTAAAGAAAATGCAAGTGTGATGCAACATTGGTCAAGCCACCCTCATGTGCATGAAATCCTTGCTACAGTGCACGAATTTCTGTCCAAACACACTCCAAATATCATTTTGAGCCAAATGCCAATGTTGGAATGCATGGAAAATGCTTAGTTTTCAAATGGACTTTTTTCCCTCCAAATTTAAATTCAAATCACATGAAAAATGCAATATTTTTGTGATGATTTTTGATGAAACGTAATGAATGATTATGATAGAGGAGATCAAGAGTGAAATGTAGCAAGAAACCCCACTTCATTTGGCCAATTGGTATGAAAGTTATCCAAGTTTGAAGTTCAAAATTTCTTGACAATGATTTGCTCATAACTTGCCAACCACAAATGAGAAATGGATGTTATTGGACTTTTTGGAAAGGTGAGAGCAAGATCTTAAACTTTCATGTTGGACAAAATTCCATTTGAAGCTTGTATGATGATGTAAATTTGAGGAGAAGACCTTTCCATTTTTGGCAGTTTGAAATTACAGGTCACTTACTATTTTTGGAAACTTTTCTTCTGACCTCAAATTCTTCAATGATGATCTTTGACATGTCAAATGAGACTTGTATGGACATGAATGAGGCCTCTCAAACCATCTCCCACCTTCAAATCCATGAATTCAGGCACAGTTGACCACAGTTGACTTTCTAGGGTTTCAGATGAAATTCAGCTTGACTGTTGAGCTTTGATCATCCAATCTTTGGCCAAACCACTTCAAAATGATCCCTAGGTCATGTGAACTCAATGAACCAATCCTAGGGCTTTTCTTCCTTGAAAAAAATGCACTTGCTTGCTTGCTTGACTAGATCTCCTGACCAGTTGACCTAATCTTGTCTGATGACTTGCACTTGGGCAAAGGACAATGCAATACTATGCAGTGGACTATGTAATGTTAATGACCTAACATGAAAATGAATGTACAAAATGGGAGGTGCAAATTTGAGGTGCTACAGCGTGTTGGAGCATTGCATCAGTCAGCCAAAATGGCCGGTAGTGTTTCCTGACACGACCAGTGTTGACTTGGACACCTCATTTTCTAATTTTCCTGTGTTTTGGCACTACTGATCCCGAAGAGCATTGTGGACATTTTCTACATCAAATATTTGATCAGGAACTATTTAGGAGATTTTCGGAGACGGGGAATGGGACTTTTAACACGAGACAAATTTGGTACGATTAAGATTGAAGTGATCAAGAGCTGCGGAGAATAGAGGTCCTTCAAGAGCGGATGCGATTGAAGATCAACTGGATTCCATTATTATGTCTAAATTTTATATTGTATCTTATTTGAATAATATGAGTGGCTAAACCCCCAATGCCAGGGGGTGTCCCTGAATTGATCGTGTAATGGCTCTGAATTGATAATTTCCCTAATATATGATGTTTGTTTGTCAATTTCATTGTGGAATATTTGTAATGCTTTCTTTATCATAAAAATAAGGATTGTTATATGGTTAACAATTTACGGGATTGCAATTGTTAAGGTTTTTGTACAGTGAAACTATAGTAGATATCACCTAGGGCTAGGGAGACCCTATGGTTACCGGTTATGTCTTGTTATTTTGTACGACTTGGTTTCATTGTAATCGCCTAAGGACTTAGAGATTAGAATGAATGACCAAAGGTTTCCCTCTGAGGTCTTAGGAGGAAACAATTTTAAGATCCGGTAATTGCAAATTTTGAACTGTTTAAGGAGATATACATTCAAGGTCATTACAGGAGATATTCATACACCATCGTTGGCATATTATTATAAACTGTGAAAAAGATTTATTTTGCTTTCATTTCTCATTTCCTTATACAGTGACTTTTTACAAACCCCCAATTATTTGTTTTGTTCAATTGAATCACAATTTAAACTCGTATTGTTGCACAGTCCTCAAGATCGATATTTGGGAAACGTCCCTATTATTACTACATTGGCAAAATAGTACACTTGCTATTTTCCCGATCACATATATATTTCTTCTTCTAAATATTTTTGTAAAAAATTATTTTAACATCCATTTAGTATACTATGAAGTTATAAATAACATCAATTGAAATCAGTACCCTAATGGATGTAATTCTAGTGACTGGAGAAAAAGTATCAAAGAAATCTATATTTTCTCTTTGCCTAAAACCTTTTGCTACAAGGTGAACCTTTTACTTATCAAGTGTTCCATTAGGTTTTAGTTTCCTTTTCAATACTCGTTTACAAACTATTGGTTTGCAACTAGAAGGCAAGTATACTAAGTGCTAGGTCATTGTAGATTCTAGAGAATCTATCTTATCGTTAATAGTTTCTTGCCACAAATCTACATTCAGATATGACAAGAATTCTTGAAGATCTACATCAAAATTTTTGACATCAGGTGAACAACCCCAAGTTCTAAATTAAGACAAGTTTGATTGTTTTTTCCTCAACATCTCATAAGGAGAGATCTTATTTTTATACTTGGAAATTCTATTCATGATATAACAAACAATAAATAAAATTCCCCCCCATCAGTGAGACGCAACACCAACATTCAACATAATAGAAATGACTAGTTCAATAAGTACTACATTCTTTATTTATGCTTTACCATTCACTTCAAGAGAATATGGTGCAGTCATTTCATGTATAATTCATTAAATAATCTGGAATCATATTCAATTCCCTTATCACTACGAAGTCTCTTAATCTTCTTGCTAATTTTTTTTATAATTTTATTCATATAATTATTAAACATATCAATTTTGTGAAGACAAGCTTCCAACAAACTTTGATGAAGACAATGAATTTAAGCTCAAATATTATTATCAAAGAAGAAGAGGAAAAATTGCTAATGATCAATCAAGGTATATGGAAATTCATATCATAGGCAATCTTAAATTGCTCAATTTAATTGATCATGCATATGAAAATATTCATTCCATACTTTGTTAAAATATTTTTTAAATGTTTTAATAGCATTGGTTGAAAATAAATTTTTGATGCATGCATGAAGTTGTGGACTTAGAATTTTTTTTAAAATAATTCAGCATGCAATCAATTAACATAATTGTGCAATCGATTGAATAGAACTATGAAAAACAATTTTTTGGACCTTGCAATCGATTGACATGATCCTACAATCGATTGCACAATGCATTTTTTCAAAAATTTATCCCTTGGAATCGATTGACAGGTTTGCACAATCGATTGCACCTGAACATGTTTTGAAAAATACTTAATAGTGTTCACTACTTCACTCACTCCTTTTCATGACATATCCTAATTATAATTTTATTATATTTCATAAATATTTTTCAACCATTGCCATGTTTTATCAAGAGTTGTTTTCACTCTATAAATATAATTCAAATTTCATTTTTACTGTTACCTCTTTCAAACATATTTTACAAAAACTCTCTGCATAATTTTCATACAAACTTTCATACTCAGATGCTTTTTGAGAAAACCTTTCATATCATTCTAAAAGCATCATTGAGCATTTATAGAATATATGCTATTGATATTTCATATTTGAAAGGGAAGAAAATTTTATTCATTTGATTAAGTCTGGTCCATTCTACAATTTTCATCTTATTCAAATTAGTGTTGTTGTTACAAATATCTAAGTATTAAGGAAAAGAGTCTGAAACACACTTGATTAAAAATGCATCCAAAAGTGAATTTCTATAAGTTATACTATTTGGTCCCAAACAGATTTTGAAGAGATTTTTAATTAAAAATATATTTGGTTCACAAGGGGTGGGAAATTTTTTACTAGTAATTTATATTTTTATCCTTATGATCTTATATAAGTAATATGATATTTAAATATGAAATTTTCATAAATATTTTTTTTTTTGGAAATAAAATACATATAAATAATTAAATACAAAATATATAATGTTGAGTGATTAAAACAATTATAACTTGCCACATAAAATTAACAGAGTTATGAGTACACCTAATCCGAATTATAACTCTTCAAAATGTTGATAACAACTTTTAAATATGAGAAACCACCTATAAAATAAATTATTAATATATATATATATATATATATATATATATATATATATATATATATATATATATATATATATATATATATATATATATATATATATATATTACAATTTAATAAATAAAAATTTAAAATTTGATAAAAAAGAAAGTATAATAGAATAAATAACAAAAAAAAATGAACATAAATAAAAATAAAAATAAAAATTATAAAATAATAAAAAGTGTAGTAATTTTAATTTAGATTATGTACAAAAATACGAAATATAATTTGAAGGTGTAGATTGGTTAAAATAGACTGATGGGAACAACAGAGAAAAATCACACAAAAGAGAAGCAGTAACATGAAAGAAAATGAAGAATTTTGAAACATCAAAATATTTTACTAAACGTGAAAAGAATTTAAATATCAAAATTAAGATACCCTCTCCTCAAAGACTCCAAATTCGGGAGGACGCAAAAGGTGTGTTTTTGAGGGATTTTGCTCCCCTCCTCTCCTCCCCCTTCTAAAATTTGAACAAAATATACTTCATTAAAAATATTTCCTCCAATCCCCTCCATCTACTCCGAACCAAATAAACCATAAGAGTATACAAGTGATGCAAACATCTTTCAATTTTCTTAGTATTTTCCCTCAACTTGATTTAGTATAAGATGAGAATCACATTGCCTTCAAGATATATGGTCTGTTTGGATAAACAATTTATTTGCAGCGTATAACACACATGTTTATTGATATAAACGCTTATGAATTACTCCACATAAACTATTTTTATAACAAAAGATAAAATAAATTTAAATTGTTTTTTTATGTATGTTATAACTTGTTTTCATTAGCTATATTGAAGAGTTTATAAAAATAAGTTCACAAAAATTTATGAAAAATATCATAAGCTGTTTTGATTAAGTTTGTTAAACATTATCACAAAACTTATAACACTAGATAAATTCAAATAAGACCATCCAAAAATACCCTTATCTTCCAAGTTATCTGTAAACCAGTTATTAAAGTCTCTCATTCTTTTTAATTGTTAATGTTTTTGAAATTGAATCTCAAGATCTAATATGCGTTGAGGTTCTCAGGTCCTTCCAAAATAACTTTCATTATGCTACCATTGACACCAAATTTAACATCTACAAACAAGGTCACTCGTCAGTATTTAATGGATGTGTCAATTCTGCAATAAAATATGCTTTAACATGTGATTTGATTGTTTCAATTCATTTAAAATTAATTTGAAATTTCAAAAGTTCCAATGACCATGCCACCATCCTATTTGATAATTGGTGTTTTTTATAACTTTCTTGATGCAGAAATTAGTCTTTACTACCATTTGATGAAATTGAAAGTAATGCTCAATTTACGAGCAATGGAAACACAATAGTTTCTCCATACACGATAAAATTGAAATGAACGATCTACAAACTTATATAGAAACTATGATCCGATCTTCCAGACACTAGATTTCTTTGATAGTTTCGAAACTGCACATCTCTAATCATGAACCCTAAGATTTCTCCTCCTTTAACTTTGAAGGTACATTTCTCTAAATTTAACCATATATTGTACTTCCAAGTATGCTCAAATATCACTTTTAAAATTTTAGATTGTACATTTTGTTTTGATGACCATGTTAGGCTTGTTGATTTAAATGTATTTAAAGGGAAATCAAGATATACACAAGAAACAAAATTAAAATATTCTCCTTGTGATAGATTCTTATGAATAGATTCACTTCATAGATTGATTATAATCAGAACACGAATGACAATGCCTCTATAAGATTCATTGAGTACCCTTTTAATCGAATTTATAATAGCCTTATTACAGATAACGTTTCACGACACTAAAGAGACAAACCCCTCTTATAGAGACCTTAGTGGTTTCAGGTTAAAGGGTGACCTACAATGTTATCGCTATGTGAATAAATTATAACACTTACATAACACACTATCTAGTATTCTCATAGTGAGTAACTCCAATATAATTTTTACTCCAAATATTTATACCTATATGAAGACCTGATATCTTATATCCATGACCTTTGAGATATGGTCATCCATCTACTCACATTATAGTCTCTATGTGTTATGGTTGCCCTATTTAACAATAAGACTTGACTACAACTACTTTTATATCAACATCCTTATATTTAATGGTGTCTTACATTTATGTCACACTTAATAGTTCACTAAATGAATAAACTATCATAGGGACATTATTACCATGAAAATAAATATAATAATTTGTTTTTATTATAAATAATTAATATAATACAAGTTTTAAGTTTATTCATAAAACTATTGGTCTTTAAGGCTTACACAAACAATATACCACCATGTTCTTGGCAAGTAACCTCTGGTAGATAGTCCACGTGTTCTTCAACTTAAAAGGTATAACTTGATAGTGTACATTAGGTTTATATGTCATGAAGTCGATTTTTAGGGAAACTACTGGATTCATCAGGCTCTAGTTATGTTTTTGTGCAACCTTACATGAAGTATAACCTAAAAATGTAATGTAAATTTTAAATTATTGATGTGGCTCTTTGATCTTATCACTTTCCTCTCGCACAATCTTTCTATAAGAGAATGAGTGTATCTGCAAAGATATGTGATACTAAAGTAAGGCAAAATGTATGCATATAGCAAGTAAGTGAATTGAGTTAGTGATCTTGGATTGGTATGGAAATCCTTATTTATTGATAGGATCAACTCATATTCCTTCTATGTAGTTTTTATTTATGATGTAATGATATTTAAAATTTTTAATGGATAAATATAACATTTTATTCTAACAAACTCTCAGATAAGTGGTTGAACATATTTGATTTGAATATGCATCATACAATCTAAAACAATGTTAACATGCCAATGCTTATAGATTTCTAATTTATAGGTTCACTAACATTTTAGAGTGACCTCGAGGGTACATTACCGCATCGTCTCATCTTCTACTATTTAGGTGAGAAACTTTCATGAGGTGTTTATGGACTTCACTATTGGGCCCATTATGTTTGGTAATTAGAATGTGTCTTTGATGCTTGCATTGTACAAACCAGTATAATATGAGCATATACCCGCCACTTACCATTAATATAATTTTCCATTAGCGTACTAGCTAACCACATCACAAATATGATTGCTTGAATGAAGTTTGTCGTTCCCTTTTTGTATCTCTTTTGTGACTACAATCCTTTTCTCCCTTCTAGTTTTCTCTTTTGTGACTACAATCCTTTTCTCCCTTCTAGTTTTCTCTTTTGTGACTACAATCCTTTTCTCCCTTCTAGTTTTCTCTTTTTATGTATTATGAACCAAACAGTGTGGTTGATAGTTAAATGATGTGCAATCATTCCTCATGTGTTAATTATGTGCAAATCATTGTAATCATCCATGGACCTTGTATCTCAACTTCCTTAAAATTTTTTAAGGGTTGTAGCCTTTTCTAATTATTTTCTTCTTGGCATAAATTTTAGTCTTTTCCATACTCTTATGGTCTAATTGACCATTTATTCTGGTTTGGATCTCTCTGATAGTTTCTTAAGGATGTTTACTGGATAATGTCTAACTACTTTTTGATATGAATGTATCATGACAATATTTCTTTTTTCAATGAAAAACTTCATTGCTAGATGGGGGGTTGATAACTCCCTGCTATATACAGTTTTCAAGTCTTTTTATTCAGATTTCATGTAATTTTATTTTGTTGCATTGAATTAACACAATGCTGAATTTTGGTTAAAAAACCACATGATATATTTATAGTATTTTAACCATATATGAAGTTTTATAAGTCAAAATAAAGTGAAACTAATTAAAACTAAATTTAATATTCGTATATACATTTTTCAAGAAGACACATAAATTCAATTGGGCTTTATTCGCACAAATTTTAATTAAAAACACTTTGTTTATGAAAATGCAAGGCATTTACTCATGAATGCAACATTTCTCTAATTTTTGGTAAGCCAATTGGCCCTAGCCCCAAACACAAGGAATTTTGTTTGAAACAAATGGTGTTCCCATAATCATTCAAGTTGCGTCAAATATTCAAAAACCTAATTTTTTACCACTACTATTTAAGTAGAGGAAACAAGATAGATAATCATATTTTGGATAGGGAAATACTACCTTGGAGAGAAAACTTAAATTGAAGATTGAGATAAAAGTACAATTCAACTCAAAATTAAGAAGTTAAAGTTTTTCCCTACAATATTTTATGTGTAGTATCTATGTTGTTTTTTTTATATGTTCTTACTAAACCACGACTAGGTAATTTTGAAATTATGGGGATGAGTAACTAAATTTTCGACAACCTTGTACACTCAACAAAATTTTCATTTTGAATTATTATTAATATATTGTTTATATAATATATGTTCTTTATGCCTTTTATTGGTTGACCAACTTTAAATTGATTTATGATTTGCTTTGTGATACGAGAGTGGAATTAGCAAATGTTGTGAATTATATACTCTCGCCTTTCACTGCATAAAGATACGGGTGAATCCTTGAAACTAATATATTTATGTTAAGACCCACACTTAATATAAAATTGTAATTATCCAAGAGATTAAGGATTAACTTAGATATTAAATATTTAATTGCCAAGAGATTAAGCTTATATATTCTTGGAAATCGATAATAACATCTAATAATGAGTTTAATGGCAAGGTCAAATTAGGAGTACCAAGGGAAACCCAAGTCAACCTCATTCTTGACATATTTTATCATTAAAATCTAAACACCAGTCCTTTAAATAATTTTATCTTTTACCAATGCAAAACAATCAACATAACCTTTTGTTCAACTAATTATGAAACATTCAATTCAATATTATTTGCGGTCTTCATGTTCAATACTCTGTAGATCTTTCCGTTTTATCATCACTTGAAACGATTCAACGCACTTGTTGAAATCACTATTATCCATTGATACAATGGTCCCAACATCGTTTGAGTATTGGTCTTTGAATTATGAGTTTGTATATCGATGTCCCTTCAACCACTAGTAATCACATCTCTAGTTACTTTGATCCAACGTCTCATACAAAAGTCTTATTGATCCTATGAATCATATTATTTTGACATTGTCCTCCAAGAATCCTATTAGAGTGTTATTGTACGATTTAATGGTAGATTCGGGTAAACCTATTGCATATAAGCTTCCTCAAATATAATTTTGGTTGAGTTGATTTGATATATCAGGATCCTCTTTACATTAATATTTTCCATTCTAATATTGACGATCATTTGACTGTCTTGTTGTATATTATCCCCTTGAAATCCTTATTTGAAAACATTATGATTGGTAAGACATAATTGACCTACGTGAGTGCGCACACAAAATTTGAGGTGTGTAGATGTATTTTATTGGACAAAGGGAGTGTCTTCATCTCGCGAACACTACAAATATGAGATTTGTCTACATCATAAGGGTTATAAATCATATTTTCCCTCTTTTGTACCCAATGACCTTTTTTGAGGTTCAGGTGAGCTGGAGCCCCCAAATGGGATTGTGACATGACTGAGACGGGGTCTTCTGTTCCACATGCTTGTGTAGGTGTTCTTCTCGAATCGGAATCAATATGAATCTCTATCCCATGAAAATTATCAGTGGAATGATTATGTATCCTATTATATTCAAAGTACAACCTCATATATGCGTCACTCTTCAACTCCGTTTGATGAGCTAAGTTGATGAAATTAGAGTAATAAGTATCTTTGAAAATTATTAGGGTCTCTCTACTAGTGGATTGAAGTTTGTGAAATAATATCTTCTTCGATCTTTCTCTCGATATTTTTTCGTTGTCTCGTAAGCTACCCCGATCTCGATCATTGGTAAGTGTATATTTTGTAGTCTTGTATTCCATTTGAAGCTACCTATTCTATTTTTAAGTTCATTTAGTGTCTTGGATGGATTTAACACAAAGGATTAAGAAAAACGTCTCGGTTTCATACATGCTTGTATAACACACAATGCTATTGTTGACTTCAAATTCTTGACCTTACATGTTTATCCATTTATGCGATCTATAAACAAACTGAGGGATTCATATAATCTTCGTTTGATAATGACTATGCTTATCAAGTTCTTTTGAGTTATCCAACTTTTCATGAACCATAGTACAAATATATCCCCCAATTTTTTCATTATTGGGTTGAATGTAGAAGTATAATGGTCAATAGGAAGGGGGAGGGGGTTTAACAAACATTCCCTTATTACAAAAATGTTTCAAAAGGTTTTCAAGATGCACGAGAGAGGAAGTTTTAGAAAAAATATGTTATGGACCGATTTACATGATTTACTTAATGAATAAAATATACAATGAAAATTGAAATGACGAAATTACTAACATACAATTTGGAAATTAGTCATAATAAAATCTCAACGACATGTTTGAATGAAATTTTATTAACCAAATTAAGAATCTAATATTACATGTTTATTTAGATATAATCACCAGAAAGAATATTTAGTAGACAAGATCTAACACAGACATAGGCTTAAATATTAAAAGGTTATGAATGATAACCCTAACAACATACAATTATATAAAGAGATACAAACATATGAACATGCAAATTATACAAAAATTTAAAATATGGATAAAGAGAATTATACATCGGTATGTTTACTGGTTCAATTTGACATGCTCATTTACACCTAGTTCAGTCTCTAATGGTGAATCATTGAAAATAAGTTGGTCTTCCATTATTTACAAATTACTACACAATGTTTTTGTACAATAGATAATCACAGTCAATTCAGAAAACTTAAAGTTAAATGCGTAAGCAACACATATCCAAATCTTGATTATCCTTCTGTTGAACACAACAAAGGTGCCAAATCTTCAAGATCTTCACTCAATCTTGAGACAATCACCTTCCTGAAACCAAAGCATTCCAAGATTCTATATACATCGATCTTCACTTGATCCTACATGAATCCCCTTGTCCGAGTTTTTGAATTGCTAAAGGAGTTAAAGCTCAAATATTTCTTTCGTATTCGTCTTCACTCAACCCTACCAAAATTCCCTTGGAGAAGAAATTTCTCTTTTTTTTTTCAATGGAAGTCCGTGTCCATAATCCATAATCACAATTCGACTCTTTAGTCTGAGATTACAAACAAGCATCACAAAAATATTAAAATCCCTAATGTACCTTTAAACTACCACTCACACTCAATATTAGAGTTGAGTAACTGGACAATGAGGTTTTTGGCTAAAGGTTGAAGATGATTAGTTTTCATATGAATCTCACACAACACTTAATCAGAAATCACAAAATCAACACTAAAGGAAGTTTTTATTTAAGTTTTAATTGAGAGAGAAAGTGTTTGTGAATGAAAGAACACTCTTTATTTTTTAAGGATTATGAAAAATATGAGTAACGATTCTAGAGAGAGAAATAAAAATGATTTATGTATGTGTTAGAGATAAGGCACAAAATAGGTGAAAAACAAGAAATTTGATATGAGTTAGATCCTAAAATTATGATTTGAATAAAATGAAAGAGTGACTTGAATAAAGGTGATAAAACTTGGATTTCACGTGTTTGATTCGGGTCATGATTCATATCATGTGATTCAAGTCAAGAAATCACTTGATTCGAGTCACACCACTAGAAATGAATTCCAAAAAAAATTGTTCATGCATAATTCAAATCAACCGTAACTATGATTCAAATTAAGGTGCCTTTGATTTTTTTAGGCAAAACCTTGATTTGAATCAAGGTTACAACACCAATTTTCGAGTTTCATTTTTATTTCTTGATTCGAATTAGCTAAAGTTGTAATTCAAATCAAGCTTATAAACATCTTGTTTTAAGATTTCCAAATTGTGATTCAAGTCATACAGACTTGACTTTTGATCATTTTTCTCAATTTAAAAAAGATTGCATTTCAATCTAACTGAAAATCAAAGATATATAGATGTAATGCACATCAACTACGAAAAATAGTAAAACTGAAATTATGACAAAATGATCAAATAAAAATAAAAAAATAAGTAAAAAAATATCTAAAATATGACAGAATATCAAATATAGATGAAATCACATTGTTTTTGACAAAACAATTTCAGTTACTTGTCATACTTCTTTAGAAGGTGAGGGGAACCATAATAGAGCAACCATCTTAAAAATACATGGGAAAACCTCACACATTAGGGAATCTAGTGTTCTCTCAATTGTCATCTTAAAACTAAATGAGGCTAAATGCTCACGTGAATCCATTTTCAGTCATATTATTCTATCGTTGGAAGACAAAATTATTTGAGAAACAATTCCTTGTTGATCTCGTCAATGAAAGGGAGTTGGGCCATATTATCCATTGTACTTTTCTTTCTTAGTGCATCTCGACAGGATGATTTCCTTCATCATTCTGAGTTGCCATCATTGTAACCACAATCCTTTGAAAGGGATTTGTTTTGACGTCTTCAAATACCCTCGATGATATCCACCTTTTTATCAAGTCTTGTAACTTGTGTCTCCATATTGTCCATGCTATTTTTTGGTATCAAGTCACCATTGTTATGTCATGTTGGTGAGGAGATATCTGGATGTTGGAATCACGTTATTTCTTCTCCATGCCACCTTGGTAATTGCAAACGAGGACTGTTATTTTATGGTTTTAAAAAATTGTCATTGAAGAAATTACCAAGTTAAGTCGCATACTAGGTTGCTCTCTTTAAGACATTTCACGACACTGCTCAAAGTTGTGCAAAGGATTCACTCAACCATGATGCCTCAGGAATAAAACTATCGAATTCTATACTTTATGATTAATACTTGCACAATAGACAACCAGTCTTAAAATACACCCTTTAATGGTACTATGACCCGTCTAATATGGTATAAGTACTACTTGTAGTATCTGGTATAAAGAACAATCGTAATTTCTCAAATGAGGAGAAATATAAATAATTCTCCAAAGAGAATTCAATAATGGTCATTTGACCATTCAAAATATTTTCTCAAACAAAGAGAAATTCAAATAATTCTCCAAAGAGAATACAAAAATTAATACTTGATAGTATCTCAACTCAAACGAGGAGAAATTAAAATAATTCTCTAAAGATAATTCAAGAAAATACTCAAAAAATTCAACAAGTAGAAAGAAAGGGGGAGAAGTTGGCGCTTCAAAATTTTGAAAGACGCAGAGTTATGAGAGTTGGGAAGGAAAAACTCAATAGAATATTTTGGTGTGTTTTGGAATGAAATACGTGATTTTATTATATAGTGAAGTAAGTTGGCCAAGATATCTAATCTAAGCAATGCAGGACTAAGGAATTTTTTCAATTTACACACACACACACACACACTTATTTTTTCTAACAATGTGGAGCTTAAGGAAAATTTTCAAATTCATCTCCCTATTGAAATATTGACATGTTCCAACAATCCCCTACTTTAATTTAAAAAGTGTTTCAGAAGTAACGTAAAACGTTTATAAGATTGTGCATAAGTAGAGTTGTCTACGACTTGAATATTTGTGTAACAAGTAGGATTCTGATCCAAACAAGAGTGACATAACTGTCTTGAAATCTATCTCAAACATCAAACTTGCACACAACCTTTTCTTAAAATGTATTCTAATATACCCATGCTTTAATGGACATGCAAATCTATCCCTGTTTAGTGAAAGCTCTAGGAATTCTGCCTCAAAATTTCATAGGAACCGACCTAAGTTCCGCAATCACATAGGTGAGTATATCAAGAGTACGCATGTATCTAGGTGCTCCCTCATACAAAGTATATATCTCATTAAAATATTCTATCATCTCATCTTATTTTAGCTTCAGGGTTAATTATTCTCTTATTTATAGTAGCTTGATCACCTCATATGACTCATAACTTGTTATTACCCATTAAACTTATTTCTTGGGTTCTCCAGTCTATTAGGCCCGGTTGCCATCATGAGAAAATCATTCCTCTAAGGCATTAGTTTCATCTTCTTGGATGTATTATGGACTTTCTCTCTAGTCAATCCTTTCGTCAAAGGATCTGCTGAATTTTTATCAATGTGTACATGATCCACTCTTACAACTTATTTAGAGATACAATCTCTAACAATGTTGTGCTTCCTTCTTATTTGACGTCTCTTACCATTATAATAACAGTTCTTAATTTTTGCAATAGACGCGGTACTACTATAATGGATCAACACAACAAGCATCTCTACCAACTTACTTTTTCACTGGCATTCTCTAATGCTATCATTTTAGACTCCATCATGGACTAGGCCAAGATAGTCAATTTCTTTGATTTCCCGAATACAACTCCTCCAAGTATATTGAATATATAACCACTAGTTGCTTTAGAATCATCTGGTAAGGCATTCCAATCTGCATCACTGTACCCTTCAAGTACACCAGGAAATCTCTGATAATGTAAACCGAGATTCATGATCATCCTAAGATATCATATGATTCTCTTAATGGCTTTTCAATGCTCATTGCTCGGTCTACTTGTAAACCTTCACAACAATCCTACGACATATGCAATGTCGGGTCTAATAAAATAAGTGGTTACCCATGACTGCCAATTATGCTTTCATACTCAGTTTGTCTAGCACTATCAACAATGCTCTTAAATAGTTCAACACCAGGATCGTGTGCAAGCAGATTTTTAATCAAAATAAATATATTTCTTTAAGATCTTCTCCACGTAGCGAGATTGATCCAAATATATTTCCTTTATATATATAGTGATCTTGGTTCCAAGAATCACTATGACTACTCAAAGGTCTTTCAATCAAAGTTATTACACAACAGTGATTTCACATCATTAACGACATAAAGGTTTTTATCCAAATATGAGTAATTCATCCACATAGATACATATGATATTGCAAATTCCATTTTCAAATTTTTAATAACCGCATTTGTCACTTTTATTCACTTTCTACTCATTAGATGTCATTAAGTTATCAAACTTTTCATGCCTTTGCTTTGAAGCTTATTTTAAACCATACAAATACCTATCGAACTTTTAGACCTTATTTTCTTGCCCATGAATCACGAACTCTTTCGGTTGATCCATATATATTTATTATTCTAAATCACTGTTTAAAAAATTGTTTTAACATCCATTTGATGTACTATTAAGTTATAAATAACATCAATTGAAATCAATGCCCTAATGGATGTAATTCTAGTGGCTGCAGAAAAAGTATTAAAGAAATCTATATTTTCTCTTTGCCTAAAACCTTTGGCTACAAGGTGAACCTTGTACTTATCAAGTTTTCCATCAGGTTTTTAGTTTCCTTTTTAAAACCCGTTTACAAATGATTAGTTTGCAACTAGGAGGCAAGTATACTAAGTGCTAGGTCATGTTAGATTCTAGAGACTATCTTATCGTTAATAGTTTCTTGCCACAAATCTACATCCAGATATGACAAGAATTCTTGAAAATTTGTTGGATTTTCTTCTACTGTATAGGCCACATAGTTGTGGCCATAGTCTTTAGCAAGTCTGACTTTTTTACTTCATCGAAGTTTTATTTCTACTTCGTTCTTGCTTTTGGTTCTTCTTATTACATGGATGTGATTCGATTTAGTGCCCCCACTATTTCTTGATTTGAAAGGAAATTTGTCTTCATAGAATGCAACATAATTTGATTCTATGATAACTTTATCATTTAGGTCATAACACCTACATTCCTTACTATTTGCTTCATACCCAACATATACACATTCATAGGCTCTACTAGTGAGTTTAACTCGTTCCGGGTCCAGAATTCGGACATAAGGTAGACAACCCCAAGTTCTAAAGTATGATAAGTTTGATTATCTTTTCTTCAATATCTCATAAGGAGAAATCTTATTTTTAGACTTGGGAGCTCTATTCAGGACATAACAAATAATCAATAAAATCCCCCCCGCCACCAATGAGACACAACACCAAAATTCAACATAATAGCAATGGCTAGCTCAATAAGTACTACATTCTTTCTTTCCGCTTTACCATTCATTTTCGGAGAATATGGTGCAGTTGTTTCATGTGGAATTCCATGTTGTTTATATAATTCATTAAATAAACTGGAATCATATTCAGTTCCCTTATCACTACGAAGTCTCTTAATCTTCTTGCTAAATTTACTTTTTAATTTCATTCACATAATTCTTAAACATATCAATTTCATTTACAAAAGTATCATTCTTAGTGATTGTCTAAAAATCTACACAAATAGACTGACTACATCATGCCTTATTCAGAAGAAAAAACTAGATTCTTTATAATCTAAGAGTATGCAAGAAATTCTTTAAGATTAAAGTCTTTTCGGAGGTGGACTTCAGCTCCACTTATCCAATACCAGGAACATTAGTGGTATGAGAAACTCCAAAGAGAAATTTAAATAATTTTTAAAAGAGAATCCAAAAATTAATACTTGATAATTTCTCAATTCAGATAAGGGGAAATTTAAATAATTCTCTAAAGAGAATTCAAGAAAATACTCGGAAATTAGGAAAAATTAAATTAATTCTCTAAAGAGAATTTAAGAAAATACTCGGAAAATTCAATGAGTAGAAAGAATGGGGGAGAAATTGGCATTTCGAAAATTCAAAAGACGACAAAGTTGTAAGAGTGAAACAAAAGGTATATCACTAGAGTGGGTGATATAGTCTCCGTATCAAGTGAGTTGTTTTTATGCATTATTCTCTAAGTTCGTTCTCTGAATGAGGTGGTGTACCTTAAAAATACTCCAATACCAAAGTCAATTTCCCAAGGCCATAACATGCTCAATTTTTATGATATGAAAGATTTCCAAGTTGTACAATCAAATTCAAGATGCCTACTTCAACTTTGGTGTTTGGAGTGAGATCTAATTCAACTTTTATGAGCATGTGATATGAGAATACATTATAGGTCAATTTTGCCCTATACCATTGAACACATGATTTTTCTCAACTTCAAAAATGCATAACTCTATCATTCTAAATCCAAATGACATGAAATTGGTGACCATTTTGAAGGCATTTGAAAGAGATACAACATTAGTGAAGACACATTTCTCATTTGGAGCTCACATAAAAAGTTAAGTAAGGTGGAACATTGAGATATATGACTTGACACTTAGAAAAAATTTCAACATGTTGAAATTTCCAAACTTCCACCTCAAAATTCACCATGATACAAGTTCCAAATGAAAAAGTGTCAAACATAAAAGTTTTTTCCCTTGATCTAAGCTTTCCAAAGAGTCCTATTTCATGAATTTTGGATGAGGTTTGCTAGGGCTGCGCATGGTCTTAACAGGTCTGCATCAAGTGAAAAAATCAAATGTCCAAAACTTCACATTGCATTGCCTTGCCATTCAAGCATCATTTGAACTTCAGTACAATTGGAATTGGATCAAAATGGATTGCTTCATGGGCCTATACACGCCCATGCAAGCTTGTGCATGACATTGCCAAATTTAGCAAAATTTCAAGTGTGCAATTATCAATCCCAAATGCTATAAATACATGACCTCTGAGCTCATTTCAAATGGACCTTGCGCGCCAGCTTTGCCCCCTCTTTTCAACTTGAAAATTGAGTTTGAATCTCACTGTTTGGAGATTCAAAAACTCCAGGATCCAAACCACTTCTGCAAGCTCCTCGAGTGTGATCAAGTCAAGTTTGAAGCAAGCAAGATCCAGTTCTGCACAACATTGAAGGTATTTTTCAAAAAGCTTCTCCTATTCGATTCCCACTCAATTCTCATCAATTCTCTTGGATCTTTGGTTGTCTGAAGTCCTACCAATATAGGCAAGAAGATTGAGTTGCTTTGAGGTCAAATCGAAGCAACTCAATTGACACAACTCAAAATTCAACTCCTCATATCTTTCTATACGTGTGGAGTTAGTTAAAATTGAGGTCAGATTCGTGTTCTACGCCATTTTTCTTTCAGATCATGTCCTCCTTTTGCTATTATGTGATGGTGATGACTGAACCAGTCCGGTGAGCCTCGCCTGAGAAAGTGACCGGAGTTCCAGCGCCGGTGGTGTGCTGGACAGGTTCTGAGCCATTGATCTTCACTACGCCAAAAACTGGAATAGACAGCGCCCCTTAGAGGGCGCTTTATTACAAAAGCGCACTCTAAAGTGAAGAGAAAAAATAAGGAGCATACTATTGGAATAGACAGCGCACTTTAGAGGGCGCTTTTGTAACAAAGCGCACTCTAAAGTGAAGCGAAAAAATAATGAGGAAATGGAGGGACACCAATAGAGGACGCTTTATTGAAAGCGCCCTCTAAGGGTAACCTTAGAGGGCGCTTTTGAAAAAGCGCTCTCTATGTCCATGTACATTTCCAGTTTATAAGGCGCTTTTGGAAAGCCTTAGAGAGCGCTTTTAGAAGCGCCCTCTTAGGCCCCCCTTAGAGGGCGCTTTTGTAACAAAGCGCCCTCTAAAGTGAAGTAAAAAAAAAATAATGAGAAAATGGAGGGACAACAATAGAGGGCGCTTTAGTGAAAGCGCCCTCTAAGGTTACCCTTAGAGGGCGCTTTTAAAAAAGCGCTCTCTAAGTCCATGTACATTTCCAGTTTAGAAGGCGCTTTTGGAAAGCCTTAGAGAGCGCTTTCAGAAGCGCCCTCTTAGGCCCCCTTTAGAGGGCGCTTTTTTTACAAAAGCGCCCTCTAAGGTCCCCTTTAGTAAACATTAAAATTATAACATATACTGCATGTCTCTTTATTTTCCCTCTCTACAAGCTATTTCGTTTACGTAACTGGGTTTTCTCTCTACTGCGTCCACCGTCTACTGCAATTACTCTCGTCCTCCGTTCGTTCTCCCTCCCTCACCGTCGTCGTCGCCATCGCCTTTTTCTGCTGCTGCGTTCACGTTCACCTCCACCGTCACTGTTCACTTTCTTCTCCATCGTTACCGTCACCTTGAAGGTATTTCTCTTCTCCATCTTTACCGCTCACTTTCTTCATGTGTTTGATTAGGGCATTTTCTAAACTTAGTTTTACATTTTGTGCATTATGTTGATTAATGTTGTTTAGGGCAAACTGAGTTTTTTATTTCTGATTGAAAACTGATATCATTTGAAGTGTGTAAGAGCTTGTGCTTGGAAGTTTGATGATTATGGATGCAAGTTTGTTCATGTTCCAAACACCATAAGTTTGCATTGGTCTTTTGCATGCAGTAGGTGTGTGTGAGTTTGCATTGGTCTTTTGCATGCAGTAGGTCTTTTGCATGAGAAATGGAAGGTATATGAATGTGTTCACGTATTGAATCATTGTCTTACTTGGGTCTTATTGAATCATTTCTATATTACAGATAAAATGGCTAACCAAGACGATACCCATTACGCGAATGGATCACGTAACAATGTTGAAAAAGAAATCAAACGAGGATTGACTGTTATGAAGTCAATCATTCGTGCAAGAGACAAGGGTGTAAAATTTGAAGTACATTGGAGTGCTGAAGACCAACTAATTGAGCCTAACGGTTCAATGTTGGCAAGTTACATTGGTTTCCTTGTTCGACAACATATTCCGATTACATGTGATAATTGGAGAAGTCCGGACTTGAAGGTTGGCAAAGAAAAAATATGGTCGGAGATACAGGTACTTACCATATATTGTTATATGTTTTTTTTGTTGACTATTTGTTGACCATATATTGTTATAATATTACTTTATAATAACACACTCCATGTGTATGTTTTTTAGAGATCCTTTCACATCGATGAAAGTCGGCAAAAATATTGTATTCAATTAGCCGGAAAAAGACTCCGAGGATTTCGATCCTTTTTGTCCAACAAATTTCTCAAGGATGAGGAAGGAAAATTTGTTGAAGCAGAACGGCCAATGAAGTATGCCGAGATTATTTCAGCCGATGAATGGAATAACTTTGTCGCCAAACGAAGAAACGAAAAATTCCATGTAATGTCTATTAATTATGGTATTATACAATTGTTAAGTTACTTGGTTCTAATATGCCTTAAACTTTTTTATCCAGGAAGTAAGCGACATAAATCGGAAAAGGGCATCAAAACCCGCGTATCCGTACAAAAAAGGGCGTACGGGATATGCACGATTACAACAAAGAATTGTGAGTATATTCAAATGCTATGAGCTTATACATTGTCACAATATGTTATAATTGATGATCTTATAATCTAATTCAATGTGTAGCTAACCGAGGAGAAAAGTGACGCAACATCTCTTCCGGAGCACGTATTATGGAAGGCTGCTCGGGTTGGGAAGGATGGGGCTGTCGTTGAAGCGGTCCAAACTGTTTATGACGAATGTGTAAGTATATGTAATATTATTTCTTTAATTATATCGAAAATTTTGTTAGATATATAATTCATTTTTAATCTCCTCTAATAATATTTCAGGAGACTTTATCCCAAACCGTACCTTCAACCGAGGTCCAGGATTGCAGGAGCGTACTTAGTCGAGTACTAAATGTTCCTGAGTATTCCGGTCGTGTGAGGGGTAAGGGTTTTGGTGTGACTCCGTCGTCATTTTATAAAAAACCAAAAACAAAAAATCCTACCAACAAAGAGGTGATGGAGATCTTGGCGGAGTTAAGGGCACAAGTACTCCAACTGCAAAACGAGAATGCAAGGTATAGAGAGGAAAGGTGCGCCTCCGAGGCAAAAGATACTAGTGACCGAGCTAGTATCAATTGTCAACCGAAATTTCCCGAGGTAATTATATATGTTATTATGAAATTAAAATAGCACTTTTTTACTTGACACATATACACGTTAACAATAACATTTATTATTGGTTTAGGGCATTTCACCTTGTCAGCTGTATCTATCGTCACCAACTTATCGCATGGTTGGCAAGGGAAAAGTGCACAACACTTCGGGTGAATTACTTCACAATAATCCCTTCCCGGTGGGATATATGAAAGTTTCGGTTGACCTTGTATTAGATACCGACGCGCTTCTACCATTACCTGACGTTGTTTCAGAGACAACGTTGATGCGAGAAGCAGTCGGATCCTTTGTTGGATGGCCGTCAGATCTAATTTTCCCAGATGCCGAGGTATATATGTTCTAAATGATTATGAATCTTTAGTATTCACATTTCAATTCAGCTACAATTATGATATTTAATCAATCCTTATTACATGGTAATGTTAGACTCCTACAAGACCCACGCATAAAGCTGGTAAAGGGATTTCAAGACGCATCGAGTCGGTTGCATCTCTAAAAGAGGTACAAATATATATACCTATTGAATTATATACGCAACGATTCTGTTGCATCACAAAAAGTCATGATTTAATTTATATGAATTTTTAGGTTCCCGGTCGAAAGTTGAAAAAAGCTGGTAACGATATTCCTCCAACGACGTCCGGGACAAAATCTCAAATTATGATGCGTCTTGAGAAAATGGTGAATGAGTCCGATATTATGCAAGGGGCCATTCGTACTATAGATTTTGATGAAGGTGTTTTCGGAGCTGCTCATTTCGAAATAATTGCAAAGGAGGACATGCAACAACTTTTTGAACACGACGAATTGGGCATCGCTGTCATTCATACATACATATGGTACTCCGATCAATCTATAATTTACTTAGTTGAACAATTTATTTACACATTTCAATGAGTAGCTAAAGTTTATTATGTTTCTATTTAAGGTATATGTATGTAACATTGCTGCGGGGAACTGAATTGTGTAACCGTTTCAATTTTATTGCTGCTTCCCGTATCAACGCAACGTTAATAACGAAAAATCCAACATCCGTAAAGAATGATCTAGTCGATAGATTCATGGCGGCCGGCGATAAGACTACACCCAGTTTGTATTTTTTACCGTTTAATTCTGGCAACGGGTTAGATTTTCTTTCTAATAATTTCATTCTAATCTATGTATGTATATCTTTTACGTAGAAAATTTTCATTCATCTAAATTTTTGTTTTATTTTACAGTGGTCACTGGGTGTTGGTTGCTATGGATCTTTCGAGACTAATAGTGTATTATCTCGATTCGTTATCGGGTGATTGGAGTAAATATCCGAGTATGAAGAAGACGGTTGACGCGTAAGTGAAATTCCCCTAAATATTCGTGTGTATTTGTATATTTAATTATGTCTGTCAGATTGATCTCAATATACGTTTTTATTTTGTTAGGGCAATAATAAAATTTAGATCGAAAAAGAATTATCGCAATAGGAAGGACATTACCTGGATCAGAGTTCAGGTATATATTAAGTATCTTATTTTTGCTTATAATAGTGTTTGTTTTTTTGCTTATAATAGTGTTTGTAAGAAATTAACTATATATATATATTGTTTGTTTTTCTGTGTAGTGTCCTCAACAAAATAATTCGGTCGATTGCGGATTTTTTGTATTGAGATTTATGAGAGATATCATTGCGTTGAATCGTATAGACATCCCAAAAATGGTATGGAATAATAACTTAGGGTTTATTTTAATATTATCGGATATTTCATCTAATTTGTTACTAAATCATGAATATGTTTTATTCTCTTAATTGTAGTACTTTGAGGAATACAAATCTTACTCAAGAGCTCATTTGGATGAAATGAAGGATGAATTGTGTCAATTCATTGTTGATCAAAGAATCATATAGCTAGGTTGTATATTGTTGTACATATATGTATGGAATGTTGTTGTTGTATGCTGTTGTTGTATATATGTTGTATATTGTTGTTGTACTTTTACTAACTCATGAATATGTTGTTGTATATTGTTGATCAAAGAATCATATATTATGTTGTATATATGGAGGATTAATGTTGTATATAAATGGATTCATGTTGTATATATCAATGGATTAATGGTGTATAACATTGGATTAAAGGATGAAATCAATATGAATTTTACACTTTTGCAGCATGCGAACAGGTTACCAATTAAATATCCACTGTTTTTCAAACAAATTTTTTTAAAACAACTAACACTTTAGAGGGCGTTTTCTGTAGGAAGCGCCCTCTAAACATTTTACATTGACAACTTTAGAGGGCGCTTTATCCAGAAAGCGCCCTCTAAACACTTTACATTGACAACTTTAGAGGGCGCTTAACACTTTAGAGGGCGCTTTATGTAGGAAGCGCCCTCTAAACATTTTACATTGACAACTTTAGAGGGCGCTTTGTCCAGAAAGCGCCCTCTAAACACTTTACATTGACAACTTTAGAGGGCGCTTTCTGGAAAAAGCGCCCTCTAAACACTTTACATTGACAACTTTAGAGGGCGCTTTCTCCAGAAAGCGCCCTCTAAGGTGTCCCTTTATGGACCACTCCAGAGGGCGCTTTTTTCTGAAAGTGCACTATAATGTGGCCCTTAAAGGGCCACTTTAGACAGCGCTTTCTCCAGGAAAACAAAGCGCTGTCTTTACCTATGCCAGCGCCACTTTAGAGGGCGCTTAAAAGCGCTGTTATAGGCCAAAATAAGCGCCCTCTTTTCCCTTATTTGGCGTAGTGCTTGTTTAAAATGTTTTAATCTCACGCGTTTGTTTTGATTACCATTCCTGTGGCGCATTGACTTTAGTTCATGGTAGAAAGCGCGTTGATGACCACTTGATCTGCCACCTCAAATAATGAGGGAGATCAAGTGGTCCACGTTTTTTCTGATTATTTGAATTTAATTTAATTTGTTTTATTTTCATTAATTCATATTAATTTTAATATTGATCCAAAAAAATATGAGAGTTTCACCAAAAAAATTTAAATAAAATCCTCTTTCACATTTTGAATTAAAATTATTTTTTGGATCATTATTAATATTTTTCATGATTTAATTGATTTTGTGAATATTTTTAATTGTTTAAAAATACTTTTAAGTCTCCAAAAATTCTGAAAAATTTTCTCCAAGGTCCTTTGACCTTGTTTGACCTATGATAAATCTCATGGCCATTTCTTTGGTGTTTTGATGAGATTTTAGGAATTTGACAAACCATATTTAATTTAATGCATTATTTTTAGTATTTTTAAATTGAATAAATGTTAAATAATTGCGTTGAGCCATTTTGATGGTTTGTATAAGTTTGACTTGTGTTGTTGGGCCTTGATCAAGGTTGATTTGACTTTGTTAGGTTAAGATAATTGGATTTAGGGGATTAATGGAATGTACATTCCATCTCCCAAAATGAATGAATGATCTTAATTTGGTAAAAATCCTCCTTTGTCCAATTTGAGTTTTGATCCATTCCCCTCCCTCTTCATCTAATTCCCCTTCTTTATGCATCCATTTCATTTGACCTATGATATCTCAACATCCTAAGGCTAGTTGATTACAAAATCAACATAAGTATGGAAGAGATTAGGCCACCTCTTTTGCATATTCTTTTTGTGTGTGGTATGTTTCATGAGCATAGTCCATTATACTATGTCTCTAACATTCATTAACACCAAAGTTCTATTGCCCGACCTCAAATAGTTGTGACTTTTACATAAGTCCAATTACGATTGCTTAATATAGCGCTAAATTTTTGACATAAAAGGCATAACATTCTAGTTAGTGAGATTGTAAGTCTCCCCTCTTTCATGATATTGTATGGAAACTTGACCTTTTTTCCTTCCTTTGGAAGATGTCTTGGTTGAAGGATTCATGCTTGTGACAAGTGGGTTGAGTGTTCTCCGAAGAATGACTTAAACAATAAAAAGCAAAATAATACTAACTTCTAACTCATTAACAACTAACATTTAATTTCAAGTCTTTTACTTTTAATGCACTTTATCTTTAATCCTTATTCATTTGCCATTACTCATTCCATTCTAATTGTTTATGTTAATGTCATTTTCACTTTGTCCATTTGGACCATATTTTGTGATATATTTTGCTTGTGTATATTTTGTTTGCTTATGTGGTCTTTGACCATTAATGTACATAATAAGAACAAAAACCCTAAAAAACTTCTTGTGTGGACTGTTGGTTTGATCTGAGGCAATTGGACTTAGAATTTAGGCAACACTCCCTATGCAAAGGACTTGGCCAATGCTAACTTTCATATAACCAAGTGCTTACAATTTGAAACTTCATCTGATACATCATTGGAGATCCCTTTGAGTTCATCTGCAACATGATCATTGTGAAGTTGTTATTCTGAACCCGTGACTTGTGGAATTCATCTGTTACATGGGCAAATGTGAAGGAGATCATGGAGTGGCTAAAGCTTGAATGTGGCTATCTTTATTTGATGTCTTGCTCTTCAAGTTAGTATTGTATGCATTGTTTATTGCTTGATTCTAATATCCAAGGGAATTTGGGGTTTCTATATGACATTCTTGTCTATTGGATTTCAGCCCATTGGTCAAATCTTTTCAACTCTTAACTTTTAAATTTATGCTTAGGATTAGTCTCTTCATCTCCTTCACATATCTTTAATTTCAAAATCCCTCCCTCCTTTTAAAAAAACTTCTTTGCTTGTGCTTGTCTTTTTTAACTTAGACCCTTTGCAAATTAGAAACTTTGGTCTTATGCCATTGCATTTTCAAACTTCTTTTCTTAAATCAAACTTGTAAGTAAACTTAACTATACTTGACTTAAAATTTTCAAAAGTAAAAAAGAACTAACTCATTCAAACCATTTTCTAGGCCCTCGTGTCTTTCAAACTTCATTTTTGATTAAAAGCAATGCATCCACTTTGAAATTTGTATCACGAACTACGAGCTTTTGATCCCTCATTTTCATGTTGGTACGTAGGCACAAGTCCGAAGGTCTTGTCAAACACAAAAATATAATTAATGAGTTATTTTGTCATCCCCCCATTCTATTTGTTTGTAAATATCACTTTGTACAAAATACATATGCACACAAGAAAGGGCTCCCTAGGAGTACCTAGGATACTTTGGATGCTAACACCTTCCCTCTGTGTAACCAACCCCCTTACCTGTAATCTTTGGCGTTTTATTAGTTTTGATTTGAAAATTTCTTATTTTTGGGTTTTGTTCGTACTTTTCCCTTTTCCCTTGGAAACAATAAAAGCGCGGTGGCGACTCTTGTTATTTGATGTCTTGCTTATCCATAGATTGATGATCATGAATTTACCGCTACAATATCCATCATGTGTATATAAGTTATGATTATGATGACTTAACACTTTCCTTGATGGTTTCAAGGGAGTTCGACTTTAGTTACCACTACATTGTTGGGATCTTGAGGCATGCTTAAGTTTCATACAACCTCACAAAGACTTCAATATTTTTGTTGAAACAAAAGGTATATCACTAGAGTGGGTGATATAGTCTCCATATCAAGTGAGTTGTTTTTATGCATTATTCTCTAAGTTCGTTATCTGAATGAGGTGGTGTACCTTAAAAATACTCCAATACCAAATTCAGGAAGAGCATGATGAAGAATCATACGGGTGAGTTCTGAACTGAATGATCAACACAGTAAAAGACATGCCAATTCTATTAAAACCTTTAACTGTAAACAAGTTTATATCCAAGGATGATGTCGAGTAGGGGTGGATAGAAAATTGAAAATCGTATAAAACTCGCATTAATCGATAAATAATAAAAGAGATGGTCGATTCGAAACCAATCTAAGGTTCACAACCTACATTTTTCAATTACCAATAGATTGAAACGGACCTATTATGATTGAAAAGTTTAGTCCAATGAAATCCAACATCGCATAATAGAGTTTTCCTTTTTCTTTCTTTCAATACCTCTTGAACATGTAGCTCTTCATAAAATTTTACTATATTTTTAATGATAGTTTTACTCTTAAATCATTACACTTTCAATTGTGAAGTCCCATCTATCATTTTCTTTTATAATAACACTCAACCTTTATAATTATATATTATATTCAAGTGAGAATAGTTATAATTAAACTATTAATTTGTTTGTAAGAAACACTTAGGTAGCGTTTGGAAACAATGTCAAATTAATGAAGCTTTGAAATGTGAGAAAGGGCATACAAACAAAGAGCCAAACAAGTACTCCTATTAACTTTATTTTTTTCTCTGTTTTTTTTTGTCTTTGTCTCTCACATGCAAAATTAACCCACAGTTTACTTCAACTCAATGCAGCAATTAGCCATAGCCTGTAAATAATAAAATTGCAACTCATTACTATTGTATATGAGTTCTTCTTTTTCACTTAGGCTTTATTCATCAAATCTTTGCTTTAAAGAAGAGAAAAATGCAACAATTACTTTCATCTGTTACATTTTTTTAGGAAGAAGAAACATGTAAAAGAAAATATATTTCATATCTATTATGTTATTAATAAGTTGTAATAAAATTGGTTGATTATGATGGAATATAGTTCTATGTTTTATTTCTTCTTCCCGAGAGGCTTGCGATTATCCGTTTATATCAGACGAATGGATTTGGCTGATATATTCTCATCCGTTAGTTTGTTTGGATTGGTGATTTTTCATCCGAAACCAACCACTGTCTATCCCTAATGTTAAGAGTCGTCAACACACCACATACCGAGATGACCATATCAAACCTACGTCATATTGAGTTTGGTAATTGTGTGTTCTCTTTTTTCAACATAGGCATTCTTAGTATTTTATCCAAATTATATGTCTAAATAAATAAATAAGTTATTTCACTAGGCAAAAGTTATCATAATAAACGTTTGGGCCTTTTTATCATTTGATCAAAAGACCAATTTCTTGTTGGTGAGGTTTCAACTTGGCACCTCCACACTTAAACTTGACACCCCCTATATCTTATGAAAAGACAATATTAATCCTGTAATTTTTTTTTTCGAAGTTCATCTATCAGACGCGCAAATTTATAATTTTCTAAGGCGAAACCAGAATTTTCATTTGGCATACCAAAAAATTCAAAAACAATATGTTTTTTATCCTAAATAACGAAATTTGCGTGAATTTGTACCATAAATTTAAAATTTTCTGGTAATTGTGAAAACATTTTCATAAGAAATTTCATAATTTGCGGTATAAATGATCTGCAAATACTCAGAAAATTCAGAATTTTTGGTAGTTATAAAAACTTTATTTTACTCGAAAATTTTAAAATTAGAGAAATTTTCGGTAGTTATTAATCTTTTTTCTTTTTTATGTTTTTGGAAGTGAAATACAGGGGCGGAGACAAAACTATTGCAGGCAGAGCGACAAATAGAGCGGGAGATCAGGTTAGAACTGCTGAGGCTGAGTCTTCCCATATACGAGTTGGACGAGTGGTTCCAAATGGTTCACATTGAAAACCGTTGGCTGAGCATAGGCAGTTCCGCGCACCTCGTAGCACCCGACGCCATGCGGTGAGATCAGTTGAGCAAGCCAAAGATGATGCTAAAGTTGTTCATGCTCAGGGTGTGTAGGTTCAGAATGTTCATGATCTAGCGATCGAGACAGATGCGACACATATTAGTGTTGAGATTGTTGATAAGGTGGTCCAGCTCGATGTCGTTGTTGTTGATCTAGCCCCATCTGTTACTGCTGACACAGAGGTTACGACTCCTTCGATTGAGTCGTCTGTGCACACTGATAGAGCGTTCCCGGGAGGACCCATTTATCGGTCGGTGCTTACCGAGTATGTTGAATATGTGGCATACCGACTATATGGCAGGGAGATGTATATATAGTTTATGTTTAATTTAAATTTATTTATTATTGTTCCATGAAAGCTAATTGCTATATTTTTAAAAAAAATTGTTTGTTACAGGACCGTCTCCCACCGAAGGTAACATCGCACGGGTCGAAACTGAAGAACTTCGCAAAGACTCTGATGTCTGAGCAGGTCATGCGTATTGTACGTGATTTTGAACTCCTTGATTTTGTCGACTGCTCACTTACCATGCTCGATACTACACTTCTTACTTCTTTTATTGAGTGATGGCACAAGGAGACATCTTCATTTCATCTTTCATTTAGGGAAATGACTATCACTCTGGATGATGTCTCCTCATTGTTCCATCTCCACATCGCCGACGGATTCTGGACGACTCATATTATTAGCTCGTCACTTGCATGTTTGACTTTTGTACGTGATTTGGGAGTTTTTGATGAGGTCTTGCTGAAGGAGTTTGACTTTAACAGGGGTGCTCATCTTCGTATGTCTTGGCTTCGAGATAGGTACGAGGAGCATGTTGCGGCACAAAGGCATGAGGTTGCCGCTAGAGTGTACATGCTACATCTAATAATATATACTCTCTTTTCAGACAAGCCAGATGTTTATATTGACGCCCGATATATGTGCCCGTTCAATTGCCTTGACGTTACCAGTTAAGCTTAGGGGTGCGCTGCGTTGACCATCCTATATACAACACTTGGAGTGGCGACAACATTTGAGACCAAACAACTCGTTGGTTATTCGAGTCTATTACAGGTATTCTTTGAAATTATTATTTGTGGTTGTGTTCTTATTTAATTGTTACGAACAACATTGCTTAATTATTATTTCTTGTGTCTATGTTCGGATATCAATGCTGGATATACGAGTATTTTCCCATCATTTATGTGTAGATGATGTTATATGGACACCATACACTGATCACATAGTCCACCGCGAGTTTGATGACTTTTCTTTATATTCAGGTTATTTGCGGTGGGAGACCTTGGTCGTTAGACACTTGCCTAAGAGGTGTCTACGACAATATGGTTATATTCAGAACATTCCACGACCAGTTTCAGATATCCCATCTTCGGGCATTGACAGATGGTTTCATAGTAACATCTGGTCGTGCCATTAGAGATCGCACAGTTAGGGTTATGCACGCCTCATAGTGTGATGATGGTTACTTGGAGTGGTACCTCATTGTATCTCACCATCGCATCACCCCACATGTTGAGTATACAAATGATGTTAGGCCTATTGATGTTGGATACATGTCGACAAGGTGTCCCCGCCACCACCACCTCCCGCCGGAACCGATGATCAGCAGTGCCTCCAAATGATTGAAGTTATTATGGATAACCTCATGGATTTGGTAAACTCATATGACAAGGTTTTTACTGGATTATCTTGGGTTGCACACGTAGTCCGTGGGGACCTATTTAGACATTATTGTTATCTTTATGTATTATTTGTATATTTCATTTAACATTACTCGAACATCTTCACGATAACTTTTTATTAGATAATATTTTTGATCTTCCATTGATGCAACATGAACATAAATTAACATTTGACAATATATTACATAAGTTAAACGTAACCTAAGAAAACAATAATAAATAAGAAAATCTAGACACTACCAGATGATTCTGTATGTTTCATCATCTTAATTATGTCGTCGGCATACCTTAAAATCTTAACATCTAACTCAATCGACCCCTTTGTTAACCTACGGCAAAATGATCTTCACATGTCCTTCACATCTTCATCGGTCTTCAACTCAATAAGATTGTATTTCACCCTTTCATCCGTATCAATCCAATCTTCACGAAATTCGATCTTTCTCACCTTTTTATTTTCAGTATCAGACAATAATTCATTCAACTTGGATGTCAAGGCGGCGAGAGATGTGGTATCATCCGGAAGTCGGAACTCTATAGGAGGTGAAACTCTGTTGAAGTAGAATTTTGCCTTAATAAAAAATTGAGGAAGATGCATTTTGAGATGTTTTTCTCACACAACACGTGATCCCTATTTATACAACTAATAATTCTTTCTGGACCACACAAAACAGTCGGTGCAATCACAACCGTTCAAAATTGTCGGCAAAATTCTCAAATGTTTAAATTTCAAATAAATTGACCTACCGAAAATTTCACTTTTGTTAAAATTTCCAGTATAACATGATATTTTTGAAATTTTCAATAATATTACAAATTCACGAAAATTTTATAAATTCTAATTTTTCAAAAATTATAAATAAATTATAGGAAATTTTAATTTGCCTAACGGAAATTTTGTTTTACTTTTTGGAATTTGAAATATAAGTGACATTTTATCTTGCAGCAGTTATGAAGGCATTGTTATCTATCTACTCTGTTAGCTGCAGAGGCACTATCTCCTTAGTGAAAGACAAACTACCTTACTTGTCCTTTTTTCAATTGAACTCTTTCCGTTTTTTTTGACTCAAAAATATCATCTGATTAGCATTACTTTCAAATACTCAAAGCTCAAATGGAAAAATGCTGAAATCTTAGCAAGTGATTTTGATGTTTAGTTAAGATGAATTTTTCATGTAACACTTGTAGAAGAAAATAAAACAAGTTGAAGTGATTATGATTATGTATATTATAAATAATGACTTTCAGCATACCTTATAACACTTGCTGACATTTATACCGCTATAAACTTCCAAGAGTTTGTTTTGTTAAGTTAAAAAAAATCAAAAACTTAGATCAATTCTCAGATAAAAACTTAAGTTAAAAATGAATTCAGACTAGAAGTTGAGGGAAAAGTCTTTAAGGAATGTTTAGCCTAAAGTTTATAACAAGAACTCAATTAAAGAAAAGAACTTATCTATGATGACAATTTAAAGTGGTAATTATTTTTCCAGAAAAGAGTGCAGGTTACATATGAAACATAAAATGATTTTATATTGATACAATTCTATAGCTATCTAAATTCTTGTTCTGACCCTCTTAAAAGAAAACTTGATAGCATATTTGCTAAGAACAATACATGGCTCAATAAAAAAGAAACAAAATAAAGTAGGATCAGAAGCAGCAGCAAGATACAATTGATTCATTTGAATTTTCATTCTGCAGAAGAAATATCGTTGTGACTGCTTTCACCACTGCGTTCCGGCAACGTTTCCAAATCTACGCGGGATTCTTTATCCTCCTGTGCAACTGAAGTATCAGAACTTCCCTCATCCTGTGCAACTGAAGTATCAGAACTTCCCTCATCCTGTGCAACTGCAGTATCAGAACTTCCCTGATCATTCAAGTTAGAATTGTTATCTCCGTCGGTGTGAGAAGATTCCTCATTCTCATTTTTTGACTTCACTGATTCATTTTGAGCATCACCTGCATTTTCACTGGTTTTGCTCTGAGCAGAGTTCTCGTTGTCATTGGCACTGTTTGAGGCATTTCCGCTGTCAGTGGTACTTTCATTTTTGTTTGAGTCGTTCTGGTTAGAATCACTGTTGTTTTCCGAGTTTGTGTTTCCCTCTCCACTTTGTTCAGATGAATTGACCTGGCTAGAGTCTTTGTTGTCATTAGCACTTTCTTCATTGTTCGTTTTGCTTTGATCTGAGCTTGCATTGTCATTCTGTGAAGATTCGGAATTACTCGAGGATTCATCTTTCTTTTGTTCTGATGATGTATCAGAGGTAGTGAGTTGAGCCTCATTGCCAGTAGCATCTTTGTTATCAATTGTGTTGGATGATGAACCACTTTCTTGTGTTCCTTCTTGACCAGAATTCTTTTCTGGGTTTTCATTAGTGGTGTCCTTGTATTCACTATGATTTGTATTGCTGTCTTGAGTTTCCGACGAAGATTTAGTAGTGGAATCAGCCTGATCCCCAGCAGCATCTGACTTAGAATCTTCAATTTTTGGCGTTGTATTTTGTGTGCTGGAGTTGTCTTCCTTGGAAACTGCATCTTCTGATGTTTCATTCTGTTTTTCAGTTGAGTCATTCCCATTCTGCGACGATGAATCTTCCTTTTGTTCATCATCTTTGGTGTTGTTGTTCTGCTCCTGCTTCTGTTTATCTGACTCTGACACAGAACTCTTCTGTGAATCATTATCGGTCTGTGCGCGATCATTCTCACTCTCATTTCCCTGGTTGTTTCCTGTAGCAGTAGAATCAGTGGATTCTGTAGTTTCATCACTATTTTTCTGAGACTTCAACTCAAGTTCATTCTTTTCCTTTTCGTCAACCTGCTCTTCTTTGTTATTATCATTTTCTTTCGAAATGTCTTCCGATTTATGATCTACTACAGCACTGGAGGCATTATCTCCAGCATAATTTTCCTCCCTAGCCTCATTTTTTTCGCCATCCTGAACCTGATTTTCAGATGAAGTCTTTTTCTGAATCTTATCATGTTCTTCTTTCTCCTCTTCTGTTCCATTGTTTTCCTCCGTCCCTTCTTTACTATCATTCTTGTGATTTTCCTCCACTTGGTCCTTCGCATCGGTTCCATTCTGCTTGCTTTCTTCATTCTCCTTATCTTTGGTGTCTATTTCACTTGACTCTTCATTATCTTGCTGACTCTTTTCCTCTCTCTTTTCTCCAGTTTCCTTGTCCTCCCCTCCATCTTTGTTCTCTTCATTCTCTAAATTACTCTTCTCTTCATCTTTGCTCTCTTCATTCTCTAAATTATTCTTTTCCTCCTCCTTTTTCTCTTCATTCTCTAAATTGCTCTTTTCCTCATCTTTATTCTCTTCATTCTCTAATTTACTCTTTTCCTTACTAGCTTCGCCCGTTTCTTTGTCCTCAACTTCATCTTTTATTTCCTCATTCCTTTTCACCACACTTTCACTCTCCTTGTTGTCTGCATTATCATTCTCTTCATCATCTTTCTCCACATGTTGTTCACCTTCAGTGTCAGTTTTAGCATTTTGAGAACTCTCTTCACTCTCTTGGTCTACTCCCGAATCCTCTTTATGCTCAGCATCATCTTCCACCACATTAACATCATCCAATTTGGTTGGATCTTCATGCTTATTGTCTTGTTCATCTTCGTCATCGTCTTCCTTGTGTCTTGCATCTATAACAGAAGTTTCCTTCACAGGAGGATTGAGGTTCTTCCTCCCTAACTTAATAACCTCACTGCCAATTTTTGTATTCTCGACATACGACACTTTTTTCTGGCGAGAGTGTCCAATTTGGTAAACCAACCAGATACAAACACCAACAAGAACACATATTTGTAAAGCATGCTTCACCTTGAAGCCTTTAGATCTTTGACTCCTCCTAGGAGATAACTTAAACATACCTATTATTCCTCAGCCTCAAACTTTGCTTCTTTTCTAAATACCTGCACATATTATAAATTTTACATTCTCAATCAATCATAATTGTCATTCATTATAATATAATGGACTTTCTCATGATCACTTCTAAAGTCATATACATGATTGATTATGATATGTTCACACTTTAAATGTATGTTTGATTTCACGGTAGGAGCACTTAGAGTTGATTTTAACATGTTTGGTTGCTCTTGAGCAGAATTGATTTTGTTTTCAAGAATGGATTCTACTTGCAGCTAGAATTTGTAACTTTTGAGTCTAAACATGATTTTTACACTGAAATTTACAGATGAACTCACTTTTGAAAGAATTTCTCCAAACACAAATCATTTTACCTTCAACTCACGTTTAGACATAATCAATTTTACATAATCAATTTTACCTTCAACTCACGTTAAGACATAATCAATTCAGTCAGAATCAATTTTTTTTTACCGCAGAACCAAATTCAACATATGAATATTACTTGTGGATAAAAAATGAATTAACTAATATTTTCATCAGTTGAACTTGAGATATCATATAATGCAAGGTTTACATTAAAACAAGATCATTCAAAATTTGCAAGCTACTCTTCAATAAACAACAAAACACTTTCAATCATCATAAATTCTATAAGATCACGCATTCCTAACCTAATTTCAAATCAACTCACACAAATCACACAGTTTCCGCAATCAAATCCAGATCAAACGTATTGACATAGATCTACACTAATTTGTGTAAATAACAAAACTGAACAAGATTCAAATACACAAGAAATGGTTAACATTACCTAAGCGCAGATTGAGTTTATCTTCAACAGAAAATGTATCTTAATCTCTCTTCTCCGGTGGAGACAGTGGCTTTACGAAGCACAAGTGCATAAAACAGAGTGAGTTCTTCTTCTTCCTCTACACTGTGAATTAGAGGAATGAATGGGAATGATGACAGTTACAGAAAGTGAGATTTTGTAAGTGGAAATTCTTTGGATCTGAATTCTGATCCCAGATATGTAAGAAGAAGATGGCTGGTAATGTGTGTTATGTATTTATAGCAACAACTTAACGTTAGATCTGAAGTACAGATTTTATACTTTCACTACTAATTATTAATTATATCAATTAATGTGCATTTTGTTACTACTACAATTTATTTATTTAATTTCTGTTTTCTCACTCAAAGTTAAAATGAAAGCGGTACAAAACGACGTTCTCTTTGATTGGGAAAATAGGGAGCACCGTCAAGCGCAAGAATGATGCCTTGCTGGATTTGAACTCGACACGTCATACGTGACGTTGTGCAAATCTCAACCCTTGATAATGTCGGTTACACCATACCACCGTCGGATACGATTCAATATCACCCCAATAGGTAGGTGTAGGTCCAATAAAAACAAAATTCTCTCCTTTTGTGTATAATATAATACTCATTTTATTTCTGAATTACCATTGTTTTTTTCTACTCGGATTAAAGAAGGTAATAAAATTTGTTATAAAATATCATATTTTAATATTCTCTTCATTTTAAAATGACTCTCATTTTAATAGATAAAATTAATTTTAAAATAATTTTCATTCTTATTTTTTAATAATTATATTTTTTATTATTTAATTATTATTCTTTATAATAATTTTAATATTTTAATAAGATTAATTTAATAAAAGTGTAATATCTTATGACAATATTATTGCATTCTTTAATCTGTATGCAAAGATTTATACGTCCGTTAGGGGTGTAATCGATTCGGGTTTGTGACAAAAAAGATATGAACCGAAGATATTTTAATTGGTTTTGTTTGGTTTGGTTTTTAACATTTTTAAAAAATGGAACCGAATCAAACTAACCGGTTTGGTTTGATTTGATTTAGTTTGGTTGATTGGTTTACAATGTTTTTTCAAACATTATATTCATCAATATATTATCCGTTATCGTATTTTTTGGTATAGTCTATGCTATTATTTTTTTAAAATAAATACATTTCATGTAATTTTTATTTCATGCTCTATTTTTTAAAACAAATTACAAGCTTCTCCTAATTCATACGAAACACTGACATGATTTCAATTGCATCATGAAATAAGTTCACTATTAAATAAAAAAAATTGACACTTGACATCAAAATGAAAAAGATATTTGAAAGCTTAACAAATATAACACAATAAAACACGCATCAACTAACATGTTTCACACCTCAAACACATATAAAAACTATTTTGTAACAAGACTAGAAGGAATTTTGTTGAAGAAGAAGAAGTAAAAAAGATAAAAGAATATATGAAAATTAACGAAGAGACCTTGAACACAAAGATTGCAACCATAACATATCAGAACGACAATATAAAAGACAATATTATGGTGGGTAGCAGAGCAACTGTAACACCCCATTTTTAAAATTTATTTATTTGATTGAATTTTTGTATATTTAATTGTTTAAATCAATTTCTATATGCATTTGGATGGTGTTAGATGGTTAGTATTCATATGTGATGTTTTGGATGGTTGAACATAGTTCTAGTTATTTAATTAAATAATAGAATTTCAAATATTAGAGAATAATGAGAATTATTATTATTAAAATAAAATTAGAGTTGAAAAGGGTATTTTAGTAAATATGAGAATAAGTGAGGGCATTGTGGGAGTCACTAATTGAGGAGGATTAGGTTTTTAATAAAAAGGAGTTAGTAGAGAGTTTTTGGGGTTAGTACATGAAAATTGATTTTGGAAAAGAAGAGGCTAGGAGAACAAGGGCTTAGGAGAACCTCCATTGTTATAGCTTGAAGGTTCTTTTGCTGAAAAATCTAAGGTAGGGGATATTACTCCAAATATAGTGTTGAATGCATGATTGGGTAGAGGGAAGTCGTTAATCTCATTAGGTTTTTCCCTAATTCTTTCCTTTTGATGAATTATTGATGAATGTGAATTGATTTTTGTGATAGCATGAATTATGTGTTGTATTATATGAATTTCGTGTACTGATTTGCCATGAATATTATGTGTTATTGTTAGTGAAGATGATATGGGTTGGTGTTTATATGTGTGTTGTAATTTGATGAGTATAACCTATAAAAACCATGATTAATAGAAGACAATGCATGTTAATTGATAGATAGATGATATACTGATATTAAATATTATTTTTCCTAATATCACTGATCGAGTTGAGGGACGAGAAGGAAAAATTGGAGTTATGAATTGAACTCCATGGCAAAAATGTAGTTTTTGCCTTCTGGTTCAGGGTAACGAGCGTCACTCTCATGACGACAAGGTCGTCATGGTCATTGAAGCCATAACGAGCGTCAGCTGCCTGACGGGTAGACTGTCATGGTCCCTAGGCCCAATTTTGTGGGACGAGCATCATAGGGATGACGGGTAAGGTGGTGTGGGCGGTGACGGGCGTCACCCTGGTGACGGGAAACCCGTCATGCTTCCAGAATCAACATCATTTGCTTAGTTGCATGGAATCGAGTTGTCGGTTTCAATTTTTGAGGTTGTGTTGTGATTAGGCTACTATTTGGACACTGTTTGGAGGTATTTGGTGTTGTTTATTATTTGCTGTAGAATTAATCAATTGTTATGTTGTGCATAATTGTGGTAATTGTATGGTGATAATTTTGGTGATATTGCATATTGTTGAAAATCATGCATCATGGTGTACGAATTTCGGTCCAGTTTTGGTGTGCTCTAGTTCGATGGTGTGGATTCAGGAGAGAGTATCTGGTTCCAGATGGGAATGGGTGAAGTGTTACTAAAGGTGTTAATAGTGAATTCGTGTGCTCTAGTTCTAAGGAGGGAATTCAGGAGTGAGATGGATTTGTGTTATCCATAATGGTACCACATGCATGTATAATCGTGGTGTTGACTATATTGCATCCCTTGTTTGCATATGTAATTGAATGATCATGTCGATATTGGTGGATGAGAAGACTTATGTGGTTAATGCGGATGAATTATGTTGAAATGATGTGATTGGGATATGTGATTGTTGATGTTTTCTTAGGCCATCCTTGCATACTTTTGAACCATTATATATTTTGAGCGTATTCTCACTCCTTTGTTATTTGTGTGGTTCTATGCTCCTTCTTGGGGTATAGACGAGCAGATGAATATGTATATGCTTAGAAGCTGAAGGATGATGTTGAGGCTATTCTCCCTTTCCTCTTTATGCGATATTTAGATTATGTTGCTCTGATATGTAACACTGGGTGGGAGAATGCTATGTTTTTCTATTTGTTATTATTTTATGCGTTGTTGATGTTTAAAGCATTTTTCCATAACCAAGTTTTATGTTTAAAAGAAAGTGTTATGAGACTTAATTTGTTGAGTTACTTTATTTGATTTACTTTTTGCTACGATGAGCCTATGTAAAGGCGAGTATGTGATGACATATGTTTAAGTTATTACATATTTTACCCGACCCGTTTTATGGAGAAGGCTTATATTGTGTTAGTGTGACACCTTATGTGTATAGTTATTCCAAATTCATATTATTTCACATTAGGGTTATTAGGGTGTTACCGCAACAGTTCAATGAAAGCAAGTTTTTGTAACTTATGATTTCTATTTCTATGTTTTGGAGTTTGCTTCTAGATGCGTGTTTTACTGAAAGGAAGGAAATTTAAACAAAGATGGAGAATGGTCATACTAATACACAATTTCGGCTTAATTATAGGTGGAATAAAAGATTTAAAGCAAAATTATATCCATTGGTTTGGTTCATCGGTTTGGCGGTTCCTAAAAAGTAAAACTAAGAACCGAACCAAACTACATCCGTTTTCATTGGTTCGGTTCAATTTTAAAACCGAACCAGAAATAATTGGTTTTATTTTGGTTTGGTTTGGATTGTCAATTTAATTGGTTTTTTCTGATCCGCTAACACCCCTAACGTCAGTCATTTTGAAACGAAGGGAGTAAATTAAGCGTATTAATATGTTGGAAGTAATGTACAAAGTAATAATTAAATGATACAAATGGAAAAATAACAATTATTTTTACATTGAAAAGTGAAAATGATATCCATTTTGGAACAATTTGTTTTTCTCTAAAACGATAATTATTTTAAAACGAATGGAGTAATAATAACAATAATTCTATAGTTTTTTGGGGTCTAGTCTACACTATATATAACTTCTTTTGTAAGATTAATAGTATATTTGGTTTCACTTTTGAAAGATTCAAAAGCAATGTAGAATTGATTTTAAAGTTATTTTAAGATGTTTGATTCTTATAAAATAGAATTAATTATATTTGAAGTTAAAATTTGTAACTTCTAAACTTAAATTCGATTTTTAAATTAAAATTTATTTTGTAATTCACTTTTACATAAATGTATTCAAATATAAATGTATTCATATCTTCAACACAAAGGAAAATCATCTTGGTGTTTATTGCACACCAAGTGTTTGATAAATTGTTTGTGTCAATTTTTGTTTCCTAATTCATTGGAAATTGATTATAAAGTGTAACATTGTTCAAACGATTATTTTGTAAAACATGTTGATTTACTTTTTCATCATTAGTATACGTTTCGTTACAGTTTAAATGCAGATCTAATTCTTCCGATAACGATTCGGGATATACAAGTGTCGATCAGAAATTGTTTTCGCATGCCATAGAAAATATTTTCAAAATAGAACTTTTAATCAAAGAAAATTTTATTTGTAATCTATTCACCCCATCTAGATTGTTTCCCTCGTCTAACACCCTATACATGGTCCCCTTGGAACTAGATCTAACACTCATGAGGGTGTCACGTGGCCCTCAGTGAGTTTAGATTAAAATTCACAAAAACAAAGAGTCATCGCATGAGACTCATCTCAAACCTCTCTTTCTCTTTCTTCAATTGTTATCTCTCTCACTTTCTCTATACAAACACATACACACAAACCTTTCTTATCTTTTTTGGATCAAACACTAAAAAATGAGATGAACATGATGAACATATCGAATGTTCGTGAGATGATTTTACATAAATCATCCAAACCCAAAAAAACCAAAAAAACATAAACATAAACCCTAGTAAAAAACTTCTTCTAAACACGAATATACAACTAAAATCAAGAACAAAACAACAAAACACATAGGTCAAACCCTTCAACCCACTGAAACCCTAAAAACTCCAATCCACTTTCATTTTGACTTACAGGATACAAGCATAATAAACACGGGGGAAAAGGAATTCGAGCCTGTAACAATATTAATCAAGCAAAACATGAAGAATATCACAAAATAGAAGCTGCCGAATCAGAGAAAGTTTCCCCGTTTAGTGCTCTGATGAGGGAAATCCTAAGTAACTCTTGCTCTCTTCTTTCTCCTTCCTTCACTTTCTTTTGCTATCTTCTATTGATCCTCTTCCTAACTCCTTCTCACTTTCCTCTTTCTTCTCTGAATTCTTCTTTTTGCTTGATGAGGTTGCTAATGGCAGATGAAATTTCAAGCTCACTCTAATTAGAGCTTCAATATGAAGCTCTAATATCTATGAAGAGAGAGCTTTAGTGGAAACCCTTTGGAGGTGAAGATGGTTGTAGATTTGTCATTCTTACAGGGGATTTGTCGCCTCTATCTCAATGAACTATAGGTAGTTTAAGTAGGATAGAATTAGGTTGATTGTGAGTGTGTGAGTATAGTGAAATTCGTGTGAAAAGGTGATATATTTTGATGAGAGTGTGTGAGTTGACTCAATTGTGGGAGATTTGAGATATTTGTTGATGTAATCTGTGTGAATCAAGTGATAGTTTGTTGTGAATTACTGAGTTGTAATGTGGTGGTGAGTTTTTGGCCCTGATTTTGTGGGATTTGGAATATTGCCAAAACTGTGTGATTCAAGCTTGAGATATTTTCATGAGTGAAAACATGTGGACAAATGCACATGGGGGTGAGGGGGTGAGAATGTAATCACATGGTGTGATTCATATATGTATGTAATTTAAATCTTGTAATGGTCATGAATCATATTGTAATCCGATTGTGAAATGAATAAAAATATATTTTGAATCCATTCATTCAGTTTTGCTCAATTTTAGTTTAAATTAGTTATTGATAATTTATTCTTTATGATGATGGATTAAATTCAATTCAAATTTCATTCAGTTTTTGCTGATTTTAGTGTTGGTTTGAATTATTTGTTGATAATGATGTAGTAACACTACCATAATCATGGCCTTATGGATGGAAAGTTAAATTCAAAACTTAAACCATTTTGATGCAATGACCATGATGAAGTTCAATTTTGCTTTAAATATTGTTTTGCTTAATATGGCATGATGCTTATGTACATGAAAGGGATGCTTGATACCTTGCTCAAGATTAAAGATGAATCTAATTTGCACATGGATTGCATGAAGATTTATTTCTATCCTTTGAGCTTAATTAATTTTATTTTCATATAATTCTATCATATAACAACCGTGATCATGAATGAAATGTGAACTTATTTCAATTATTGTGTTTTTTGAATTCAATTTCTCCTTTTTCTTGATTTCAAATATTTGAATTTAAGTTTGATTAAGGAAATGTATGAATTGATGCAAAAATGAATCATATAAATATATAACGAATGCGATTAATGAGTAATAATGAATTGAAATGAACTTTAGGCAAGTTAGCTAAAAAATGGTCAACAGGTGGACTTTTACTTTTTTTAATGTTGACCTTACTTAACCTTTTATTTGATGAAAATGATGAATGATATGAGATGAATTTAAAAATGAATAGCCTTCAAAATCAAATGTTGAATTTGAATTTGACTTTATTCATGCCATGCATGAAATGAATGATTCTAACATGATACTTGGGAGTATAGCTAAATTAATCAACTGGACCAAAAGTTGACTTTGGTCGACTTGGGCTCAAATTGCATAAAGATGTGATTTCAAAGACCATGAGATGATGTATGAGTTGGTAAATGAATCTAGGACATACGGACCTCTTATATTGGGATTAGATGAAAGTTAAGTGCCTATAGCTAGCTGATATGAAAATGGGAGGGACAAAATTGGGGTATGACAATTTCCCCTTTTTAAATACCTTTAACTTGAAAGTATGAATGACAATGACCTTCATATAATCCTGTTGGAAGATAATTAAATACAAAGATACCCATATTTTATCCTTCAAAGATAACAACAACTGAGAGGTTCTTTGAGGATTAACGGAGAAAACTCTCGAATGACAAAAAAAGAACAATTGGGAGATTCCATGAGTATTAACATATGAAACTCTTGAAAGACAGGCACTAAAAGATTTTCTGAGTATTAACAGAAAAAGCTTACAAAGGCTAAAAAGCTCGATAGAGGAAATTAATAACTCTATTAGGGATTGAAATGATAAACTACTCCATCGCTTACGCTGGTAGGGTGATCTATAAATGACATATTCTTTGAGAATTAATAGGGAAAAACCTTCTAAAGAAGTTCCATAGGGGAAGACTATGGTCGAGGTTCCATGTGGAAGATTTAAAAGAAACTCACTAGAGAATCTATTGTCGGGATTTTGTTAAGGAGTACATTATGTCGAGGTTTACTAGGAAATCTACTGCAGAGATTTACCAGGGAATATCAGTTACCAGGAAATCTTTTGCCTAGATTTACTGAAGAGGTCATACTGCCGAGTTTTGCTAAAAAAATACCTTCTACCAAGGTTTACTAGGAAATCTACTGCCAAGATCTACCAAGAAATCTACTGCCGAGATCCACTACAGAAAATACCTTCTTCTGAGGTTTACTAGGAAATCTACTGCCAATATCTACTAGGGAATTTACTACCAAGATTTACTGAAGTGGCCATACTGCCGAGGTTTTTTGAAAAATACCTTATGCTGAGGTTTATTGGGAAATCTACTGCCTGCGAGTGCAACTTCCTGTTATATGTATTTTGTATGATGTTAAAACTAGGATACTTTGGTGTTTTTATATATTGGATGGTATCCTCTGAGTCTTAATGTACATCTTATCATTAGGAAGAATAAAAACATTTTGGAAATGATTTAGAAAATGTTAGAAATGATTCTACATGACAAAAATGTGTTTTTATGCAAGACACATGCTTATGTGTCGATGCATACGTTGTATGAGTCGTCACATGTTATTAAGTTTTTAAGTATGTAGCTTATGTTTATGCATGTGTCGACACATGCAACATACAGGTTGACACATAGAAGAAATATTTCTTCTATGAGTCGATACATGTAAGGTATGAGTCAACACATGTTCATTAGTTTTAAAGCCTGTAACATCTGTTTGATATACCGACTATGGAAGGGTTTTAGGTTGACATAGAAGATGATTTTCTTCTATGAGTCGACACATGACCTATACAAGTCGACACATGCTTTGAATGTTTCGACACATGACCTATACAAGTCGACACATGCTTTGAATGTTTCGACACATGACTTATATAGGTCAACACATACGACACATTTTTCCAAAATTTCATGATTTTTTCAAATCTTTTGCATTCCTTTTGCCTCCAACTTACATATATATAAATACTTCATACACGCATCATTTCAAGTGTTGAAAAACCAGAGATGAAACTAGGAATATACAAAGCGTTCTCTTCATCTTCAACTTACGTTATATGCATACACATAAACAAATTAGACATAACCATTTTTTGTTTAGGTGCCATATAGAATCAAAGTTGATAACGTCAATTTAGGTTGTTAAATTGTAAATTGGGTTGAGAATCTTTGGGAGTTTCAAATAAGAAAACTAAGTTGGGGTTTTCCTTCAAGATCAATTAGAAATTAGAAGGTTTTGGACAAGCTTACATAAGTTGGATTTATCCGAGTGAAAGTGATGAATTCTCGGTAAGTGTACTGATAATGTCGAAGTAATAAAAAGATAGAATCCATAAGGACCGCCTTCAAGCAAGACAAAATGTGTGCAATGTATAGAAAACTAGTAAAAATGGATTTTTTCAAGTTTTAGTGTGAAAAGTAAATAAATGAGTAAATAATATCACAAAAGCGGTCAGGTTATGTTATAGAATCCCTTATTCCTCTATTGTTGGTATTTGATGCCTTGTATGAATGGTCTTCTCATTATAACACCACGACGAATTAACAAATTTGTTATAGCCGATCCCTCACGAAATAACTCACTAACCATTACTCATAGCTTTCTATCCCTAGTCCACCAGTGTAAGCAGGGTTAGACGATGCATAGAACATTAATTCTCTACGCCACTACTCGGGGTCTCTTATTCCTAGTCAATCAACATAAGTACAACAATTGCCCTAAGTCCAACATATAGATTAATGACCAATATTCCCTATGTGCCCAAAATAAGATTAAAATAGTATCTCACATAAAAATCATTAAGAATAATAAGCAATTGAATGACATTATAGATCAAAAGGTTCATACAATAGACAAATCAACACAAAATCCAACAATATAGAAATAGGTTCATCATAACACAACCTAACTTAGAGGAGCTTAGCTACTCATAATGCAATTAACAATTTTCACACTTAGTTATTTTTTTCTCATTCTTTGGTCATTCTTCTTCATTTTAGCTCAACTTTAACTTGTTTTACTCTTATTCTCCGACTAAATATATGCAATGACAGATTGTCATCACAACCCCAAACTTGAATCATTGCTTGTCCTCAAGTAACTCGCCTGCAAGTGCACATTTCAACAGACAACAAGTTACACAATAATAATCGAGCATCACCAAATTAAATATTTCTTTTACCTGACCATTGTTCTAGCTTTTAACTTCATCCGACAAATTCAGAAAACGTCTTCAACATTGACGAGTACTCAACATGTCTCTCAATTCACTATAACCCATTCAATGGATAAGGTGATATTTCAACCAACATGCAAAATCAATTATACTTAGCTTAATCATGTTCTAACAGAGTTCATCATAGAAATCACAACACACACATTAGAGGTCTTTTCAGGTTGTAACTTAGCTTATGTTTGGGTAGGATATTTTAAGGAAACTAGGTTTAAACCTTTGGAATTTGGTGCCTAGTTCTACTTCTAGCATGATACCTCTTTGTTCCTTTTTGACGTTACTAGAGAGTTTTGGTCCTTCTTATAATATTATTCTTTTATTTTCTCATTTGTTTTGAAGAAGTGTCTTTTTCCACTTCTTTTTTCTCTCAATTTTTAAAAAAATTTTGGACCATATTCTCTAGTACCCCAACCCCAAACATAAAATCTTGCTCACTTATAAGAGCAACCCCAAACTTAATCTTTTTCATATACTTTAAGAGCTATACTTCTATCTAACTCCAAAGAGAGGGTGGAAAGAAAAGATCTTTTAAGTCACATGGCTAATAATTTTAGGCTACGTCACTAAAAGAAAGGCTAAGGCTCAAAGTGGTTAGTGTAGCGGTAAATTCATGACCATCAAGCTATGAATGAGCTAGATGTCAATAAAATCAGAGTCGCCACCACACTTTTATTGTTTCCAAGGGAAAAGAGAAAAGTACGAACAAAACCTAAAGATAATAAGTTTTCAAATCAAAACTAATAAAATGCTAGAGATTATAGGTAAGGGGGTTGGTTACACAGAGGGAAGGTGTTAGCACCCAAAGTGTCCTAGGTACTCCTAGGGAGCCCTTTTTTTGTGTGCATATGTATTTTTGTAAAAAATGATGTTTGCAATAAATAGAGTGGAGTGATGGGAAAAGAATTCATTAATTATATTTTTGTGTTTGACAAGACCTTCGGACTTGTGCCTACGTACCAACATAAAATGAGGGATCAAAACCTCGTAGTTCGTGGTAACAATTTCAAAGTGGATGCATTTATTTTAACAAAAGTTTAAGTTTAACAAAGGCATAAAAGACCTAAAAATATTTGAATGAGTGTTACTTCTTTTTGTCTTTTGAAATTTTAAGTCAAGTATAATTAGATTCATTTACAAGTTTGATTAAGAAAAGATTTTAAAAATGCAATGGCATAAGGCCAAAGTTTCTAGTTTGCAATATGGTCTAAGTTTAGAAAAAAAACACAAGAAAAGAAGATTTTAAAAGGAGGGAGAGATTTGAAATTAAATAAGTGGGAGGGAGATGAAGAGACTAATCTTAAGCAAAAAAATTTAAAGTTAAGAGTTAAAAAGATCTAATCAACAGGATGCAATCCAATAGCCAAGAATGTCATATAGAAACCCAAATTTCCCTTGGACTTTATACAATATCAATACACAAATAGCAAGATGAAGAGTAAAGCATCAAATAGAGATATTCATATCCAAGCTTAGCAACTCCATGATCTTCTTCATAATCTCCATGTATCAGATGACTTCAAAGATATGAATTAGACACAGGTTCAAAGTAACAACTTCAATAAGACCATGTAGCAGATGAGCTCAAATAGGATTACAATACTTGCTTTAGATGAAGTTTCAAATCACTAGCACTTGGTTTCATGAAAGTTGGTATTGACCAAGTCCTTTTGCATAGGGAGTGTTTCCTAATTCTAAGTCCAACGTCTCAGAGCAAATCCAACAGTCCACACAAAATGTCTTTTAGGGTTTTTGTTGTTATTATGTACATTAAGGTCAAAAGACCACAAACACAAACAAATATATACAATCACAATATAATCACAAGATAAGACTCAAATGAACAAAGTGAAAATGACATTAAAGTAAACACGTTAAATGGTATGAATAATGGCAAATGAATAAAGACTTCAAATTAAAGTGCATAAAAGTAAATGGCTTGAAATTAAATGTTAGTTGTTAGTTGATTAGAAGTTAGTATTGTTTTTGCTTTTGTTTTATTTAAGTCATTCTTTGGAGAACACTCAACCCACTATTCACAAGCATGGATCCTTGAACCAAGACATCTTCCAAAGGAAGGAAAAAAGGCCAAGTTTCCACACAATACCATGAAAGAGTGGAGACTTACAATCTCACTTACTAGAATGATATGCCTTTTGTGTCAACAATTTAACGCTATGTTAAGCAATCGTAATTGGACTTATATAGAAGTCACAACTATTTGAGGTCGGGCAATAGAAATTTTAATGTTAATGCATGTTAGAGATATGGTATTATGAACCATACTCCTAAAACATATCACACTTAAAAGAATACGCAAAAGAGGTGGACATAATCTCATCCACACTTATGTTGATTTTACAAATCAACTAGCCTTAGGATATAGAGACATCATAGGTCCATTAAGTGAATGAGAAGAGAATGGGATTGAGATGAAAATGTAGGGGAAATGAAATCAACACAAATTGGTCAAAGAAAGACTTTTATCAAATTAAAATCATTCAATCATTTTGGGAGATGAAATGTACATTTCATCAATCCCCTAAATCCAATGATTTTAACTCAACAAAGTTAAATCAACCTTGACCAAGGCCCAACAACACAAGTCAAACTCAACAAGTCATTATCAAAAGCTCAACACAATATATTTTGCAATTAAACAAAAAAAATCAATTAAATAATGCATTAAATTAAATTATGGTTGGTCAAAATCCTAAAACCTCATCAAAACACCAAATAAATGGCCATGAGATTTATCATAGGTCAAACATGGACAAAGGACCTTGGAGAAAAAATTTCATTAATTTTGGAAACTTAAAACTATTTTTAAACAATTAAAAATATTCACAAAAACAATTGAATCATGAAAAATATTAATAATGATCCAAAAAATAATTTAAATTCATAAAATGAAAGAGGAATTTATTTATATTTTTTTGGTGAAACTCTCATATTTTTTGGATCAATATTAAAATTAGTATGAATAAATGAAAATAAACCAAATAAAATGAAAAATCAGAAAATAGAAGAAAAGTGGACTACTTGATCTCCCTCTTTAATTGAGGTGGCAAATCAAGTGGCTACTAGCGTGCGTTCCATGGTGGACACAAGTTAAAGCGCTGTATGGATGGTATGCAAAACTAAGGCACGAGATTAAAACGGTTGAAAGGGATCATGTGGTTCAGATGAATGCCAACACATCACCGGAGCCAAAGCTCCGGTCTCCTTCTCTGGTGAGCTTCACCGGAATGGTTCACTCACAACCATCACCAAAATTAAAAAGAAGGACATGAATTTAAAGTAAAAATGCTCAGGAGCTCGAATCTGACCTCAATTTCTCTTAACTCCAAGTATATTGAAAGATACAGGGAGTTGAATTTTGAGGTGTATGATTTGAGTTGCTTCGATTTGACCTAAAAGCAACTCAACCTTGTTGCATACATTGGTAGGACTTAAGACAACCAAAGATCAAGAAGAATTATGGAGAATTGAGTGAGAATCAAAGAGATGAAAATTTCTGGAAAATGCCTTCAATGTAGGTCTGTATTCAATCGCTTGCTCTTGCTTGCTCTTGATCTTGCTCTGGACAGTTGATGGAGTGGAATTGGATGATAAAAAGGCATATGATTCTTGGAGATTTGAATTTCAAAATAGTGAGATTCAAACTCAATTTCCAATGGAAATTATCAATGTTATCCTTTGAAATGAGAGGGTTTGAAGGCTGGGATTCAAAGCTGGCGCGCAGGGTCCTTCATTTTGATGGAAAGGGGCTCTATTTATAGCCATATGAATTGATATTTTCACACTTGAAATGAATGATATTTGCACACTTGAAATGATGATCCAATGTTCAAGACATGCGCATGTCACTCATATCTTGTCCAAATGGGATGAAATTGGACTTTTTGGAAAGGTTAGATCAAGAGGAACAACTTTCATGTTTAACACTTTTTCATTTGAAGATTAGATCATGATGAATTTTGAGGTGGAAGTTGGGAAAATCAAACATGTCAAAAAATCTTATTCCACCTTGGCTAACTTTTTATGTGAGCTTCAAATGAGAAATGTTCCTTCATAAAAGTTGTAACTCTCTCAAAGTCCTTCGAAATTGTCACAAATTTGACCTCATTTACATTTAATATTAAGGAGTTATGAATTTTTGAAGTTGAGGAAAATCACTTGTTCAATGGCATGGGTCCAAAATGACCTATAACGTATCCTCATATCACATGCATATAAAAGTTGAATTAGCTCTTACTCTAAACATAAAATTTAAAGTAGACATCTTGAATTTGATTGTTCAACTTGGAAATATTTCATCTCATAAATATTGAGCAAGTTATGGCCTTAAGAAGTTGACTTCCAAATTAGGGTTTAGACAAAATGACCTATAATCTTTCACCATACAAAATGGCTTTCCAAGAAAAACTAGCTCCAGACCTCAACATAAAAGTTGTTTATAATGTCATTTAGAGTAACTTTTCTCTTGGAATCATTTTCATATGTGTAGCGGTAAATTCATGATCATTAAGCTATGGATAAGCTAGACATCAATAAAACCAGAGTCGCCACCGTGCTTTTATTGTTTCCAAGGGAAAAGGGAAAAGTACGAACAAAACCCAAAAGTAAGAAGTTTTCAAATCAAAACTAATAAACTATCAGAGATTACAGGTAAGGGGGTTGGTTACACAGAGGGAAGGTGCTAGCACCCAAAGTGTCCTAGGTACTCCTAATGAGCCATTTTTTGTGTGCATAAGTGTTTTTGTATAAAATGATGTTTTCAAACAAATAGAATGGAGGGATGAGAAAATAATTTATTAATTATATTTTTGTGTTTGACAAGACCTTCGGACTTGTGCCTACGTACCAACATAAAAATGAGGGATCAAAACCTCGTAGTTCGTGATACAAATTTCAAAGTGGATGCATTGCTTTTAATCAAAAATTAAGTTTGAAAGGCACAAAGGCCTAAAAATGGTTTGAATGGGTTAGTTCTTTTTGGCTTTTTGAAAGTTTAAGTCAAGTATAATTAAGTCTATTTACAAATTTGATTAAGAAAAAGGAATTTAAAAATGAAATGGCATAAGGCCAAAGTTTCTAGTTTGCAAAGGTTTAAGTTTAGGAAAAAAACACTAGCACAATCAAAGAAGATTTTAAAAAGAGAGGGGGAGATTTTGAAATTAAAGAAGTGGGAAGGATATGAAGAGACGAATCCTAAAGATAAAATTAAAAGTTAAGAGTTGAAAAGATCTGACCAACAGGTAGCAATCCAATAGACAAGAATGTCATATAGAAACCCAAATTCCCTTGGACATCAGAATTAAGCAACACACAATACAAAATATCAACTTGAAAACCAAAGCATCTAATAAAGATAGCCACATCCAAGCTTAGCAACTCCATGATATTCTTCAAATAAGCCCATGTAGCAGATGAATTCCACAAGTCACAGGTTCAAAATAACAGCTTCACAATGATCATGTTGCAGATGAACTCAAAGGGGTCTTCAAAGATGTAACATATGAAGTTTCAAATTGCAAGCACTTGGTTTCATAAAAGTTGGCATTGGCCAAGTCCTTTAGCATAGGGAGGTTGCCTAGATTCTAAGTCCAACTGTCCAAGATCAAGTCAACAGTCCAGACAAAAGTTTTTTTTATGGTTTTTGTTGTTATTATGTACATTAATGGTCAAAGAGCACACAAACAAACAAAATATACACAAAACAAGATATATCAAACAATATGGTCCAAGTGGAGAAAGTAAAAATGGCATTAACATAAACAATTAGAATGGTATGAATAATGGCAAAACGATTAAAGACTTGAAATTAAATTGCATTAAAGTAAATGGCTTGAAATTAAATGTTAGTTGTTAATGAGTTAGAAGTTAGTATTGTTTTGCTTTTGCTTTTCATTTTAAGCCATTATTTGGAGAACACTCAACCCACTTATCACAAGCATGGATCCTTGAACCAAGACATCTTCCAAAGGAAGGAAAAAAGGCCAAGTTTCCACACAATACCATGAAAGGGGGGACACTTACAATCTCACTAACTAGAATGTTATGTCTTTTTGTGTAAAAAATTTAGCGTTATGTTAAGCAATCGTAATTGGACTTATGTAGAAGTCACAACTATTTGAGGTCGGGCAATAGAATTTTGGTGTTAATGCATGTTAGAGACATAGTATAATGGACTATGCTCATGAAACATACCACACACAAAAAGAATATGCAAAAGAGATGGCCTAATCTCATCCATACTTATTTTGATTTTGCAATCAACTAGCCTTAGGATTTAGATATATCATAGGCCAAATGAAATGGATGCATAATGAAGGGGAATTAGATGAAGAGGGAGGGGAATGGATCAAAACTCAAATTGGTCAAAGGAGGACTTTTACCAAATTAAGATCATTCATTCATTTTGGGAGATGGAATGTACATTCCATCAATCCCCTAAATCCAATGATCTTAACCTAACCAAGTCAAATCAACCTAGACCAACGCCCAACAACACAAGGCAAACTTATACAAATCATCACAAAAGCTCAACACAATTATTTGGCATTTATTCAATTTAAAAAATACTAAAATAATGCATTAAATTAAATATGGTTTGTCAAATTCCTAAAACCTCATCAAAACACCAAAGAAATGGCCATGAGATTTATCATAGGTCAAACAAGGTCAAAGGACCTTGGAGAAAAAATTTCAGAATTTTTAAAGACTTAAAAGTATTTTTAAACAATTAAAAATATTCACAAAACCAATTAAATCATGAAAAATATTAATAATGATCCAAAAAAATAATTTTAATTCAAAATATGAAAGAAGAATTTATTTAAATTTTTTTAGTGAAACTCATATTTTTTTATCAATATTAAAATAAATATGAATTAATGAAAATCAAATGAATTAAAATGAAAATCAAAAAATCAAAAAAACGTGGACCACTTGATCTCCCTCATTAATTGAGGTGGCAGATCAAGTGGTCACAAACGCGCGTTCCATGATAGAACTTAGTCAGCGCGCCACACGCGTGGTAATCGAAACCAACACCCAAGATTAAAACATTTTAAAAGGATCTTGTGGTCTGAGGCGTGCCAACACACCGTCGGAGCTAGAGCTCCGGTCTTCTTCTCCGATGGACCTCACCGGATTGGTCCACCCTCAACCATCACCAAAATAAAAAAGGAGCACATGATCTGAAAGAAAAAATGGCGTAGAGCACGAATCTAACCTCAATTTTAACTAACTCCAAATATATAGAAAGATATGAGGAGTTGAATTTTAAGGTGTGCCAACTGAGTTACTTCGATTAGACCTCAAAGCAACTCAATCTTCTTGCCTACATTGGTAGGACTTCGACAACCAAAGATCCAAGAGAATAGATGAGAATTGAGTGAGAATCGAAGAGAAGAAGTTTTTTGAAATTTACCTTCAATATTGTGCATAAATGGATCTTGCTTGCTTCAACCTTGATCTGATCACACTTGAGAAGCTTGCAGAAGAGGTTTGGCAATGGTATAAAGCTTTGGATCCTGGAGGTTTTGAATCTCCAAACAGTGAGATTCAAACTCAATTTTAAAGTTGAATATTCTCAGGTTTTCCTTTGAATTGTGAGGGTTTGAATTGGGGGGCAAAGCTGGCGCGCAAGGTTTGTTGAGCTCAAAGGGCCTGTATTTATAGCATTTGAGAGTGATATTTGCACACTTGAAAAATTGCTAAATTTGGACATGGTGATGCACAAGCTTGCATGGGCGTGTACAGGCCAATGAATTAATCCAATTTGATCCATGTACAACTTTTCTGAAGTTCAAATGAGGCTTGGATGTCAAGGCAATGTGAAATGGGATTTTGAAAATTTGATTTCTTCCAATGGTGCAGACCTGTTAAAGCCATGCGCAACCCTAGCAAACCTTATCCAAAATGCATGAAATTAGGTTCTTTAGAAATCTTAGATCAAGGGGAACAACTTTGATGTTGGAAACTTTTTCATTTGGAACTTGGATCATGGTGAATGTTGAGGTGGAAGTTTGGAAATTTCAACATGTTGAAATTTTTCTAAGTGTAAAGTCATATATCTCAATATTCTACCTTCCTTAACTTTTTATGTGAGCTTCAAATGAGAAAAGTGTCTTCATCAAAGTTGTAGCTCTTTAAAATACCTTCAAAATGGTCACTAATTTAATGTCATTTGGATTTAGAGAGAGTTATTCATTTTTGAAGTTGAGGAAAATCACTTGTTCAATGGTATAAGGCAAAAATGACCTATAATGTATCCTCATATCACATGCTCATAAAAGTTGAATTAGATCTCACTACAAACATAAAAGTTGAAGTAGACATCTTGAATTGGATTTTGAAATTTGGAAATATTTCATCTCATAAAGATTGAGCAAGTTATGGCCTTGGGAAGTTGGCTTTCAAATTAGGGTTTAGACAAAATGACCTATAATGTTTCAACATAGAAAATGATTTTCCAAGCAAAACTAGCTCTAGGTCTCAACATGAAAGTTGTTTATAATGTCATTTATAGTAAGGTTTCTCTTGGAATAACTTTCATATGGTGAAAATTGTAGGAGATAGGGTCTAGGGAGACCTAGTTTTGATCAGATGAATTCATCTGGCCAACCACCATCAACCAACTTGCTAACCTTCAATTATCTTGACTTTTTAGGCTCATGGCAGATCATATATGCATAAGATGATGAATTTTGAAGTGTCCCTTGAAAAATTTGATCAATTGATGAGATAGCTTGTTGGAGAAGTTACTCAAGATACCCAATCAAACTAGGGTTTCCAAGGCAAATCACCTCCAAACTCTTGAAGAATACTTGATCAATATCACATGTAGAGATAATTGGGACTCATATATGATGCTTGTAACCATTTTTGGATCAATCCATGGTTGTGCTCTTAGCCATGAGGGTCTCAAACTCTAGATATGAACTTGATAGATTAATGAAGATCATGCCCTACCTACAAAGAGTTAGGAAAATGAAAAGACATATTTTTGGTATTTTGGTTAGTAAAATGGTAATGTACAAGTATGATACAATCACATAGTGCTTGGTGATCTTTCCCAAAACAAACCCAATGAAAGAGGGGTAAGGATGATGCCAAGGTATGATCCCAATGCTAATGCATATGATGAAATTGCATGAGGGATCTTAGGGTCAAAATTGGGGTCTTAAAATATGACAAAAACTGTAGGAGATAGGGTCTAGGGACCCCAGTTTTGATCAGATGAATTCCTCTGGTCAACCACCATGAACCAACTTGCTAGCTTTCCATTCTCTTGACTTTTGGGACTCATGGAGGATCATATATGAATAGGATGATGAAATTTGAAGTATCCCTTGAAATATTTGATCAATTGATGAAGAATCTTGTTGAAGAAGTTACACAAGATACCCAGATGAATTAGGGTTTCCAAGGCAAACCAACTCAAAACTCTTGATGGTTTATTGATCAAAATAACATGTGAAGATCATGGGGATTCATATATGATACTTAGATCCATAGTAAACCAATCTTGATTGATATCCTTGCAATGAGGGTCTTAAACCCTAGATATGAGCTTGATGAATCAAAGGTGAGCATGTGCACTACCTACAAAAGAGTTAGTGTACACAAAGAATTTTTTTTTGGTATTTTGGTTAGTAAAAATGATAAAATACAAAGTATAATACAATAATATGATGCTCGGTGATCTTTCCCAATGCAAATCCAATGAATAAGGGGTAAGGAGGATGCCAAGATGTGATCCCAATGCCAATGCATATGATGAGATAACATGAGGGATCTTAGGGTCAAAATTGGGGTCTTATAGTTAGCAATAGATATACCTATTACTACATGGTGGTTTAAAAAGGCTCAAAGTTATAAAATAAAAATTACCTTAGTGTGTGGCAATCAAACTAGATAACTTAATCGAAAATAGATCAAACCAAATAAAATAATAATGCATGGATACACTCATAAAGAAAGAAAAGTGAACAATGAAAATATTTGGCTCAAACCTTACTAGATGAGGTATTTGTAGGTTGGGTATAAGTCCATTGATTCTTTTCTCATCCTTCACCTTCAAGTTGCTAGTTGCTATTGTGATGATCAAGTTTCTTTTAGATCATCTATTCAATGCTAAAGTGCTAAACTTACAAATCTGAAAAATCAAAACAACTACAAACTTGTTTATTAAAGACAACATAGATCTTCATGTAAGTGTTGCGCTTGAGTAGCTAATTCCTCTTGTTGATGGTTTTGAATAAAAATAAAGTAAAATTTGAAAAATAAAAACTAATTAAAAATGATGGGTTACCTCCCATCCTGCATTTATTTTCTGTCATTAGCTTGACATCCCAAGCTTAAAACACGTCAAGCGCGGGGGATACCCTCACACCGATGTGTAGCGGTAAATTCATGACAATCAAGCTATGGATAAGCTTAACGTCAATAAAACCAGAGTCGTCACCGCCCTTTTATTGTTTCCAAAGGAAAAGAGAAAAGTAAGAACAAAACCCAAGGATAAGAATTTTTCAAATCAAAACTAATAAAATGCCAGAGATTACAGGTAAAGGGTTGGTTACACAGAGGGAAGGTGTTACCACCCAAAGTGTCCTAGGTATTCCTATGGAGCCCTTTTTTATGCGCGCATGTGTTTTTGGTATAAAAGATGTTTGATAAAAAATAGAGTGTGAAGGGTGAGAAAAGAATTCATTGATTATATTTTTGTGTTTGACAAGACCTTCGGTCTCGTGCCTACGTACCAACATAAAAATGAGGGATCAAAACCTCGTAGTCATGGTAAAAATTTCAAATAAATTGGTGAATTTCTTTTAACAAGAGTTTAATAAGAAAGTCACAAAGGGCCAAAAGTTTGAGTGGGGTTGTTAGTTATTTTTGTCTTTTGAAATTTAGTCAATATGATTAAGTTTATTTACAAATTTGATTTAAGAAAGAGTTTGAAAATTCAATGACCTTAAGGCCAAAGTTTCTAATTATTAAAACATGTATAAGTTTGAAATCACAAGCAAAGAAAGTTTTTGAAAATGAGGGGATATTTTGAAATTAAAGAAGTGAGAGGAGATGAAGAGGCTATCCTAAGCACAAATTTAAAATTTAAGAGTTAAAAAGATCTGACCAATGGGATGCAATCCAACAGATAAGAATGTCATATAGAAACCCATTTTCCTTTGGACTTTTATCAAGCAATAACCAATAAGCAATGAGCATTATCCAGACATCATGAAGATCAAGACATCAAATAAAGATAGCCACATCCAAGCAAACAATTCCAATAGCTAGCAGTCTTTATTGTCTTCCCAAGTATCAGATGAAATATTCCTTGATCAACTCAGAGTAAAGCATCAGGCACAAAACCAGAATAAGAATTACACACAAGGATAGAGTAGCAGATGAATCCAAGAAAATCCCAAGGGTTATATCAGATGAAGGCACACTTCACAATAACTCAGTCTTAGAATGTTGGCATTGGCCAAGTCCTTTTTGCACAGGAAGTGTTGCCTAATCCTAAGTTCAAAAGTTCAGATCAAGTTCAATAGTCCACCAAATAATTTTTTAGGGTTTTTGTTGTTATTACGTATTTTAAGATCCTAAGACCACAAACAAAATCAAAACACACAAACAATATATATACAATCACATGATATGGTTCAAATGAGCAAAGTGAAAATGACATAAATATAAACAAGTTATATGAAATGTAAATGGCAATGAATGATAAATGACTGAAATTTAAATTGCATAAAGTAAATGACTTGAAAGTAAGGCAATATTAATAAGAGTTAGTCAAATGTTAGTCAAAAGTTAATGGTGTTAGAGGTGATTTTAATTGATTAAGTCATTCTTTGGAGAACACTCAACCATTCATTCACAAGTATGACTCCTTAAACCAAGACATCTTCCATGAGAAGGGCTCCAACTTGGATAATTCAACATGTATGCCACTAGCTCCCATGAAAGGAAAAAAGGTCAAGTTTCCACACAATGCCATGAAGAATGGGAGACTTACAATCTCACTTACTAGAATACTATGCCTTGAGGGTCAAATTTAGCTCTTTGTTAAGCAATCGTAATTAGACTTACGTAGAAGTCACAACTATCTGAGGCTGGGAAAAAAATATAGGTGTTAATGCATGTTAGAGATTTGGTATAAAGAATTAAACTCCTAAAACATACCACACACTAAAAGAAAAGATCAAAAGGGAGGGAACTATCTCAGTCACACTTGTATTGGTTCATCTGACACAAGGTCATTGATGAACCAATTAGCCTTTAGACATTAGAGATTTCACTGGTCTAAAGAGGGAATGGGGGAAGAATAAGGATGAAGATAAAGAGGGAGGGGAAGATAGAAACACAAATTGATCATGGGAGGAATTTCATCAAATCAAAACCATTCATTCATTTTGGGAGATGAAATGTACATTTCATTAATCCCCTAAATCCAATGGTTTTGATCCAGCAAAAGTCAAATCAACCTTACCAAAGCCCTAACAGAAAGCCAAACATCACAAGACCATAAAAATGGCTCAACAATATTTTTAAACATTTAATCAATTAAAAATAAATTAAAATACATTTTAAATTGGTAAAAACCTAAAATCCCTTCAAAACACTAAATAAATGGCCAAGGGATTTATCCTAGGTCAAACAAGGTCAAAGCACCTTAGAAAAAAAATCACTATTTTTAAAAAGTCTGAAGTATTTTTAAATAATTAAAAATATGCACAAAAACATTTAATTCATGAAAAGTACCAAAATTAATCAAAAAAATAATTTTAACTCACAATATGCAAGAGAAAAATATTTAAAGATTTTTAGTGAAAGTCCCATATTTTTTGGATTCAAAATGAAATTACTATGAATAAAATAAAATAAGTGGATTAAATGAAAATTCAGAAAATACAAAAAGACAAGGGCCATCAGATCTCCCTCATTAATTGAGGTGCCAAACGCGTGCCTTCCTTTGTGAACCTGAGTCAATGCATCACACGAGTGGTAATCAGAACTAAGGGCCAAGGTTAAAATAATTTAAAAGGATCAGATGGTTTGGAAGGTGTCAGCGCACCCCCGGAGCTAGGGCTCCGATCATCTTCTCCAATGGACCTCACAGGACTGGTCCACCCTCAAGTCAATGAAAAATGAAAAACAAGGACACTATTTCAAAAGAAAAATGATTAGGAGCTCGAATATGACCTCCATTTCTCCAATTCCAAGTATATTTAAATATACAAGGATTTGAATTTTAAGGATCATGAACTGAGTTGCTTCGATTTGACCTTAAAGCAACTCAATCTTATTGTCTACATTTTTAAGACTTCAGCCACCCAAAAATCAAAGAGAATGGTGAATAATTGGGAGAGAATCAAAGAGAGAAAGTTTCTGAAAAATCACCTTCGAGTAGCTTGAATATTACTTCCAATTGGCCTTGGCTTGACTTCAGAAGCTTGCAGGAAGTGAATTAGATCAAATAAGGGCTTGGATTCTTGGAGTTTCAACTTCAAAACAGAAGTGAAATTGAAACTAGATTTTTAATTGAGAACCTTCAAGTTTATCCTCTAATGGTGGAGGGAAGGTTGTAGGAGCAAAGCTTGGGCAAGGTGTCCCCAATTCTGAGCATGAGGCAATGTATTTATAGGCTTGGCAATTGATTTCTACACACTTCCATTCAAATGCCAAAAGTAGTAATTCTCATGTGTATGCTTACATGTGTGTGTGATAGGCCCATTAAGTGATGTAAAAAGGTCCAAAGATGATCATGAGTGATGCTGAAAGTGTGACATGAAGTCATGCATTTGGAATTGAGAAGTGGTTATGAGATTCATCCAAATGGAACCTTTAAGAAAATCCATGCGCAAGTCATTAAAAACTTAGCCAAATGAAGTGATTTTGGACTTTTTAGAAAGGTGAGCTCAAGGGAAACAACTTTAATGTTAAACACTTTTCCATTTGAAGCTTGGATCATGATGCATTTTGAGGTGGAAGTTTGGAAAATCAAACATAATTGAAAATTTTCTAAGTACCAAGTCAAATGTTCACTTCTTCCACCTTGAATAACTTTTGCTATGGGCTTCAAATGGAAAACATTCCTTCATTAAAGTTGTATCTCCTTCAAAACTCTTCAATTTAGTCATAAATTTGACCTTATTTAGATTCTTAATGAAGGAGTTATGTATTTTAGAAGTTGAGGAAAATTGCTTGTTCAATGGTAATGGCCCAAAATGACCTATAATGTTTCCTCTTGTCACATGCCCTTGCAAGTTGAATTTGAAGTTTCTCAAAGAATAAAAGTTGGAGATGACATCTTGAAATTGATCATGAAACTTGGATGACCTTCATCTAATAAAAATTGAGTAAGTTGTGGTTCTTGGAAGTTGATCTCCTAACTAGGGCACAGACAAAATGACTTATAATCTTTCACCATAAAAAATGACTTTGCAAGAAAGTTTAGATTTTTACCTAAACATGAAAGTTGTTTGGAATGTCATAAGGAGTAACTATTCTCTTGGAATAGTTTTAATATGACAAAAATTGTAGGAGATAGGATTTAGGGATTCCCAATTTTGACCAGTTGACTTTCTCTGGTCAACCACCTTGAACCATCTTGAAAACTTGAAGTTCTCTTGATATTTTGGACTCATGGATGATCATATATGTATACAATGATGTATAATGAAGTATCCTTAATATACTTGACCAATTGTTGAAGAAACTTGCTGAGGAAGTCATACAAGATACCTAGATGAATTAGGGCTTCCAAGGCAAACAAGCTTCAAACTCTTGATGATTTCTTGATCTAAATGATAAATGAAGATCACGGGGACACATATATGATTTCTAGAGCCAATGTGAACCATTTCTGGATTGATATTCTTTCATTAAGGGTATAAAACCCTAGATATAATCTTGATGAGGCATTGGTGGATGCACATACTACCTACAAAAGAAACAAGGCTATACATAGACATATTTTTGGTATTTTGGTTAGTAAATAATAAAAAACAAAGTATGATACAATCAAATATGCTTGGTGATATCTCCTAATGCAAACCCAATGGATGAGGGGTAAGGAGGATGCCAAGGTGTGATCCCAAAGCAAATACAAACGATGAGATAACATGAGGGCTCTTAGGGTCAAAATTGGGGTCTTACAGCTACCCCTATTTAAGGACATTCTAACTGAGGATGTGAAGGGTAAAATCTTTGTATCAATTCAGTAGAATGGACTTAAATAACAACATATAGAAACAAATTTTGGTCCCTAAGAGAAACAAATTTCCACAAAGGAAAAGAATCCAGAGACTGAAAGTCCATAGGAGTATAATGCATTCCATAAGGAAAACTCACAGGGAAGACAAATTTTGGTAACGTATAGAAAATTTTGGTAACATATGTAAACTCACAGGGACTTAAATAACAACATATAGAAACAAATTTTGGTAACGTATGTAAAAATAATCTTTGTGGGGAATAAATTTCCACAAAGGAAAAGAATCCAGAGACTGAAAGTCCATAGGAGTATAATGCATTCCATAAGAAAAACTCACAGGGAAGACAAAGACTCTAGGGGGATAACAAGTTATGTGTAGGCTAGGCTGTGACTTGAAAGTTGCTGGAGACACGAGGAGAATTTCCATGAAAAATAAATCAATGGAAGGGGCCGGTAGGGGAACCAGGAAAATATGCAGGGGAAACGGGTAAATCAGAACAAAACTAAAATACTCGAACCAAATAGAGGGTTAGCGATTTCACTAAGGAAATACACACTCTAACTCAATTGGGGAAAAATGAACTTCAACACAGGAGTACCTGAGATATATTATCTATTACCGGTTACTGGGTAGGAAGATAATACACTTCGACAGAGGGACATCCGTTACCGATTAGGGTAAACATATCAAGGATGACTCGCTGAGAAGAGGTGTATCTGTTACCGGTTACTGGGTAAGAATAACCTACTGGGGAGAGAACTCAAATAAGATTTACAACTACCGATTACTGGGAAGAACACCAAAGAGAGAGTATCTGTTAAAGTGAACATATCAAGGATAAACTCAAAGGAAGAATATCCGTCATCGGTTAGGATGAACATATCAAGGATAAAATGTGAGGGAGAAATAGGAATTATATTTATCAGTTACTGGATAGAATACCAAAGAGAGAATATCCATCACCGGTTAGGATGAACATATCAAGGATAAACTCAGTAAGGGAAAGTAGGAATTACAACTACCGGTTACTAGGCAGAAGACCGAAGAAGGGAGAGAAAATCAATCATCGATTAAAGTGAACATATCAAGGATAGACTCTCTGGGGGATAAGATAGGGATTACAACTACCTTTTTACTGGGTAGAAAACCAAAAAGGAAGAATATCTGTCACCCGTTAGGATGAACATATCAAGGATAAATTACCTAGGGAAACGTGAAAACGAATTCGTTGGGGAAAACAAAAGAAGTAGATTACATTTTACCGGTTATTGGGAAAAAGTAATGTACTCAAAAAAGAGAAAAATATCACCAACTACTGGGTAATAGACTCTCAGGGGACCAAAATATTTATCTAGGTAAAAACTAGAAAGAAACGGTCAAACAAAGACTCAACCCAAAGAGGATCTAACTCAAGGGGAGTGGTTCCATCCAGATAATTAACTGGGAAGGAAAATGAAATAATAATCATCCACGAGGAAATAACTCGGTGGGGAAATGAGAAAGGTTAAACTCTTTCTGCTTAAGGGGTTGACACTCTATAATTGAACAAGGGCAGATACACCAAATCTGCATGGGGAGATAATATCACCAAAGCAGGGGATCAGAAGAAAAATCAATGTAATAAAATGCACAATGAAATATATGATGTTGTGCTTTATGCATGAATATGCATGTATGATTATGATTATGCTAACAAAATAGCACAAAGGATACAAATAACAAAGGTTTGAATCAATGTTGCAACACTCGACTAATCTCAACAGGATGGAAACACCAATCGGAGAAGATGCTGGGGATGAAAATAAATCATCTAGGTCATAAATCAGCTCTGGCTGGGAAAGTCATGGAGAACATTCTTCCAATTAATCACGATAAACTCTACGGGGAGAGAGCACTGTTGAAGGAAGACTAATAAAACATGCTAAGGATAGAGAAAAGATCTACTGGGGATCCAAATTATCAACACTGCGGGGAATTTTAGGTCCACACCATATCAAAGGGGAGACATCCTTGTAGGGGGCAAAAATCAAATACTGCTCCAAATCCAATACTGTCGGTAAATGACGAGACTCCGTAGATCTTTTACAAAGTTTGAAAATGGTGATTTACATGTAAATGGCTACATTGAATACAATGATCACTACTCTCCTACCAACTTCAACATCCATTGTACTTGTCCTCAGTTGAGAATGATGAATCAGGATCGAATGACTTGCTCAAAACCGGTCGGGTGCAGTTACTTGTCATAATCCCTAATTTTTGCCTAGATTTCCCCAAGGTGGGGTACTCAATCTACCGGGATAAATTTTATGTTTTCTGTCTCAAAATTTTTCCTGGATCACCCTTTCGGGTTTTCAATCCACCGAGACGCTCTTTTTTTGTCTTAGCCGTCCTTTCGGATTTTCAACTTAGCGAGTTGTTCTTTTTCTTTTTAGAAGAAGTATTTATTGACTGTTGATCGGGAAAATAGCAAGTGTACTATTTTACCAATATAGTAATAATAGGGACGTTTCCTAAATATTGATCTCGAGGACTGCTTAGTAATATTAGTTTAAATTGTGATTCAATTAAACAAAAATAGTAGTTGGAAGGCTTGGAATTAATCCGCACTATAATTGAATTAGACAGAATACAAATTACAGCTTTTACACAAATGATAAAATTATGCCAAGGACGGTGTGTGATTATCTCCTATAATGACCTTGAATGTATATCTCTTCAACCAGTTCAAATATACAATTACCAGATCTTAAAATTGTTTTCTCCTAAAATCTTAGAGGGAAACCTCTGGTCATTCATTCTAATCTCTAAGTCCTTAGGGAATATGATGAAACCAAGTCTTTTGAAATAACAAGATATAACCAATAACCATAGGGTATCCCTAGTCCTAGGTGGTATCTACTATAATTCAATTGTGCAAAAACCTTAACAGTTGCAACCCCACATCTTGTTAACCATATAACTATCATTATTTTTCTAATAACGAAAGCGTCAAAAACATTGCACAATGAAATTGAATAACAAACATAAAACTCGAGGGAATACAAATTCAGAGTCATTACACGATAAAATCAAGGACACCCCCTTGGAATTGAGGGGTTTATCCACTCATATTATTCAAAGAAAATACAACATTTAAATTAGACATTATAAGAATAAGGGGATTTTGTTGATCTTCAATCGCATCCGCTCTTGAAAGACATTCGTTCTCTGTAACTCTTGATTGTTCCAATCTCAATTGTACCAATTCTTTGTCGTACAAAAAAGTCTCATTCTCTTTCTCCCAAAAGTACCCTAAATAGTCACTGATCAATTATTCAATGTAGAAAATACCTAAAATGCCCTACGGGATCAGCAATTCCAAAAATCCGGTAAAATTAGAAGATGAGGCATCCAAGCCAACACCGTCCATGTTGGCTTACTGCTGCCAGCTTCCCAACACGCCCATGTCAGGCCTGCTGACACGGGCACCCGTGTCAGGCTCCTATTTTAACCTCTTTTCGTCCTTCCCCTGACATGGGTCATGTCAGGCAAGACGGGTGGCCGTGTCAGGGCTACTGTAACTTCAAAAACTTCTTCTCATGTGCCTGGAACACCCGATTCCCTTAGCGAGTCTTTGGGCATTCATGCTTGCACCTGAAAACCAACAGAACTACCAAAAGGAAGCATAAAATGTAGTATATTGACGAAAACCAAAGATAATAACCAACGAGAATGGAAATGCAAACATCTAATTTACTCAACAAAATAATACAAATAGGTAAAATAAAGTGTTACCAACTTCGTGAATTAATGCCGAATGAGTGTCAGAAAACAAGTAAAATTGGAGACCGATCACAACCCCAAACTTATCTCATTGCTTGTCCTCAATTGATGTTCGGGACAGCAGGACGGTCACCCCCAAATTCTTCCAATTCACTTTTTGCAATACTGTCGTGATCTTTCGCGACTCCCTTTTCACTTTTCATTCACTATTTTACTCTTCACCGACTTCCGACATTCCGCCAAACTTTCACATCGAAGCACCTCTTCACCTATAACTTTTCACACTCTCACCAAATCTCTCAGGGTTGAAGTGTTTACACTCAAAAGTCAGAGCATGCAAAGTCAACTCATAAGTTTGAATAACAGATATCTTCATTTCAAAAACATACCACACACTCTATTCGAGGGCTTTTAAGGTTGTAACGGGGCTTAGGCACAAGGTGGGAAAAACAAACAAAAAGGGGGAAACTAGTGGTTTAGGCTCGGAGTCCATGTTGTCATCCTCATCACTATATTCAATCGTTCAACTAAGAAATTTTTGGACACCGTTCTTGTTAGGATTCATTAGCTTTTTTTTCTTTTTTCTTCATGTGCTCCTTTGAGCAAGCTTTTTGCCAACCTAAATCTCCTCTAGATATGTGCTTTATTTTACTTCTCAATTTTTTTCGTTCTCTTTTTCTTGAAGTTTCACAACAATTTCATCTTTTCATCTGCACTTATCTAGTTCTTACTGGTGTCCCAACCCCAAACTTAGAATTTTCCACATATCAACAATCAACAACACTTATCTGAGCAAGGTAAGGGAGTGTTTGGGCTTACAGTTATTTGCAGCGGTTCATAACAAATATAAAGGGAAATATGGCTCGAATTGGGTAAACGAAGGGTAATATTGAATGGTTAGCTGGAAAGGCTCGGGGTTAAAACAAAGAAGTGTCTCAGTGTATATATGTGTGTTATGAAACTCCAACATCTACTTACGTAAACTCAGAGTGACAAAGACATACCTGAAAAGCTCTCATGATGATAAGTGTTTGGCTTTTTGTGATTCTCACCATGTTTGGTATAGCATATAGGTTTCCAAGATACCTCTTAATGTTATGTAGCTTCATCTTCGCTTTGGTTACAAAGTATTCCCGTGTCAGTCCAGTGATAAAAACTCGCGTCCGATTATTCACTTCAGCAGTATCAACTTTCGGGGGTTTCCAGGAGAGCAAGTAAGGGGTGTGTCTTTTATCCAATAGCTCCAAGCCTCTTCATTCATCTGACACGAATACCCTCGATATGTAACACACAAAATACCATACACACTAATTAAATATACAACAAACAATCAGAAAAATGACATAAAAATAATGCTGAAAGTAATGAAGTAATAACCCCCCCACCCCATACACACACACACTTGAACCAAACATTGACCATAATGTTTAATCCACGATAGAGAGGGAACTCACACAGCCTCACTACGGCGAAGGAAATTGCAAGATTAACTATTGCATCAATGCATGCATCTCATCCATTATTGTCCCTTGACGAGCTTGCTCTATTCATTGGCATGCTTTCTCCGCTCGGAGAGCACCGACCTCAGTCTGGATCTACGACCATTGGTACGGTGTCCTAGATGACGACCCGACACCTGTATACGTGGTTTCCTCCTGTGGAGGAAAAAACTGCTCTTGCTCTTGTGCATCTTCCTCGTGCTGGTCACCTATAACAAAAGTGTCAGCATTATGCTCGTCCATGTCATCATGGACGAAACTCTCATATAACCAATTAGTAGTGTCAGAAATGCTTATCGTTGCAGGGTCAGGAAGGCCCATGATAAACTGGCTAGAACTCATCAAAGCATAATAATCAGAGATCTGAGAGATCATACCTTGCTGAACTAGAGCGTTCATGTCCAGCTTATTCTTACCCAACACTAATGTCTCATTCAGGGCAACAGGGTCATAACCAAAATGGTGGGCTATCTGTGTGATTATACCCCCAATGGAGATTCCCCCCTAAGCAGATCTGCCCATTCTACAGAGGTAGTCAGTTACAAATGTTGCAACACTCACAACAACCCAGTTTTCCATGGCAACTAGAAAGAATAGCCCTCTCTGGGTAGCCACACTGATACTATCACCCATACCAAAGAGTGTGAAAGCCAGTACCTTCTGAGCGTAGCGGAAACAGGGGTTCTGAATGCCAAATGCTTTAGCCCCCTTCGCCACATAATCTGTTCGACCTGTGATGGCTAACCAAAAAGTTTTAGCATCAAAGCTATCCGGAACGGCTCCGGGACCATACAGAGGTAAGCGGAGGATATCACCTAGCTGCTCAACCATCAACTCATGGTCAACGTTATATAACCTGAAATGCATAGTGCCACCATAGTACATCGTGGTACCTGTTCATCCATTCTTCAGCTTAAACTCAATAGTACTAAAAAATTATAAAGTTATACACTCAAACGTAGGCGCCTCACAGTGCACAAATTCTAGCATGCCTATCATATGAAACATTCTATCCACTTCCTCAGACAGACCCAATTGAGCTAGAGTGCCCGAGCATAAATACCTCGTTGGCGTGATCTTACGCTTGACGTGAGACGAGTAACGCCTCTCATGCTCCGGGTTGTTGAAAATGATGTCGTGAGAATTTGGATGGCGAATGGTCCTTTTCCAAGGCCTTGACGGCTCAACCTCCGTTTGCTTTCCCTTAGCAATTCGTCTAGGCGGCATATTTGGTCCCTGCAAAAATTTTGAGCAAAAATAAATTATGGAGATAGGAGAAAAGATTACCGTGTACTTGTAGAGGACAGAAAATGGAGCAGTTTTTGTAAAGTGAGTCAGCGATTTGGACAATTTATGGTGGTAAAGGGGTGAACTTTGATGGTGAAGGCTATGGAGAAAAATGAGAAGTAAGCAAGGAAGAAGGAGGGTTAAGTGAGAAAGAGAGAGAAAAGTGGAGAAAATCTGATTAATAGGATTGATGATGAGTTAATATGGTAGTTATTGATGAAAAATCTGAGTGGAGACCATGCAAATGGGATTTGAAAAGCCAAAAAATCTTCCCCCACGTTGCCTGACATGGGTCATGTCCCATGACACGGGCGACCGTGTCAGGGTTCTATTTTCCACCCTTCTTAAAGTAGGGCTGACACATGTTGTGTCAGCTGACACGAGAGGCCGTGTCAGCCTATTGCAAACTCTAATCCTCCTAATGGGCATGTCCTGACACGACACCCGTGTCAGGACCCTGTTTTTTGTAAAAAAACTTCATTTTTCCAGCTGTCTCTCCTTGCTCTTCTAGCAAATTGTATTCTTTTGGTTGAGTTTAAACCCCTCCTTTCGTCCTATGCGATTATTGCGCGGACCTACAAACAAAAAGAAATGAACCATACAAAAACAACTAAAATCGTTAGAATTAAACAACATTGGTTGCCTCCCACGAAGCATTGTGTTTAACATCGCATGGCTCGACGGTCGTCCCTCTTATCCTCTGAGACAAACATTATCTATCAACCCACTCTCCTGCCCTTTATCTTAATGTTTCAATCTTTGTCCGTTCACCTTAAATGTGTCCCCGTTACTTTGGTTTTTAAGTTCTATTGCTCCATGGGAAACACTCTGTGAACCAAAAATGGACTGGACCATCTGGATTTCAACTTTCCCGGAAAAAGTTTTAACCTGGAATTAAACAAGAGTACCAACTGCCCCTCCACAAACTCCTTTCTCAGGATCTTCTGATCATGCCATTTTTTTCTCTTCTCCTTATAAAGTTTGGCATTCTCATAAACTTGATTCCTAAATTCTTCTAACTTATAGAGTTGAAGAATTCGAGATTCACCAGCTTTGGCAAGATCATAATTTAATAATTTGGAAGCCCAAAACGCTTTGTGCTTCAACTAGAGTGGCAAGTGACAAGCTTTACCATAAACTAACTGATAGGGGACATACCTATAGGCGTTTGGAATGTCGTTCTGTACGCCCATAGTGCATCTTCCAACTTTATTGCCCAGTCTTTTTGAGATGCACAAATAGTCTTTTCCAAGATTTGCTTTATCTGCCTATTGGACACTTCGACCTGGCCACTCGTTTGAGGGTTATATGGGGTGGCAATCTTGTGTTTAACGTTATATTTCTTCAGCAGATTTTCCATCAGTTTGTTTAAGAAATGAGTACCTTCATCACTGATAAGTGCTCTCAGCACTCCAAATCTCGACGTTCTTCAGAAAAGTCACTACCACTCTAGAATCATTAGTGAGCAATAACACCGCTTCCACCCACTTTGACACATAGTCCACTGCTACCAAGATGTAATTCTTTCCAAATGAGGGTGAAAACGGTCCCATGAAGTCTATTCCCTACACATCAAACAATTCAACTTCCAACATGGTGTTCTGCGGAATTTGATTCCTCTTAGAAATATTTCCTGTTCTTTGACATATGTCGCACTCCTTGACTATGTCTTGGGCATCTTTGAATAGTGCGGTCCAGTATAGATTCGACTGAAGGACTTTAGTTGCTGTTCTCTTACCACTAAAGTGTCCTCCATAATCTGAGTCATGACAAGCTCTAAGCACATCCCTTTGTTCCTCCTCCGGGACGCATCTTCTAACTAGCCTATCTACTCCTCTCTTGTATAGGAATGGGTCATCCCACAAGTAGAACCTGCAATCATGTAGAAAAATTTTCTTCTTGTTAGAATCAAAATCATTAGGGATTACACCACCTACCAGATGATTCACGTACTCTACGAACCACGGGATACCAATGACAGCTAGGATGTGTTCATCAATAAACTCATCCTTTATTGGTCTCTTGTCTTCCGTTTCTTCAATTGGAGGCATTCGAGACAAATGACCGGCAACAATGTTTTCACATCTCCTTTTGTCCCTAATCTCCACATCGAATTCTTGAAGGAGCAAGATCCACCTCAGAAGCCTTGGCTTAGAAACTTGTTTAGAAAATAAGAATTTAAAAGCAGCATGGTTAGTATAAACAACAACCTTTGATCCTAAAAGGTATTGCCGGAATTTGTCAAATGCATAAACCACGACCAACAACTTCTTCTCATTAGTTGCATAGTTCATCTGTGTAGGGTTCATCACATGACTAGCATAGTAAATAACATGTAACAACTTCTCTCTCTGTTGTCCTAGAATCGCCCCTACAACAATATCACTAGCATCACACATGATCTCAAACGGGAGAGACCAATCTGGGGCAATAAAAATTAGTGCTGATACTAATTTGTTTTTCAGTGTCTCAAAAGTTGTGGCGCATTTGTAAGACCCCAATTTTGAGCCTAAGATCCCTCATGCAATTCCATCATAAACATTAACATTGGTATCATACCTTGACATCCTCCTTGCCACTACTTCATTGGGTTTGTTTTGGGAGAGATCACCAAGCACCATGTGATTGTATCATACTTGTATATCATCATTTTACTAATCAAAATACAAAAATATGCCTTTGCATTTGCCTAACTCTTTTATAGGTAGGGCATGATCTCCATTGATCTATCAAGTTCATATCTAGGGTTTGAGACCCTCATGACAAACAACACAACCATGAATTGATCTAATAATGGCTATGAGCATCATATATGAGTTCCATTGATTACTACATGTTATTTTGATCAAGTTTGCTTCAAGAGTTTGAGGGTGATTTGCCTTGGAAACCCTAGTTTGACTGGGTATCTTGAGTAACTTCTCCAACAAGCTATCTTACCAATTGATCAAAATTCTTAAGCGACATTTAAAAATTCATCATCTTATGCATATATGATCTACCATGAGCCAAGAAAGTCCAAAGAATTGAAGGTTTGAAAGTTGGTTGATGGTGGTTGGCCAGATGAATTCATTTGATCAAAACTGGGTCTCCCTAGACCCTATCTCCTACACTTTTCACCATATGAAAATGACTTCAAGAGAAAATTTACTCTAAATCACATTCCAAATAACTTTCATGTTGATACCTAGAGCTAAGTTTGCATGAAAAATCATTTTCTATGTTGAAACATTATATGTCATTTTGTCTAAACCCTAATTTGAAAGTCAACTTCCCAAGGCCATAACTTGCTCAATTTTTATGAGATGAAATATTTACAAGTTTCACAATCAAATTAAAGATGTCTAAACCAACTTTTATGTTTAGAGTGAGAGCTAAGTCAACTTTTATGAGCATGTCATATGAGGTTACATTGTAGGTCATTTTTGACCTATACCATTGAACAAGTGATTTTTCCAAACTTCAAAAATGCACAACTCTATCATTATAAATCCAAATGACATGAAACCGGTGACCATTTTAAAGGTCTTTGAAATAGCTACAACTTTGATGAAAACACTTTTCTCATTTGAAGCTCACATAAAAAGTTAAGTAAGATGGAATATTGAGATATATGGCTTGACACTTAGAAAAAATTTCAACATGTTGAAATTTCAAAACTTCCACCTCAAAATTCTCCATGTTCAAAGCTCAAAATGAAAAAGTGTTGAACATGAAACTTGTTCCCCTTGATCCAAGCTTTCCAAATAACCCAAGTTCATTAATTTTAGATGAAGTTTGCTAGGTATGCGCATGGCTTAAAAGGGATGCATAATTGGAAAGAATCAAACTTCAAAACTTCAGTTCACTTTGCCTTGCCAATCAAGCTTCCATTCAGACTTCATTTGGAATCATTTTGGACATTTTTGCATTGCATCATGGGCCTGCACATTCCCATGCACTCGTGCCATCAACATTGCTAATTTTGGACAGATTTTGAAGTGTGCAAATATCATTCATTCATGCTATAAATACATGACCTATGTGCTCATTTGAATGACACTTTGCGCGCTAGCTTTGCCCCCCATTGAAACCCTCACACTCTAAAGGAAAACCTGAGAAATTTCAATTTGAAATTTGAGTTTGAATCTCAACTGTTGGAGATCCAAAAACTCCAGGATCCAAAGCCTTGCAACCTCTCTAATCAATTCCTGCTAGCTTCTCAAGTGTGATCAGATCGTGTGTGGAGCAAGCAACATCAAGAACTGCATAGCATTGAAGGTGATTTTCATAAAACTTCATCTCTTTGATTCTCTCTCAATTCTCTCAATTCTCTTGGATCTTTGGTTGTCTGAAGTCCTACCAATGTGTTACCACGAAAAATCTCTAAGGGATGCTGAAAGCATAGTTGGTGATAGAGTCCTGTGAATTTTGGGGTTATACCCCATCAAGGGATGAAGAGGTGTTTGAGGCAAATAAGAGTGAGAAAAACACAAGTCAAGGGATGAAGTCGACAGGAGAACCTGTTTGGTCGACAGGCCTTTCCGTCGGTTGAGGTGAAATCTGAGACTTAAAGAATTTTTCTTTTATGCCAAAGGCGTAGAAGACAGCGTCGTCCTAGCGTCTGGGCGGGAGAAATTTGAAATTCAAATAGCCAACAGTTACAAGAAGAACAAAGAGCGCCAGAATCTGGAGCAGTTGGCAAGACGTGAGGGCATTAGTTTGGTAGATCGTGTGACATAACATCTGCTGGTTTCTAGGAGTTTTAGCTTATGAGCAGTTCCTTTAGTTTAGTATAAATAGAATATCCCACGAGGGGCTCAGGTGTGTTCATTTTGTACTGAAAATCACTTGTAAGAAAACTTCCCATTCCCAGCGCGAGGAAGCAAGAGTTTTTTGAGAGTGCTATGTACGTGAATCACCACATTTATTTCAATGCAACTTCCTTACTTTTCAATTGTTCCCGTTGAACATTTTATCTTAATTTCGTTTACTTTTGAGTTATCATTTTACGTTGTCGCTTACGTTGTCGACACTGATTCTATTACGATAATAGAGTTTACCAAAAGCGTGTTCGTCGTATACATCTTTTGAATGCTATAAGCGATGTTGGTCACGAGTCACCTATAGGCTGTAGCATTGTCTAAACCGTTCGTGTGGAAAACCCTACGCTTGTTCGACACTCTGTTAGGAGTCATTCCTCACAAAGTTATTTCGTCGAGTTGGACAAGCCTCACTTGCACTAGCACATGTCCTAGGATCAACTGGTCGATCCTGCAAGTAACCCTTTGTTTTAAGGCCTAGGGAGGACCGGCGGTTGTTTACCAATTTCCACAGTAAACAAAATGGCACGCCCAGTGGGACGATGCTAGAGCATTTGTGAAATTGCATGAAACTTAGAAGTGGAAAACTATATAGTAAGCCACGAAACACTATGAAAATGTCAGAAACTAACACGGATGAAGTACCACGAGGAACTTTATCCACTACGGAAACAGTAATCTCACAAGTTGCCACTTTTCCACCGATGACAAATGCAACCTCAACCATGTCGACCACGGGTGTGGTTGGAACATTAATCCCCCAGCCTCCACTGGGGGGTTCAGGATCAACGATAACGACGTTCAGACCTTATGTGCCTCGCTTTGGCACCACAGATCCTCTTTATGGAATGTTGTATTCCTTAATGCCAGGATATCAGTCGACATCAAGTGCAACACTATTTTCAGATATAAATCCACCCTTGCAAGGATCAGCGCAAGGGGGCAACATTAGGAATAATACGCAGAACAGAACCATGCCGCCGTCGAACACTTCAGTAGCGGTGTTGAGACAACAAATGAACGATAGTAACCATGAATTGGTTAACATGTTGACCAACCAGATGGGCACAATCTTTAACCCAATAATACAAGAATCCGCTGAAACAAATAGGCAGGTGGCGAATCAATTGACATGCTTGTGCAATTTTCTGGGGGCACCGGCTCGACAGATGGCACAAGTGATTAGACCAATTGTTCCTGTGCAGATGAAGATAGGGGCAGTGGAGGAGGAGACAATCTACGAAGAACAAATCATTAGACCCCTTCAAAACCAAGGCGTCGAATCAGGAGTCGCGGGACGTAACCAGATGGTAATGGTTAACCAACACCAGGATGTTGATCAAATTGTCGATCAACATCGACAAGAAGACTTAGCAGTGGAAAATAATTTGACAACTATTGTCGAAAGAATTATGGCCAGAAATGGTATTTGTGCTACATTGCAAAGGCCATTGTACGCCTCCCCGTTAGCTGAGTTTATTCTCCAAGCCGAGGTGCCCAAGGGGATGAAAGTGCCTAAGTACACTAAAATTGAGGGAGAGTCTGGTGAATCGACAATAGAGCATGTTGCCAGATACTTAACAGAGTCAGGAGATCTAGCTCATAATGAATGTTTGAGAGTAAAAAACTTCCCATCCTCTCTGACTAAGGCTACCTTCACATGGTTTACTTCGTTGGCCCCAAGTTCAATCGATTCGTGGGCCAAATTAGAAAATAAGTTCCATGAACAGTTTTACGAAGGACACTCCAAAATTAGTTTGGCAGAATTGTCTAGTATCAAGAGAAGGTTTGCTGAGAGCATCGACGATTATCTGAATCGTTTTAGGTCCTTAAAGGCTAGGTGTTTTACGCAAGTACCAGAACGTGAACTGGTTCAAATGGCCGCGGGGGGGTTAGATTATTCCATTAGGAAGAAAATAGATCCAACTTTTGTGAAAAGTATGTCACAATTGGCTGATAGAGTCTGACATCTAGAACGTCTAAGGTTAGAAAAAGTTAGGCATAATAAGTCTAAGAAAGAAAAGGTAGCGTTTGTCGAATACGACGTGACAGACCCCATATGTGAGGATGATTATGCTTCATCGTTCGAATTAGAAATTGACGTGGCTGAACTAAAGCCAGGATCCGCCTATGAGTGTCGATCATTGCTGCCTGCGCAAGGAAAAAATCCTGTCAAACACAACCCAAAATTCCCTTCAAAAACTTATACTTTTGATGTGTCGAAATGTGAGGAAATTTTTGACTTGTTGGTCAAAGATGGTCAAATGGTGGTACCTCCTGGTACTAAAATACCACCGTTATAACATAGACAGAAAAGAGGGTTTTGTAAGTATCATAACTATCTTGGTCATAATACCTCTAATTGTTACCTTTTCAGGGATTTAGTTCAGAAAGCGATTCAAGAAGGCAGGCTGAAATTTGCTGGCCGCAGAATGAAGATCGACGTTGATCCTCTTCACCAGGAGGAAGCCCTATTCGTGGAGTCAGTCGAGATCAACATGGTCGAGATCACCGAATACGATGAGGCCAACATGCTAGAGCAAACTGGGGAAAGCCCAGATGTCGATATAGCTGAAGTTTACCCAAGGGCTGATGAAGACTTGGGGGATTTTCTGTATCGCTGCAAGAACAAGGGTTCACAAGTGTGTCTGTGCCCTAGGTGTGGTGCTGTCACCGACAAAATAGCGGTGGAGAATTTCTAGAAACTGCAATTGGGTAAAAGCAAAAGGAATGGGCCGACCAGGGGCTACCTGTAACACCCCGAATTAAATAAGAGGATTATTTAATTAAGTTAATAATATATTTAATAATTTAATTAAATAAATTGAATTATTGGATTATTATTAATATTATTATTATTATTATTAATTGGAATAATAATTATAGTGGAAAATATATAAGTTGGAATATGGAAAAAAAAAAGGGGTTCATTGTTGGTAAAGAGTTTTCACGTGAAACAGAGAAAACGGCTGAAAGGTGAAAAGTGGAGAAAGAGCAAAGGTTGAAGAACGGAAAAGCTTGAAGCTTAGAGACTGCCGGATTATCTCAGGTAAGGGGGGTTTATCGTCGTTAACGGGTATTATAGATTAACATGTCATGGGTAGTGAAAAACCGTTGAAGTGACCCTAATTGGAATGTTGAATGCTGAAATATTGTGATGAATAAGTTGTATTAAAGCTGTAATTGAGTCCGTAATTGTGTGAGTCGTGTTCCCCCGAACGTATAGCTTTTTACGGAAATTGAATCGGAGGTCCGGAAGTCCTCCAACGGCGGAAAATGCGGGAACTCTGCATTCTGCCTTGTGTTAGCGCAGGGACTGCTGTTTTGCCTGCGTTAACCGGTTAACCCAGGGCGTTAACCGGTTAACACTGTTATATTTTGTGAAAATGTGCTGTTTTGCCTGCGTTAACCGGTTAACCCAGGGCGTTAACCGGTTAACACTGTTGCGTTTTGCCAGAAAATGTATTTTGTCCTGCGTTAACCGGTTAACCCAGGGCGTTAACCGGTTAACACTGTTGGAAATTAGAAAAATTGATATTTTAAAGTTGTGAATATAATTGGCGATTGGCCTATTACCGTTAATTCTGATGAATAATTTTGTTGGATTATGTTATGGAGTGTTGATACAAATATGTTGATAAGTTGTGTTAAAGTTGTTGAAATACTGAGTTGTAGGCTTGGTGAGCCAAAGTTGATTTTAAGTTGATTTTTGGTTGGAAACGTTGTTGTGTTGATATTATTATTATGTTGTCGACAGTTTAGAGTCGTGTATGCCATGTACATTCATATGCATTAAGTCGGAGCTTTGCTCACACCACGTTGGCCTGGATTGGCAAATTTTAAGTTGAAAGTTGAAGGCTTATGCCTTGATGCCCACTAAAATGGCAATGATTTTAAGTTGGGAGTTTTACTCCGAATGGTACCACATGCATGACGAGTCGAGTCTCATTTGAGTTGCATTTTATGTTGTTCTTGAGTATGATATTGAGTTGATAACTGCCGTTGCTGTATGTGTAATCTGATTTGGGTGATGAAACGTGTTAAATTACTTAGCATTACATGATGAATTATAATGCTTATTATATTGATTGAGAGACTCACCCTTACAATTATTTTTCAGGTAACGAGCAATGAGTCGAGTAGAAGCTAATGCTTGGAGTCTAGTGTAGTCGCTTTAGTGGGTCATGCTCTGATAGATGTAACATCGGGACGGGATGTTTTAATTATTTTGTTGTCGGTTGTTGAACTATTTTTCATGTAATATGTTATACGTTTTAATTGGTTGACATAATTTCTATCCGCTGCGTATTTTTGAAATGTTTTATGGTTGGTATAATAAAAGAGCATGACAGATGTTATTTTCGAAAATGTGACACCCTTGTTTTGTGTAATTACTCTGATATATATATACTTGTTGTTGCTATTAAATATTTGGGGTATTTTAGAAGGGTGTTACATTAGTGGTATCAGAGCCTGGTTGGTCTGTCCGGCCAGTTGTCGTGTCGTTACTGTCTAACAATTGTGTATTGTTACTAATCTAACTTTAAGTTGTGTTGTATTGATAAGTTGAAATGGCTGGAAGGAATGACGCTGCAATGGCTGCCGCAATGCAAGCAATGGCACAAGCTGTGCAGAACTTGCCAAATGCTGGTGGAGATGCTGGATCACGTAGCTTGGCGACTTTTCAAAGAGAGAATCCGCCGGTGTTTAAAGGGAAGCATGATCCAGATGCAGCCTTGGGATGGTTGAAAGAAATTGAGAGGATCTTCCGTGTTATGGATTGCACTCCAGCTCAGAAGGTTCGGTATGGTACTCACATGCTAGCAGTCGAAGCTGATGACTGGTGGCTAGAGACTCACGAGAGGTTGACCGTGGCAGGTGAAGACATTACTTGGGATGTATTCCGTAGGGAATTCCTGAGAAAGTATTATCCGGAAGATGTCCGTGGTAAGAAGGAAATCGAGTTCCTTGAGCTGAAGCAAGGAAACATGTCTGTCACTGACTATGCTGCAAAATTTGTGGAGCTGTCCAAATTTTATCCTCATTACACTGGTGCTGGTGCTGAATTTTCAAAGTGCATCAAGTTTGAGAACGGATTGCGCCCTGAAATTAAGAAGGCTGTTGGGTATCAGAAGATACGCATTTTTACTGAATTGGTTGATAGCTGCAGGATATTTGAGGAAGACAATAATGCTCATTACAAGGTTGTCAGTGACCGCAAGGGAAAGCAGCATCAAAACCGTGGCAAGCCGTATGATGCCCCAGTGGGAAAAGGGAAACAAGGAGCTGCTCCGGCTCAGAGGACTAGTAGGGGAGGTGCTCCTGCTGGTATAGTTTGCTTCAAATGTGGTCAGGCTGGTCATAAGAGTAATGTATGCACTGCTGAAGTAAAGAGGTGTTTTCGCTGTGGTAAGACTGGTCATGCAATAGCTGATTGCAAGCACAAGGAAATGATTTGTTTTAATTGTGGCGAAGAAGGGCATATTGGAAGTCAGTGTCAGAAGCCAAAGAAATCTCAGACTGGGAAGGTGTTCGCATTGACCGGAACTCAAACCTCCTGTGAGGACAGACTTATCCGAGGTACATGTCTCATAAATGGTACTCCTTTAATTACTATTATTGATACCGGTGCTACCCACTGTTTTATTTCTGCTAACTGTGCTCGAAGACTGGGTTTAAAATTGTCCGCTTTGGACGGTGAATTGATTGTTGAGACCCCAGCTAAGGGATCAGTAACTACTTCTTTGGTATGTTTAAAATGTCCTTTGTCGATCTTCGATAAAGATTTCTGTGTTGATTTAGTATGTTTGCAGTTGGATGGGATGGATGTAATTCTTGGTATGAACTGGTTAGAGTATAATTATGTTCATATAAATTGTCATCATAAGTCGGTGAGGTTTTCCACTCCTGAAGAGGAAGGAGTTGACTTATTACCTTTCAGAGAATTGCGAAAATTGATGAAAGAAGGAGCTCAGATGTTTTCCTTGATGGCAACGTTGTCGGTTGAAAGTAAAGCTAAGATAGAGGAACTGTTAGTGGTGAAAGAATTCCCTGAAGTTTTTCCTGATGAAATTCCTAGTGTGCCGCCAGAGAGAGAAGTTGAATTTACTATCGATCTGGTACCTGGTACTAGGCCTGTTTCGATGGCACCGTATAGAATGTCGGCATCTGAATTGTATGAATTAAAGAAGCAATTGGAAGACTTACTTGAGAAGAAGTTTATAAGACCAAGTGTGTCGCCGTGGGGAGCTCCAGTGTTGCTAGTAAAGAAGAAAGAGGGTAGTATGAGGCTTTGTATTGATTATAGACAATTGAATAAAGTAACGATCAAGAATAAGTATCCACTACCGAGGATAGATGATTTGATGGACCAATTAGTGGGTGCTTGTGTGTTCAGTAAAATTGATTTGAGATCGGGCTATCATCAGATCAGAGTGAAAGATGAAGACATCCAGAAGACAGCGTTCAGAACTCGGTATGGACATTATGAGTATTCTGTGATGCCTTTCGGTGTGACTAATGCGCCGGGAGTATTTATGGAATACATGAATCGTATTTTCCATACTTATCTGGATCATTTTGTGGTAGTATTTATTGATGATATTTTGATTTACTCTAAGTCCGAAGGAGAGCACCAGGAACATTTGAGATTAGTATTGGAGGTTTTGAAAGATAAGAAATTGTATGCGAAGTTGTCCAAGTGTGAGTTTTGGTTAAGAGAAGTCAGTTTTCTCGGCCATGTAATTTCAGGAAAAGGTATTGCTGTAGATCCTTCCAAGGTAGAAGCTGTATTGCAATGGGAAACTCCTAAGTCGGTTACCGAGATTAGAAGCTTTTTGGGATTAGCTGGATATTATAGAAGATTTATTGAAGGATTTTCTAAGTTAGCACTTCCGTTGACTAAATTAACTTGCAAAGGTAAAGCTTTCGTGTGGGATGTTCAGTGCGAAGAGAGTTTTAATGAATTAAAGAGGAGATTGACGTCGGCGCCGGTTTTGACTTTGCCAAATCCGGAGGAACCGTTTATAATTTACTGTGATGCTTCGTTGATGGGTTTGGGAGGTGTGCTCATGCAAAATAATAAAGTAATTGCTTATGCGTCGCGACAGTTGAGAATTCATGAAAAGAACTACCCTACGCATGATCTTGAACTTGCTGCTGTAGTGTTTGCGCTAAAACTTTGGAGGCATTACCTTTATGGTTCCAGATTCGAAGTTTTCAGCGATCATAAAAGTTTAAAGTATCTATTTGATCAGAAAGAGCTGAACATGAGACAACGTAGGTGGTTCGAATTGCTTAAGGATTATGATTTCGGTTTGAATTATCATCCAGGAAAAGCAAATGTTGTGGCCGATGCTTTAAGTAGAAAGACCTTGCATGTGTCGGCAATGATGATTAAGGAGTTGGAATTAATTGAGCAATTTCGGGATATGAGTTTGGTTTGCGAAGTAACACCGCAGAGTGTGATGCTAGGAATGCTAAAGATTAATAATGATTTTATGGATAGTATCCGAGAGGCACAGAAGTTGGATGTGAAATTAGTAGATATCCTTAATCGTTGTGGTCAATCAGGGAAAAGTGACTTTAAGGTTGACGCGAGAGGTGTGTTGAAATTAGGGGAAAGAATTTGTATTCATGATGATGCGATTTTGAAGAGAAGTATTTTAGAGGAGGGTCATAGAAGCAGTTTGAGTATTCATCCAGGAGCTACTAAAATGTATCAGGATTTAAAGAAATTATTTTGGTGGCCCGGAATGAAAGAAGATATGGCTCGTTTTGTGTATGCGTGCTTAACTTGTCAGAAGTCGAAGATTGAGCACCAGAAGCCTGCTGGGTTGATGCAACCGTTGGAAGTTCCAGAATGGAAATGGGATAGCATTTCTATGGACTTTGTAACGGGGCTGCCTGCTACCTTACAAGGGCATGATTCGATTTGGGTGATCGTTGATAGGCTCACGAAGTCGGCTCACTTTATACCTATTAACATCACTTACCCAATTGCGAAGTTGGCAGAGATTTACATTCGAGTAGTTGTAAAGTTGCATGGTGTTCCTCTGTGTATTGTGTCGGACAGGGATCCGAGGTTTACATCGGGATTTTGGAAAAGTTTGCAAGATTCGTTGGGATCTAAGTTGAGGTTGAGTTCGGCATATCATCCTCAAACTGATGGCCAAACTGAGAGAACTATTCAGTCATTGGAAGATTTACTGAGAGCTTGTGTTCTTGAACAAGGAGGTTCGTGGGACACTTATCTTCCATTGATCGAGTTCACATACAATAATAGTTACCATTCTAGTATCGGAATGGCGCCTTTTGAAGCATTATATGGTCGTAGATGTAGAACTCCTTTGTGTTGGCACGAATCTGGTGAGGGTGTAGTACTTGGACCAGAGTTAGTTCGAGAAACTACCGAGAAAGTGAAGTTTGTCCGGGAGAAGATGAAAGCTTCTCAGAGTAGGCAGAAGAGTTACCATGACAAGCGGAAGAAGGATTTAGAATTTCAAGCTGGTGACCATGTGTTTTTGAGAGTCACGCCTGTGACCGGAGTTGGGAGGGCTTTGAAGTCTAAAAAGCTCACTCCTCGCTTCATTGGTCCATATCAGATCTTAGAACGGGTTGGAAGAGTTGCTTATCGAATGGCATTACCACCTAATCTTTCGAATTTGCATGATGTATTCCATGTGTCGCAGCTTCGGAAGTATATCTCAGATCCGTCTCATGTGGTTAGTATAGATGATGTGCAAGTGCGAGATAATTTAACAGTAGAGACAAAGCCTGTACGAGTTGAAGATCGTGAAACAAAGACTCTTCGAGGAAAAGAGATTGTGTTGGTTAAAGTCGTTTGGTTGGGAGCTGCGGGCGAAAGCATGACATGGGAACTTGAAAGTCGGATGAAGGAGTCTTATCCAGAGTTATTTGCTTGAGGTATGTTTTCGAGGACGAAAACTCTTTTAGTAGGGGAGAGTTGTAACACCCCGAATTAAATAAAAGGATTATTTAATTAAGTTAATAATATATTTAATAATTTAATTAAATAAATTGAATTATTGGATTATTATTAATATTATTATTATTATTATTAATTGGAATAATAATTATAGTGGAAAATATATAAGTTGGAATATGGAAAAAAAAAGGGGTTCATTGTTGGTAAAGAGTTTTCACGTGAAACAGAGAAAACGGCTGAAAGGTGAAAAGTGGAGAAAGAGCAAAGGTTGAAGAACGGAAAAGCTTGAAGCTTAGAGACTGCCGGATTATCTCAGGTAAGGGGGGTTTATCGTCGTTAACGGGTATTATAGATTAACATGTCATGGGTAGTGAAAAACCGTTGAAGTGACCCTAATTGGAATGTTGAATGCTGAAATATTGTGATGAATAAGTTGTATTAAAGCTGTAATTGAGTCCGTAATTGTGTGAGTCGTGTTCCCCCGAACGTATAGCTTTTTACGGAAATTGAATCGGAGGTCCGGAAGTCCTCCAACGGCGGAAAATGCGGGAACTCTGCATTCTGCCTTGTGTTAGCGCAGGGACTGCTGTTTTGCCTGCGTTAACCGGTTAACCCAGGGCGTTAACCGGTTAACACTGTTATATTTTGTGAAAATGTGCTGTTTTGCCTGCGTTAACCGGTTAACCCAGGGCGTTAACCGGTTAACACTGTTGCGTTTTGCCAGAAAATGTATTTTGTCCTGCGTTAACCGGTTAACCCAGGGCGTTAACCGGTTAACACTGTTGGAAATTAGAAAAATTGATATTTTAAAGTTGTGAATATAATTGGCGATTGGCCTATTACCGTTAATTCTGATGAATAATTTTGTTGGATTATGTTATGGAGTGTTGATACAAATATGTTGATAAGTTGTGTTAAAGTTGTTGAAATACTGAGTTGTAGGCTTGGTGAGCCAAAGTTGATTTTAAGTTGATTTTTGGTTGGAAACGTTGTTGTGTTGATATTATTATTATGTTGTCGACAGTTTAGAGTCGTGTATGCCATGTACATTCATATGCATTAAGTCGGAGCTTTGCTCACACCACGTTGGCCTGGATTGGCAAATTTTAAGTTGAAAGTTGAAGGCTTATGCCTTGATGCCCACTAAAATGGCAATGATTTTAAGTTGGGAGTTTTACTCCGAATGGTACCACATGCATGACGAGTCGAGTCTCATTTGAGTTGCATTTTATGTTGTTCTTGAGTATGATATTGAGTTGATAACTGCCGTTGCTGTATGTGTAATCTGATTTGGGTGATGAAACGTGTTAAATTACTTAGCATTACATGATGAATTATAATGCTTATTATATTGATTGAGAGACTCACCCTTACAGTTATTTTTCAGGTAACGAGCAATGAGTCGAGTAGAAGCTAATGCTTGGAGTCTAGTGTAGTCGCTTTAGTGGGTCATGCTCTGATAGATGTAACATCGGGACGGGATGTTTTAATTATTTTGTTGTCGGTTGTTGAACTATTTTTCATGTAATATGTTATACGTTTTAATTGGTTGACATAATTTCTATCCGCTGCGTATTTTTGAAATGTTTTATGGTTGGTATAATAAAAGAGCATGACAGATGTTATTTTCGAAAATGTGACACCCTTGTTTTGTGTAATTACTCTGATATATATATACTTGTTGTTGCTATTAAATATTTGGGGTATTTTAGAAGGGTGTTACACTACCAGAATGAAATAGGCTCAAAAAAGGTTGTGGGAAATACCCAAGCAAGGCCTAAGAGCTTTGTACCATCAGCAAGTGCCCCTAGAGGTGCTTGGATCAAGCCTCAGGAAAAACAAGACACCCCACAAGGTGTTGTTGTTGCTGCTAGAGGAGGTCTAGCAATTAACTACAGGCGTGAGTTTAAGTCTGAAAAAAGGACTCATGTCTCTGAAAATTATTTGGGGAAGAACCCCATGTCGAGGACTCAATGGAGACGCTTTCAGAGGCGTAAACAGGCCGAAAGAGAAGCTGCAAGAGGCATGACCAGCGAGGCGAATGCTGGGAAGAAAATGGTTGTGAAGGTCGACACGGAAGCGAAGGAACAGATCAGTGAGTACGTCCGTCGACCAACTGTAAAATGTTCTGATGAAGTGACTAATGACTTCAATTCAGAGTCTGAAGCAAGTCTGGATATCTTGGTCAACGTGGTGTCAATCCTACAATAAGAATACAAGTGTGTGACTGAAGTGGAAGAGTCGGTAGACGATGCTGACGCTGAAGAAATGGCTTTGCACCAACCAAGATGCTATTTTGTGCTGAACGATGGGTCTGCTGAAAGCCAAGAGGAAGTGTTTGAAAGAACAACGATGAACATGAAGAATCATTTGAAACCACTGCTGATAAGGGCAAAAGTGGAAGGCGTAACTGTCAACAAAGTCTTGGTCGATTGTGGTGCCACGGTTAACATCATGCCGCACCATATTCTGAGGAAGATTGGCAAGTATGATACCGACATCAGGTCTAACAACGTGGTTTTGTCTGACTACGGAGGAAAGACGAAAAGCACCATGGAAGTGATTATGGTGAATATCACGATGGGTTCAATAACCAGACCGATGCTATTTATGGTGATAGACGCTAAGCCAAGTTATAACTTGGTATTTGGCAGAGAGTGGCTACATGGTGTCGGAGCTGTACCATCTTCAGCGCACCAAAGGTTGGTGATTTGGAGAGAAGATGAGGTGCTCGAAAATATCGAAGTCGACCAAGGGTACTTCATGGTTGACGTGAATAATATCGGCAAGAAGGAGTTCGAAAGAAAGCTGGCCAACATCTCTCCTTGCTTTCCAGCTGAGGATGTATATACTAATTTGAGTGAAGCTTTCGTCTCTCTAACTCTACACGAGACTCATGGCTTCATTTGGGATGTGGAACGCCTGGATGATCCACCCTATACAGGTATCCGGTCGACAGGTTGGGGAGACGTCACTGATGATGACTGAGCTAGAATCTCTAAGAAAGATTTCGGCATACGTTGTCGAGAACAAAATAAAGTCGGCTCTAAAGGCTGAAGAAAACATGGTTGTCGAAGCCTATGCGTTAAATAAAGAGGGGCATATGGCTATTGGGCCAGAACCCCCAGACAAGCCAACTTTGGCTAAAAGGAACATCGACATGCAGCGTCTGGACTGTATTTATGACAATGAACCTTTAGGGTTTGAAAAAGACCCAAAGGCACCAGAGAAAATCCGACCAAAAGACCCCTTGGAAGAAGTCGACCTTGGCAAAAATGGCGAAAAAAGGCCAACATACATCAGCGCCAACATCGACAAAGAACTAAAGTCTGAGGTAATATCCATACTTAAAGAATTTAGGGATTGTTTTGCTTGGGATTATAACGAAATGCCGGGTTTAAGTAGGGATTTGGTCAAGTTAAAGCTACCAATAAAAGCTGGAAGAAAGCCAGTAAAGCAGACGCCCAGGCGTTTCGCCCCAGAGATCATGGCAAAGATAAAAGCAGAAGTAGAAAGACTCCTGAAAAGCTAGTTTATTCAAACTACACGGTATGTCGAACGGTTGGCCAATATTGTGCCAGTCATCAAGAAAAATGGGTCTTTAAGAGTATGTATTGATTTTAGAGATCTAAATGCTGTCACCCCAAAAGATGAGTATGTCATGCCCGTGGCGGAAATGCAGGTCGATTCGGCCGCTGGTTTTGAATATTTAAGTATGTTAGATGGTTATGCTGGATATAACCAAATTTTTATTGTAGAAGAGGACGTGCCGAAGACGGTGTTTCGATGCCCAGGAGCCTTGGGGACATATGAGTGGGTTGTCATGCCATTTGGCTTGAAAAATGCCGGAGCAACATACCAGAGGGTAATGAACTCAATGTTCCATGATTTTATTAAAGATTTCATGCAAGTATACATTGATGATATTGTGATAAAATCAAATGGTCGACATGCTCACGTCGAACATCTTCGAAAGGCCTTTCTAAGGATGAGGAAATGTGGATTAAAAATGAATCCATTAAAGTGTGCTTTTTGTGTGCAAGCAGGCGACTTCCTTGGCTTTGTGGTGCATAAAAAGGGTATTGAAGTAAACCAAAGCAAAACAAAAGCCATTATGGACGTCAAGCCCCTGTCGACCAAAAAAGAGTTGCAATCTTTTCTGGGAAAAATATTTTTTCTTAGAAGATTTATATCAAATCTAAGTGGCAAAACAAAAGACTTCTCCCCACTACTTCGACTAAAGAACGAGGATTTCAAGTGGCAGGATGAGCACCAAGAGGCTTTCGACAAAATCAAAGAGTATTTGACTAGGCCTCCAATACTGACCCCTCATGTTAGGCATAGGCCAATGAGACTGTATATTGCAGCCTCATAATCGACTGTAGGAAGTATGTTAGTCCAAGAGGATGAAAAATGTGTCGAGAGACCTGTGTATTACCTTAGTTGAATGCTTAATGACCCTGAAACTAGGTGTAATGATATAGAAAAACTATGTCTATGCCTGTATTTCTCTTGTATGAAACTAAAGCAATATATCAAGCCTGTTGATGTGTACGTATCTTCCCACTTTGATATTATTAAACACATGTTATCTAAACCAATTTTGCATAGTCGAATTGGGAAATGGGCTTTAGCGTTAACAGAATACTCCCTGACATACGTACCCTTGAAAGCTATGAAAGGGCAGGTAGTAGCGGATTTCCTTGTCGACCACTCAATGGTCGAAATGGCGCAGAATTACGTAGATTTAGCACCATGGAGGTTATACTTCAACGGTTCAATACATAAGCATGGATCTGGGATAAGAGGAGTCATAATTTCTCCAGACGGAGTTCCAGTAGAGTTCAAATACAGAATCGAAGGGGTATGCACAAATAATGAAGCAGAATATGAGTCACTGATCACAGGACTTGAACTAGTGCTAGAATTTGGGGCAAGGAATGTCGAAATTATGGGAGACTCGGAGTTAGTGATTAAACAAGCATCAAAAGAGTACAGGTGTGTTAAAGAAAATTTAATCATGTATTTTATGGTCACCATCAGATTACTCAAGAGGTTTGAGCAAGCCAGCCTCTAACACATACCACGAAAAGAGAACCAAAGAGTAAATGATTTGGCACAGGAGGCATCAGGGTACAAAGCGTCGAAAGACCGGGATGAAGAGGTCCAAGTATGAGAAAAAGTACGAGCGACAGTGTTGTCACCGTCAGATTTGTCGATTGTGAAGTTGGGAGCCGTAGATAAAAATCATTTTGAAATTCTGACCGTCGACGACGGGGGGAAAAGTGATTGGCGTAAACCGCTAGTCGATTACTTACGCAATCCCGTAGGGTCGACAGATCGAAAGATAAAATATAGGGCCCTTAACTACGTCTTGGCAAATGATGAATTATTCAAAAAGACGGTCGAAGGAGTGTTACTAAAATTCCTAGGAGAAAGCGAGGCGTACGTGGATGTGTCAAGCGTAGATAGTGGGGCGTATCAAGCAGGTTTAAAGATGAAATATCTCTTGATGCGCTTAGGAGTTTATTGGCCTTATATGTTGAAAGACTGCATTGAATTTGCTAAAAGCTGTCAAGAATGCCAATTACATGGGGGCATACAGCATGTGCCTGCAAGCGAGTTGCATACAATTGTGAAGCCCTGGCCATTTCGAGGATGGGCTCTGGATGTTATAGGAGAAATAAAACCAGCCTCGTCGAAACAACATAGGTATGTTTTAGTCGGTATTGACTATTTCACAAAATGGGTCAAAACCATAGCATTAACAAATGTAGACCAAGAGGCTGTGATAGATTTTGTCTAAAGTTATATCATCCACAGATTTGGCATCCCAGAAACAATTACAACTGACCAGGGGTCAGTTTTCACTGGTCGAAAAGTGCAAGATTTTGCAAAAGGAACAGGAATCAAATTACTGACTTCTACCCCCTATTACGCACAGGCGAATGGCCAAGTCGAAGCTGCTAATAAGGTGATCATCAACCTAATAAATAAACACATAGGAAAGAAGCCAAGAAATTAGTATAATACGTTAGACCAAGCTTTTTGGGCATGTCGAACGTCACCAAAAGAAGCAATTGGAACAACTCCATTTCGACTGGTGTATGGGCATGACGCAGTGTTGCTAGTAGAGATTCAGGTCCAGGAGGTCAGAACCCAAAGGCAATATGAAATACCTTCTGAAGATTACTGGAGTATGATGACAGACGAATTGGTCGACGTAGATGAAGAAAAAATGTTAGCCTTGGATTCCCTACAAAGGCATAAAGAAAAAGTCGCCAGAACCTATAATAAAAAGGTGAAAGGTAAAGTGTTTGCTGTCGACGATCTGGTTTGGAGAGTGATCCTGCCTATGGACAGAAATGATAGAGTTTTGGGTAAATGGTCCCCCAATTGGGAAGGACCGTTTAAGGTTTTGCAGGCCTTTTCTAACAACGCCTACGAGGTCGAGGAGTTGGCACCAGATAGGCGAATCCTAAGGGTGAATCGAAAGTACTTGAAAAAATATAGGCCTCTCCTTCAAGAGGTCAAAATTTTGACAGACTAAATAACTGTCGAAAGAATAAGGTTGGAGATAACTATGTTGGAAACCAACTACAAAAGGCACAGAAAATAAATACACAGTGCTAAAAGTAAGAAGGATAACATTAAAGTGGCAAGAAGCCATTGTTTAAATTTTACAAAAATTCATACAGACAATAGAAACGGTCAAAGTTGGCCGAACTTAGATTGGAAAAATTTAAGCTCAAAATTGTAATACAAGGACGTAGGCTTCAAGGTGTCGGCATGGGCTTTGAGCTTTTCAAGCTTCCCTTCGACGGTCATAAGCTCTTCAGCGACCGCTAAGGCATCACCGGTGGTTTGCTCCACAGTGGCCTGGGCAGGTTTTAGCACTTCGTCGATAAAGCATGACTCCTCCTTGGTAATTGATTCCAACTCACTGTCCAGAGTGGCAATTTGATGCCGAAGGGCATCAATTTATTGACGTATCTCAGTGGCCCTTGTGTATTTAGAGATCAATTATTTCTTCCGCTCCTCTATAGCTCCCAACATGTTGGTGACCTACGCGTCGGCATTGTCGCAACCTGCGAAAAAAACAATCGGTGAAAAAAAATGACAGAAGAGTCGCCACCGTGCGTTATTTATCCCAAAGGAGGGAAAGGAAACGCTCGAAGAAAACCTGAAGAGAAAAGGAGAAGACAAGGTCTCGCAACCAAATCTTGGGTTCGGGAGTCGATTATGCGAAGGGAAGGTATTAGCACCCCTACGCATCCGTAGTACTCTACGGGATCCACTCTTGTTGTTCTTGTCTAAAGGGTGTGTGTTTATCTAAGGTACTATTTACTAAAAGAGGGGTCAAAAGAAAATGACTCGCACGGATGTCGCATCCACTACATACGTATCTCATCTGAACATGAGAATCAGAGTCTTCGTAGCTCGGCTACCTATGGGTTAAAGAGAAGTGTGCTCCCTAAGACATCGCGTCTTATGCCTACGTATCTCATCTGGAATGAGAATCAGAGCAAAACGTAGTTCATCTAACTACGGGAACACGAGTCTCGATTGCAACTAGGGCAAGAGAAAGGGAAGGTCTTGATCGCAACGAAGGCGAGAGAAAAGATCGCAACAAGGGCGAAAACAAGCTAGGATTAGTTGTTAGTTGTTAGTCAAAAACTCGGTAAGACATCGCATCTCGTGCCTACGTATCTCATATGAACATGAGAATCAGAGTTGTCGTAGTTCGACTACCTACGGGTTAAGGATTTCCATCTGAACATGAACATACAAAGGAGGACACCAGTTGTGTCAGAGGAAAGTGGGCAATGTGTTCACGGCCTAGCAGTAGGTGTCGCAGCTCGCTGAATCGAGTCTTAGGCAGTTACCTCTTTGCAATAAAACGGATTGACATGCCACAAGATCGGAGACGTACAGAAGGTCTAAAAATGGGGAAGCTCTGCCCTAGAGTTGTCATGCAATGTGGACCTATGCGTTAGGATTTACAAATTGGAATATCTACCTAATGTTAGCATGCAAAGAATAAGGGAATTCTACCTATGTTATCATACAAAGAATAAGTGAATTCTACCTATGTTATCATACAAAGGGTTCTACCTAATGGGTGTTACCTAAGCGGAACAAGAGTCGACGGACGGAGCAAGGAAAGGAACCAGGGATAAGGGTAGATGGCGATGCATGAAGCAATCGACTTACAGGTAGATGGCGATGCCAGAAGCAATCGACTTACAAGAGAAATGGCGACGCATGAAGCAATCGACTTACAAAAGGATGGATGAATACGTGCTGGTTCTGTTAAGTTTTGAAAATGATTACTCGACGTTGGATCGAGCTTTTGATCTTGTTTTGAAATGGTTATCGGATGTTTGTTTTAATTCTTGTATTAACAGATGAATAAAGAATGAAAGAATAAACATTATACACTTCATGGGAGAGGGGTACATTTTTTATGAATGGGGATTGTTCATGGCAATCAAACAATAGTAATATGTGCCTCATACAACATACAAGTAGGCAACAATTTAATCAGTAAGATAAATATACAGGTATATGATCAAGTCAAAGAATCAAAGAATGAAATAATGAAGCATTAAACAATGCATGGGAAGTATAAACATGTTAAACAATCAAACAATGGAAGCATGTACGAAAGAAACAAGTATAGAAAATATCAGATGAATCAGACATATGAAACTATGCACACAAAGGATCACTGAATAATTTAATCGGGAAATGATGCAAGGATCAAATAAAATCAAGATGAAAGGCCTATAATACATGACATATGAGATGAACAAGGGAGGATCAAAAGATCTCTTCAATTGCCCTAAGCAATCCCTAAGTCCAACATCAATCATAGAAAAGTCAACTGAACATTCAAGTCAACTTAAAAAAATATGGAATAAATAGTAAATTAATCAAGAAAATTATGAAAAATTAAACTAACTAAGGTGGGGTCAGGACATCATCATCCTCCAAAATGATTTTAAAAATAATGAGAATTAGTGTATAAATTAATTGAAATAAAACAGAAGTCAAATGAAAAGTCAACCAAACAAACTAGGTCCAAAATAAATCCAAAATAAATTGAAAATGAGAAATAAAATCCCAAGAAAAGGTCAGGTTGACCATGGGACATTGGTCAACCCTCATCCCAAAAATCAGAACCTAAAAATTATTTTAAGTCATGAAAATAAAAATCACAAAAAAAGTATGCTAAAATGAATTATTTAGAATAAATAATTGAAATAAAATATTAACATTAAATAAATATGAAAATAAAATTTAAATAAAATTAAATAAAACATTAAGAAATGTGAAAAGTATTTTTTGTATTTTTATGAATAAATAAAATATTTTTAAGAATTAAAAACAAAACAGCAAAATAAAATAAGAATAAAAAATGAAAAATGAAAATGAATAGAATAATGGTGATGGGCCAAGCATGTGGGAGGTATGGATAGCGCGCAGGGGAAAAGCCCAGTCCACGTGATTATTCAGCGTGTGACAACAAAATAAAACGTACACCTTAATAAACCATGTCACATGCATAACAATCGGTCAGGTTTCATTAAACACTACAGGACAAAAACGAAATGGATGGATAGGATTATGAAATGCACGCGCGATCTGGCGGACTCTAGAGTGCCACGTCTCATTTTCTTCACAAGCCATAAACCCTAACTTCATGCATGAATGGAAACGCGACAAACAGCAGGATATTTTTTCAATCTTCCAACCAAGATTACAAATGCTATGGTGCTCCAAATGACATGGTGTAAAAAGCAAAGTTCAAGTATGCAATGAGTAGAACAACACGGTATCTTGTTTCAAATGAAATGGTAACTTAAACATGGTGAAAAGTGGTCAGCAAGGTGGTCACATGCACACGGCTACAACAGAAAACAATGTCACAAACTAAAACTTAGTAGCAATGCCTCATGGTGAGGGCTTCATAGACAAGCATGTCATATTGTTAACATAGGAAACAACATAAAGCAAGCATGTAAACATGATGAACAAGCATGGAATGTGCATGGTAACATTATAAGCATGGTGAACACAAGTAATGAACAAGTATGAATATGGCCATGGAAGAGAGTGACAAAATGCTTACCTAGTGGAAAACAGTCCACTGCCTCTTGGTATTGGAGGAATGGAATAAGAAAGGGGCTGCTCTTGGTGCTTCAATGCTTTAGCTTGAGAAATGAAAATGAAATGAAAACCAAACTTGCCTTTGCTTGCCTTGCTCTAAAGTTTTGCAGCCACCCACTTCAGATTAGGGTTTATGTGCCTTAAATATGTTGGATTTGAAGTGTCTAATAGGCTTGCCAATGTTTGTTTTGTTTTTGTGCAATATGATACAAAAGGTGAGGTGGTGAAAGCAAGCTCTAATTGTGGCAAAACTTAAGTGGGTGGATAACAAAAGTACATGACCAAATGAGGAAAAGCATGTGGCTGGTCGATTTTATGGTCTGGCTGCAGCAGGGCATGGCTTGAAAATAAGTTCAAGAGGGTGACTTTAGGACTATGTATCTTGATGAATATATGACCAAATGACAAGGCAATGTAAACAGTAGGAAGAGTGCATGGAGCTTAACATCTTTCATGTTGAACACAAGTTGAAATGATGAGTGGAAAGAGGTGACAAATGGCCATGAAATCGTGTCTCATCATCTGCAAAATGGCTGGGCCAGTTTGGCCTAAATGCTGCCTAAAAATTCAGTCCATGATGCCAACTTTAGATGAGTGCATCTCCCAAACCAATGATCCAAATGGGATGATTCCAAAAAGGTGTGAAAGAGGACATGGTAAGATACAATTTTCATGAATAAAGTATTTTCAAAAGATGCCTTGAAGTGCAAATAATCTGGCCAAGAAGTCTTGACAAATTTTGCAGATTTTGGACTTAGAAAATTTTCTAAGTATTCTAAAATAATGTCTCACTTTGACTAAGCATAACTTTCTCAATTTTAATCCAAATGAAACAAACTTTATATCTCTAGAAAGCTTGGAACAAGAGGAACAACTTTCATGTTGGAGAAAGTTTCAAATGGAGCTTGCATCTTGATGGAAAATGGGCTTAAAGTGAGTGCAACAATTATGAAAACTTACCCTAAATGGAAAGTCAACCATTTCCAAATTTAGTAACTTTTTCAATTCCTGATTAAATGATGAATCCAGGATCCAACCTTGATCAAATTTCACATTTAGGATCCCTTAGGCATGGATTTTGAGATTCCACCCTCAAAATGTCAGGAGTTGACTTTTCTGGCCCCACAGTTGACTTTTCCCAAACTGTCTGATTCCCGATTCCATTGATCAATTGAAGCACCTCTGGCTCAAATAAAGAGCTTATTTTTTGTATGTAGACCCTTGTGGACATATGGAGGTCCATGGAAAAGAGTTTTACCCAAGGAATCATAAATAAACTGATTTTATACCAAACCCTAGTTTTAGGGCAAAATGATCAAGAACTGATTGCACTGACTACCAATGGATCTTTCTGAGATAATTGTGGATCTTCTTAGGCCAAGATGCCTCTATAATCATGACATGAATGAGCCCATCTACTTCCAACCAAACATTGCCTGTTGCAGGTAGCCATGAAACCCTAATTTCTGATTGAATCCAGATGCACACTCGGGGAGCTCTGAATCCTCCATTGATGAACTGTAGACCACCATAAGATACCTGGACCACCTTGAGACTTGTATATTTGGAGAATGAAGTTCAATTATCAGTCTTGCTTTGTGTGGGCTCCCTCTGGTTAAGGAATGGTCAATTAAACCATGATTTCCAAGTCACTAATGCAGTATGCAATGAGTATGACCTAGTATGATGCTAATGAAATGTAAGACATAATCCCATGCTTCGAGGAAAATGAAGGGTAAATTTTGGGGTATTACAGGCATGCATCACCAACTCCCATTTTTCCTTCATAGAGGCCTCAGTAGCAGCAATCTGGCGTTCAGTGTCTCTGACGCTGTCGATATGGTGCAGCATGGGAACCAGAAGTTGTTCTAAAGCGGCCATTGCACATTTGGCATAATCTGAGAGCTGGAGATCTTTTAGTTGGGCAAGCACGCACAGGATCTCTGGACCGACAGCAGGTTCATGCATGAGCACGAAAGGAAGGTCAGGATTCAAGGTCTGAACACGAATTTTATCCATTAGAGCCTTAGTCTTCGTCGCCACAGGGCCCATTTTGCCAGAATGGAGCTGCTCAGAGTCGGAAGAGGCATCACGCGACTTCACCAGATTGCGGAGCCTGGAAATTGCTTCTAAAGCAGAAGGCTTTATAGCTAGCCCCGGGAAAGACAAAGGGGAAGCAGCCGACAGAGGAGTAGTCTGAGAAAAGGGGAAGCATTCGACAGAGGAGTAGTCTAAGAGGGTTGTTGCTTATTGGTGTCGACACCTACTGGCCCCCGTGGATCCTACAAAGGCAAGGAAGTTGAAGAGAGACTAGAGTTAGAACTAGTCGAACTGGAATCCGGAGGTGGTGTAGGACTAGTGACTGAGTTAGAGTCACTATCACTAATCTGGATAGGGAATTCAATGAACTCACCAGCGGTGTCGACAGGGTGAAATGGGCGAGCTGGAGAAGAAACTGGCGACGAGGGAGTGTATTCGGCAACAGGTTGAGTCGGCTCAGTAGAGGCATCAACCTGCAGTAAGAAAAATGTGTAAGAGAAGTACAAAAATCCAAGGGAGTAAACAGGAAAATAGGTAAATACATGTGTCGACGCAGGAGAGACTGCGTCCTGATTTTCTTTCCCCAAGGCAGCAGCAGGGGAGGGGCCAGTCGATGGTGAAGCTCCCATCGCTAGATCAGGGACCTTGTCGATGATGGAAGTGTCGACCACAATGGTGTCGACATCTTCAACAGGAACCTCCGGAGTGGGCATTGTATGGTGCCTTTTCTTCTTGGTTTCGCCACTCCTGGAGGGAGAGTCATGCTTTTTCCTCTTGTGGCCATGGTGGCTTTTGGATTTATGCTGGGAAGTGTGCTGGAGACACGAAGAGAGGTTATAAGCAGATATTCTAGCCAGAAGAGCAGACAAGCCGACAAGAAATACCTCAGAGCCTATGGGGGCAAAGCGTTTGTGTTTCTTGGATTTTTTGGAGTGAGAGGAGACAGTGGGTTCTATCGAACATGGTTGACCCTGCACATAAATGAGATATTAGAGACCACGTAGTATTTCCCTTAAGAAGTCATAAGAGTAAATGGAAATGTTTCAGATAGGTGCACACAGAAGAACTGGGTTTCCTCAAGACTTGAGCAATAAGGCGCCGATCATCGTCAGATGATTTCTCAGGAGCATCCTGCAAGAAGGGAGAGGATGGCTAAGAATAAAAAACAAAAAGCCAAAGGAAATAGCAACTCAGCCAGAGTCAAACCTGAGCCTCCTGTGTCGAAGGAGTAGGTTGGTTAGCAGATGCAGGACCTACAGGATCTAGAGGGATCGCTGCAAATAAGCAAAGAAACGCAAGTGAGCGACGAAATCCAACTGAAAGGAGATGCTAAAATTTCCAGAGAAGTGTTACCAAGTTGTGTGGATTCGGACACACTAACATATTGAGGACCAATATGAAGTGGCCCTGAGTAGTCAGGCAGATAATGCTTCGTCGAGACCACTATGTCGGCCTTTTTCTTAGAGGCGTTTTGTACGTATGAAATGGGACAATAAAACCACACCGGAACCAAATGACCAAAGGCCAAAGCCAAAGGGCTAGATGAAGGAGAATTGCCATCCAAGACGCAGCGGAATTTAAAATTTTCTCCATTTAGTGATCCTTACGAATGGGCATGATCAGTGATAGAATCATTACCTCTTATGGCGATTCAAACCTTTGGTGCAGATCTCTTGTAACGATCAAAACCTTGGATACAAATCCACTGAGCGATCACGAACGTTGAACGATGACAACGTCTCTACTCAGTCCACACGAACGGGTTCCTTCAATCTCAGTGCTAGCTGGTATGAATGAAGGCTTTGAGTGAGAGAAGAGGGAAACAAAATTCCAAGTCTTCACTTGAGTCTGAGTCTGAGTGATAATGCTTCTACCCAAGGGTTCTATTTATAGAACCACTTGTGTGGGCTTCAAGCTAAAAAGCCCACTTAAGTGTATTTTGGCCCATATCTTATAATATGCCCAAAATCATTTAAGCGTGTGGTACCTTACCATATTTCGTATTCCACTTAAGTGCACCGTACCTTACGATGTTCCTTAGTTACTCTATCTCTCATCAATCCGTCCTTTGTGTGTGACCCTATAGGTTTTCGCGGCGTTGGCAATTATATTAAATCACGTATTTAACATAATAAACAGTGAGCGGTATCTAGCAACACATCACTGCTACCCATGCCACGAAAATTTCATGTGATCTGACAAGTCCTTCTGTGATAATAATTATGTGTATAATTACCCTTTTGCCCTTATGTCTATATTGAACACAAGGTATAGACCGTGTCATCCTTGTCCAGTTCAATATTAGGCCCATAGACATTTATCCTGTTACGCAGGATGGGTAAATTCCATCTAGGTCACTCATGTCCCTCAGCATGCTTCGTGGAGTACCCATCAACTGTCTTTATGGTTATCCAGTTACGGACAACGTTGGATCAGCAATAAAGCACTCGACTCTACATCTAGGATCCATAGTGGTTTCAGGTCGAAGAGTGGTATACACCATTATCACCATGAGAATAACTTATGACACTTTGCATAACTTTCTATATAGTATTCTCATAGCGGGTCACTCCGGTATAAATATTACTCTTAATATTCATACCCATGTTTAAGACTTGATAACTCTTTATCCATGATCCATGAGATGTGATCATCAGTCTACAAACATAATAGTCTTAATGCTTTAATGTTATCCCACTTCACAATAAAGCTCGACTACAAATACTTTAAGAATAATGTCCTTATGTTTAATGTGATCTCATGATTAAGTCATACTTGATACATTAAACGGACTAGCTATTCTAGGGACTTTATTAATCAAACATAATAAAGAAAAAGCCTTTTATTAATTAATAAATAATTCGATACAAGTACCGAAAGTATTGGCCTCTAGCGCTTACACCAACAATCTCCCACTAGCACTAGAGCCAATCTGGCATAACCCTAATGCCCATTGATCTAGTATGACCATCATGCTTCTGCTGCGCAAGAGGCTTTGTTAGTGGGTCAGCAATATTGGCAAGTGTTGGTACTTTACATATTTTCACATCTCCTTTATCTATTATCTCTCGTATGAGGTGATAATGCCTAAGTATTTGTTTGGATCGTTGGTGAGATCTAGGCTCCTTAGCTTGTGCGATAGCACCATTGTTATCATAATAGAGACCAATGGGATCCACAATGCCAGGAACTATGCCAAGTTCACTAAGGAACTTTTGATCCAAACAACTTCCTTTGCTGCACTTGAGGCAACAATATACTCGGCCTCGGTTGTAGAATCAGCAACTGTATCTTGCTTTGAACTTTTCTAGCTCACAGCGCCACCATTTAAGCAAAACACATAACCATTGGAATCATTCATATTAAAGCGTCTTAGCACTTTGTCTGTGTACTCTGACTTAAGCCAAGCATTTTGTGATCTATCTCTATAGATTCTGATTCCTAATATATAGGCTGCTTCACCTAGGTCCTTCATAGAAAAGCATTTCCCCAACCAAGACTTTACTTGTTGCAGGGTAGGGATATCATTTCCAATGAGTAATATGTCATCTACATATAATACCAGTAAAACGATCATGCTCCCACTAAACTTCTTGTAGACACAGGGCTCATGTTCGTACTTTATCCATGAGTAATGCATCACCTTGATCAGTTATGAGATATCAATATCTCTTAGGTAGGTGACGTATCCTGCTTGACCTACGCTGGTCTTGTTCTACTTGAGCAGGTTGCTCTTTACACAACTATTTGTGTTTCCTGCTCTAATTCCTCCATAGGTGTATCGATGCTTTGTGATTCTTGAATTTCTTCAAGCTCTACTTTCCTCCCACTGATTCCTTTGGAAATAAAATCCTTTTCTAGGAAAACTCCAGTTCGAGCGACAAACACTTTGCCCTCAGAAGGATTGTAGAAGTGATACCCTCTTGTTTCTTTAGGATACCCCACAAATAAGCATTTGTCAGATTTGGGCTCAAGCTTATTTGAAATTTGTCATTTCACATAAACTTCGCAAACCCAAATCTTCATGTAAGACATATGTGGTTTCTTACCACTCCATATTGTAGCACCTCAAATTTTCCCCCTCATTCATGCATTCATTTTTAGGTCATTTAACATTTCATATTGCATTTCATCATGTCAATCAGAATTAGCTCCAAGAAGCTTGAATATCATCCAAGACACTTTGTGGGTTCTATCGGGGTGATCAGTCAACACAAGGGAATGACTTGAGTTACTTCCAACATGTTCAAATGAGGTCTATTCATCATTCAAAACGCTAATCTTGAAGGAGCAAAAGTTTGTTCCTGAGCTGTCATGCTCGCTAGGCGAGCAACGTGGTTCGCCTAGCGAGTCTGAACTGTCATGCTCGCTAGGCGAGCAAATTCTTCGCTAGGCGAAGCGCACGCGTTTTAAAAATAAAAATATATATAACAGAAAAATCTTGGACTTGGACCTCTCTCATTTGAGCCCACAAAGCCACGAAAATCAGGTTATAAATTCTAAAAGTTCAGTGGAAAAACCCTAGAGAAGAGCCAAGAGAATTCAAAGTAGCCTCCAGACACTAAAGAGAAAAATTCACTCGGACTCTGAGACTTTTCACTCTGACTCACACACTTCTCATATAAACCCTAACATTGCTCTGCAAACCCAACCGGGGCAATTCAATTTCATTCGATCTCCCCAATCAGGTTTGCCCTATTTCCATTACTTTATGCTTTCAATTTGAAATTTCTGAATGTATGAGGCATCATGGGTGAATTTGGAAGAGTGGGTATCGTTAGGTTTCACATGTGGGTTTAGATATGCATGAATGTATAGAACAATGCCTTGAATGTTTGATCACTTAATTTCTGAAACGGGTACCACGGGGTTTGGGGTTATTGAAATCAGACTGTTATCAAGGAAGAACCCAGAACCCGCAGACATTCGCTAGTACCTCGCTAAGCGAGCATGTAGCGAAGCCTCGCTAAGCCTTCGTTAAGCGAAGCAGTAGCGATCATGACAGTAGTTGTTTTTTCTGTTCGCTTCTAATCTGTTTCGTGTTCGTTATGACATGTTTCTATTGCATCCGTGCACTGTTTACCTGACATTGTTATTGATATGATTCTTCTGTTTGGTGCAACCCTTGATTGCACCCCATCTTGTCATTCTAACGTGTTTGTTGAGTTTTTGTGAGGGCTCACATGACTCTGGAAGAGATAGCTTGCTTGGTATTCCACTTTATTTGTGGGATACCATTTGGAGATTTATTCCGATTACTTTGCTGACTTGCTTTCTTTGATGGTGCTAGCTTGAGAGATCACCGGGTTTCTTGCTTTCTTTAGTTGCTGTTACTTCGGATCTTTATCCGTGTGGTAGATCTTTTGATCCCTTTTACATCTTTTCAGCATTTTACCGCTTTCTTAGCTGGAAGACCTCGATAGGAGGCAATGTTCTTGTGTGTTTACTTTTGTGCTCAAAGACCTCCAAGAAGAGGCACCAGTGCTAAAGACCTCCATGAAGAGGCAATTGACTGATAAAAGGGATTAGTAGTCAATCCCCCGTTATTCAGTGTGTCGTTCTCTATGCTCACACTACGTGTCGATGCTTCAGAACAAAAGCCCAAGATCTTTTGTCCGGTCAGTCAGTGGAGAGGGTTCCACCTTTTTGAATCCCCACTTTTTGTCATGAGCTCACCCTGTCCAGGGTTAAGAGCTATGAGGCCTTATCCTCAATACCCTTTTGATCTGCTTACCCTGACGTTCAATGTCATTGGTTAAGAGCCCATTTGATTACCTTTCCATGGCTTGTTTGTCAAGGTTGATATGACCCCTCTTGACTAAAGCCCTACCCATGTATGTTTGAGCCCCCTTGTTGGCGTGTTTACTTTATGCATGTTTGTTTTGTATGGTGCGATCGTCTCCCCATAGGATTGCTAGGCTTCGTATAGTCTCTCGTTTGCATGTCAATTTAGGTAGCACGGTTCCTTCGTCTAGGACTTCCTTTTTGCATGAGCATTCCTAAAACTCAAACAAACTCATTGATTTTTCTTCTCCTAAGAACACGTTAACTCCTTCTACTACAGGCGAGTAAGTCTCCAAAGGTCGAGCATCCGGTAGATTGCGTAGTAACGTCGTTCACCTAAAAAACACAAAACAAACAAATAGGTTAGCCGAACTACGGTTTGCTCTGATTCTCATTCCAGATGAGATACGTAGGCATAAGACGCGATGCCTTAGCGAGCACACTCTTCTTTAACTCATAGATAGCCGAGCTACGAAGACTCTGATTCTCATATTCATATGAGATACGTATGAAGTGGGTGCGACATCCGTGCGAGTCATTTTCTTTTGACCCCTCTTTTAGTAAATAGTACATTAGATAAACCCACACCCTTTAGACAAGAACAACAAGAGTGGATCCCGTAGAGTACTACGAATGCGTAGGGGTGCTAATACCTTCCCTTCGCATAATCGACTCCCGAACCCAAGATTTGGTTGCGAGACCTTGTCTTTTCCTTTCCTTTTTCCAGGTTTACTTCCAGCATTTTCTTTCCCTCCTTTGGGATAAATAACGCACGGTGGCGACTCTTCTGTCTTTTCTTTTTTCGTCGGTTGGTTGTTCTTTTTCGTATTCCTTTTTCTAGGTTGTGACAGCTGGCGACTCTGCTGGGGACCCGGTTTCCCTAAGCGAGTCCCTCCTAGCTTTTGTAGTTTTCTTGTTTGTTGGGTGTTTATTCTTTTGTACAGTTATTTATTTACCTGCTTTACCTTATTGCATTCATGTACATATGTCTGCTGTATCTGTGGGTTTTGTGGTTTGTTTGTTTGTTGGGGTGGGATGTTCTATGCGAGATAAGCCCACTACCCAGGCTTGAGCGTACACACAGGTTTTAGAGTGGATGGTCATGAGGCTTGCGTGGTATGTCGCTACGTTAAGTCGTTCATGAGACCCACATTCCAGACGAGGTTTCTGTTGGATATATTTTGTTCTACGGGTGTTCCGTAACGACATGATGTTCCTTTAGAAATCGTCGACTCTGGTGACCATTTCCTGAGAACTCAGTCGAGGCCTCTCCTCCGAGACGCGTTTATGTTAGCTCTGGTGGGCGCATTCTCGCGGCTCAATCCGAGGACCCCGAGACCGGGAACTTGCTTTAGGATATCCTGTTGAGGGGAGTCAGTGGAGGTCTTTTTATCCCGTAATAATGCCAAACCTTCAGTGGTAAACGTATTATTCTCGACTGAAGGGCTGAAGTTGACAAACTTCTGTTCTTAGAACCTACTAGTGAGGGGCGGGCTAAATTCAGGAAACCTTAACCTCCAACCAACCCGGTTTTCAGGAGCAGAGATTTGATCTTGTATTATATTCCTCAGTGGATTTCTCTTCAAACAGTGCGACTTGACAGTTGTTCAAGCAGATGCAGCAATCCTGATCCCCATGTCACTGCATTGCATCACATTATTTTGCATTCATATCATTTACACATGTTTATCCATTACTAGGGGGTTCATATCTTCTTCTTGATTCTAGTCGGGGTTTTCTTCTTACACTATTTATCAAATGTGAGACTGGAATCAAGGGGGTAGAATGCCCTTTGGAATTGATAAACATGTCATTGCATTTGCATATCCATCAGCAGGTCTTCCATAACAGGTACCGCCGCAGTGTTCTCAGTTTGTTTGGTATTCCATTAGACGGATAGCTGACTTAGGCATTCACCGATACGGTACCCGCAGAAACCACCAGAGAGCAATGGAAAGCCTACAAGCAGAGCTCGCCGAGATGAGGATCCGCATGACCCAATTCATGGATGTGGTTCAAGGGGTGGCTCAGGGACAGCAAGAGCTCAGGCAGATGATACAGAGGAATCCCGCCACTACTCAACCAGAGACGATAACTAATCCTCCAGCTGGAGAGGTTAACGGACCTAGTGGACCGGGGCCTACCCCGATCCCACATGTCAACTCCGGTCAACAACCCGTCCCTGATGATCAGGACGATCAGTTCACCCAGATGCAGGAAGACTTTGGCATGGGCCATGGCATGGACCCCATGTTTAAAAGATTAGAGGAGAGGCTGAAGGTAGTGGAAGGACAGAATCCTCTGGGAGTAGACGTTGCTGACTTGGGATTGGTCCCAGGCGTGAGGGTGCCACCGAAATTCAACGTCCCGATATTTGACAAATACAGTGGCAGCTCTTGCCCAAAGACCCAAGTGCAAGCCTATTTCTGTAAAATGGTTGCATACTCTGACGATGAAAAGCTGCTCATGTACTTCTTTCAAGACAGCCTAGCTGGGGCATCCCTGGAATGGTATATGAGACTGGACAGAGCCCACATCCGCTGCTGGAGGGATTTGGCTGAGGCTTTCGTGAAGCAGTATCAGTATAATGCAGACATGGCTCCGGACAGAACTCAACTTCAGAATCTGTCTCTTAAAAGCAATGAGTGCTTCAGGGAATACGCTCAACGCTGGAGGGAGTCAGCTTCCCGTGTTCAACCTCCTATGTTGGAGAAGGAAATGGCTAACATGTTCATGAACACTCTGCCCGGACCTTACTTGGAGCGCATGGTGGGTTGCAATGCCTCCAACTTTGCTGATGTAGTATCTACTGGCGAGAGGGTGGAGAACTATTTGAAGACATGCAAGATCCAGAGTGGAGGTGGATCTTCATCAGGGGTGAAGAAGTCGTTCATTCAGGGACAGAAGAGGAGAGAAGGGGATGCAAATGCCATATCTTCTTATCAGAACAGGGGTAACCTGAGGAATAACTTTCAGAACTATCATCAACAACCGTATGTTGCGGTTGTGACCATTCCGGCTGCAGCACCACTACAACAACAATAATCACAACGTCAACAAACTCAGTACCAACAACAACAACCGGGTAACAAACCCGCCTATCAACAGAGGCAAAGGATGATGGACCGACGTTTCGACACTCTTCCAATGTCGTACGCTCAGTTGCTTTCTAGTCTTCAACAACTACAACTTGTGCAGTTATGCACTCTGGCTCCTCCTGTTGGTAGGCTTCCGGTGGGTTACGACGCCAACGCTAGGTGTAGCTTCCACTCTGGGGCACCTGGCCACAATATTGAGAACTGCAAAGCTTTTAAGCATGTAGTTCAGGACCTCATAGATTCAAAGGCCATCAACCTTGCACCGACTCCTAATGTCGTCAACAATCCCATGCCACAGCATGGTAATGCGAATGTTAATATGATGGAAGGGGAAGCCAGATCCGTCAAAGATGTGTTGAAGCTGAAGACTCCGTTGTTGGATATCAAGGGCTACTTGTTGACGGCCGATGTTTTCCCTAGTTGTGGGAAGGGTTGTGTGGGTTGTGCTACTCAGAGTGGAGGTTGTTTGAAGCTGCAGCAGGGTATCCAGGCCTTGCTCGACGAAGGTACCCTCCAGGTTGAAGATTTGTCTGTCCAAGAGTCTGTGGAAGTGGTTGAGGAAGAGGTGTTTGAAGACGCTATTGATGAATTCGCAGATGTTGTTCCTACTGATTCTGTAATCCATGATGATGTATTTAATTTTTCCAATGTTGTTGCTGATATCGCAAACAATGTGGTTGATTCTGATGTATCTGTTGAACTTGATTCCGATGTTTCGGATGTTTATACTTCAATGAATGAGATTTCAGAGTATGACTATGATGTTGCTACTACCATCATTTTCTACCCAACTAATCAAATCAATGTACCAGAAGCGCAACCGGTGCCACCAGCGCGACCGTCCACTATGACTATCATAACCCCTGGTCCTTTACCTTTCACCAGCGAAAGGGCCATTCCTTGGGATTATGGGGGGATTGTGTACTCGCATGATCATGGGGTAGAACGACCACCGAAGATAGAAGAGGGTCAGAAGTTTGAACTTGAATTTGAAGGTCCCGCAATGGACAATGTTGGTGGAATCGGGCGATTCACCAGGAGTGGTAGACTGTTCTCACCACCCGTTACCCAAACTGATAGTGCTGATGCTGCGGCGAAAGCCAAAGGCAAGCAAGTCATGAATGAGGGTGCCTCTGCACCCCGGGCTGGTTCTGAGCCCACTTTTACGAAGGATGTGGACGAGCTTTTGAGAATTATAAGAAAAGTGACTACAAGGTAGTCGATCAGTTGATTCAGACTCCGTCCAAGATATCCATTCTGTCACTCCTATTGTGTTCAGAGGCACACAGGGAGGCACTGCTGAAAGTCCTAAATGCTGCATATGTGCCTCAGGAGATCTCAGTGAACCAACTGGAAGGAATCGTTGCAAATGTTCATGCAAGCAACGGGTTAGGTTTTACTAATTCTGACTTAACACCAGCTGGACGCAACCATAACAAGGCTTTGCACATCTCGATGGAATGCAAAGACAACATGTTATCTCATGTTCTGGTGGACACAGGTTCCTCTCTCAATGTGCTACCCAAGAGAGCCCTGTCAAGGTTAGAAGTAGATGGTTTGGTCCCGAAGCCTTCATATCTTATTGTGAGAGCCTTTGATGGTTCTAAGAGGTCGGTGTTCGGAGAGGTAGAATTGCCAATTCAGATTGGATCACAAACCTTCAACACCGTTTTCTATGTGATGGATATCAGTCCTTCCTATAGTTGCCTGCTAGGTCGTCCTTGGATCCACAATGCTGGGGCAGTCTCTTCGACTTTACATCAGAAGATTAAATTCCCAGTCAATGGAAGGATTATCACCGTCTGTGGTGAGGAGGACATTCTGGTCAGTAACCTGTCTACATTCAAGTATGTAGAGGTAAAAGGTGAATTTCATGAGACCCTGTGTCATGCCTTTGAGGAAGTTCAAGTCAAGGATGCAGCTCCGGTGGAAGAAGTTAAAGCGGGTGCCTCTATCTCGTCCTTCAAGCAGGCACAGGCCTTGGTAGATTCGGGCGTTTCCCCCGGTTGGGGACGTCTGTTGGAGTTACCAGCGAAAGAAGACAAGTTCGGGATTGGGTATCAGCCAACTCTGACTTCTACAACTTCAACACTTCAGACTCGTCAGGGGCCGATCACTTTCTCCAGCGCCGGCGTCATCCAATATGGCCAGGTCTCTGCGGTCAACGATGAAGATGGGGATAGTGATTGCGACATCGACAACTGGGTGCATCCAAGGATCCCGGGTGAAGTTCTCCGTAATTGGTCTTCTGAAGAGATTATCCAAGTCACTCTTCTTGAAGAATGCACATCACCGGATCCTATTGATAACCATTCTGCTATGGCTCGCTTCGACTTTGAAAATCCGATCTTTCAAACTGAATAAGAGGGTGATGAAGACTGTCAACTCCCTGAAGAACTTGTCAGGTTGTTAAAACAGGAGGAAAGGGTCATTCAACCGCATCAAGAGTCTATTGAAGTGATTAATCTCGGCACCGAGGACGTCAAAAGAGAAATCAAGATAGGGGCTGCTTTGGAAGATAATATGAAGAAGGGGATGATTGAATTGCTGCAAGAGTATGTGACATCTTCGCTTGGTCTTATCAGGACATGCCAAGGCTTGACACAGACATCGTGGTACACCGCTTGCCTCTCAAAGAAGGTTGTCCTCCGGTCAACCAGAAGCTCAGAAGAACAAGACCAGAGATGGCTGTCAAGATAAAGGAAGAGGTGAAAAAACAGTTGGATGCAGGGTTTCTAGCAGTCACCAACTATCCGCCATGGGTTGCAAACATCGTTCCAGTAACTAAGAAGGATGGAAAGGTACGGATGTGTGTCGACTATCGGGATCTGAATAGAGCTAGCCCTAAAGATGATTTCCCATTACCTCACATTGACGTTTTGGTGGATAACATAGCTCAGTTCTTGATATTCTCCTTCATGGATGGCTTTTCTGGCTATAATCAAATCAAGATGGCACCAGAAGATATGGAGAAGACAACATTCATAACCCCATGGGGCACCTTCTGCTATAAGGTGATGCCATTTGGTCTGAAAAATGCTGGGGCAACATATCAACGAGCGATGGTGACTCTTTTCCACGATATGATTCATCATGAAATCGAGGTTTATGTTGACGATATGATTGCCAAATCACAGACAGAAGAAGAACATTTGGTGAATCTGCAGAAACTGTTTGAGCGTTTGAGAAAATTCAAGCAGAGGCTTAATCCGAACAAGTGTACTTTCGGGGTGAGATCTGGAAAATTGTTGGGTTTCATTGTTAGCGGAAAAGGGATTGAGGTGGATCCTGACAAGGTAAAATCGATACAGGAAATGCCTGAGCCAAGAACAGAGAAACAAGTCCGTGGTTTCTTAGGGAGGTTGAACTACATTGCAAGGTTCATCTCTCACCTAACAGCCACGTGTGAGCCAATATTCAAGCTGTTAAGAAAAGATCAGACTATCAGGTGGAACGATGATTTCCAGAGGGATTTTGAAAAGATAAAAGAGTATTTGCAGAATCCTCCTATCCTTATGCCTCCAGTCCCAGGGAGACCGCTGATCATGTATTTGACAGTACTTGATAATTCCATGGGTTGTGTTCTCGGTCAACACGACGAGACAGGTAGGAAAGAGCATGCCATCTACTACCTGAGTAAGAAATTCACAGATTGCGAGTCGAGATACTCAATGCTTGAAAAGACATGTTGTGCACTTGCATGGGCTGCTAAGCGATTGAGACAATACATGCTGACTCACACAACCTTACTGATCTCCAAAATAGATCCAGTCAAGTACATATTTGAGAAGCCAGCTCTCACCGGAAGGGTTGCTCGTTGGCAAATGGTACTGACAGAGTACGATATCCAGTATACATCCCAGAAAGCCATCAAGGGGAGTATTCTGTCAGGCTATCTTGCTCAACAGCTGGTTGAAGATTATGAGCCGATGAAGTTTGATTTTCCAGATGAAGACATCATGTTCCTCAAGATGAAAGACTGCGAAGAGCCAGTTGTTGAGGAGGGACCTGATCCAGACGAAAAATGGACTTTGTTGTTTGATGGGGCTGTCAATGCTAGAGGAAGTGGAATTGGTGTTGTCATTACTACTCCGAAAGGTGCCCACATGCCTTTCACTGCTCGTCTGACTTTTGAGTGCACCAATAATGAAGCTGAGTATGAAGCCTGTATCTTGGGTATTGAGCAAGCCATTGATTTGAGAATCAAGACTCTGGACATCTTCGGAGATTCAACTCTAGTGATCAATCAAGTGAATGGTGATTGGAACACCCTCCAGCCCAATCTGGTCCCTTATAGAGATTACACGAGAAGATTGTTGACTTTCTTCACAACAGTAAAGTTGTATCATATACCTCGTGATGAGAACCAGATGGCAGATGCTCTTGCTACTCTATCTTCCATGATCAAAGTGATTCGGTGGAACCATGCTCCCAGAATCGATGTTATGCGCCTTGACAGGGCCGCGTATGTGTTTGCTGTTGAATTAGTAGTCGATGACAAGCCCTGGTATCACGACATCAAGTGCTTTCTGAAGAATCAAGAGTACCCTGCAGGGGCATCCAACAATGATAGAAAGACTTTGAGAAGATTGGCAGGCAGTTTCTTCTTGAACAAAGACGATGTGCTGTATAAGAGGAACTACGACATGGTTTTGCTCAGATGCGTAGATAGACACGAAGCGGACATGTTAATGCAGGAAGTTCATGAAGGCTCCTTCGGTACTCATGCCGGCGGACATGCAATGGCTAAGAAATTGTTGAGAGCGGGTTATTATTGGATGACCATGGAATCTGATTGTTTCAAATATGCTCGGAAGTGCCATAAATTCCAGATTTATGCTGATAAGGTGCATGTGCCGCCAAATCCTCTGAATGTGATGTCTTTGCCGTGGCCGTTTGCTATGTGGGGCATTGATATGATTGGAAAGATTGAGCCGACTGCTTCTAATGGGCATCGCTTCATCCTTGTTGCCATCGACTATTTCACCAGGTGGGTCGAAGCAGCATCATTTGCGAAGGTCACCAGACATGTGGTTGCCCGATTCATTAAGAAAGAAATCATTTGTCGTTATGGAATTCCCGAAAGAATCATTACTAATAATGGTTCTAACCTCAATAACAAAATGATGAAGGAGTTGTGCCAGAACTTCAACATTCAGCATCACAATTCTTCCCCTTATCGCCCTAAGATGAACGGCGTTGTTGAGGCAGCAAATAAGAACATAAAGAAGATTGTGCAGAAGATGGTCGTCACGTACAGAGATTGGCATGAGATGCTACCCTTCGCCTTGTATGAGTACCGTAATTCAGTACGTACATCGACCGGGGCAACCCCTTACTCCCTTGTGTATGGTATGGAAGCAGTCCTACCTGTTGAGGTGGAGATTCCTTCTCTAAGAGTCCTGTTGGATGTCAAGTTAGACGAAACTGAATGGATTCGGACAAGGTTCAATGAGTTGAGTCACATCAAAGAGAAGCGAATGGAATCCATTTGTCATGGGCAGTTGTATCAGAGTCGGATGAAGAAAGCCTTTGATCGGAGAGTGCGTCCTCGATGTTTCCAAGTTGGAGATTTAGTGTTGAAAAGGATCCTTCCTCCTCAAACAGATCACAGGGGCAAGTGGACTCCTAACTATGATGGACCATACATTATCACCAAGATTTTCGATGGTGGGGCCTTAATGCTTGCGACTATGGATGGTGAAAACTGCATTTCCCCTGTGAACTCATACGCAGTTAAAAAATACTTCGCATAAAATAGACCCGCTGGACAATAAAAAGAATAGTCCAGGCAAAAAATGGGCATCCCGGCGAACCAAGAAAATGAAAAAAGGTTCGGGCAAAAGTTAGGGATTAAAAATGAAAAAAGATTGTACACCCGGTAAGTTGAACACCTGAAAGGGCAACTTAGGCAAAAATGGGTATCCCGGTGGATTGAAAACCCGAGAGGGCGATCCAGGCAAAAGTTAGGGATTAAGCGAATGACTGCATTCTGAGTAGTCCTGAATCTCATCTTGTGTCGATAACTGGAAACTTTCGAAGGATAGGAAACAGTCCAATCACCTTTTCAGAAAGCTGATCATCTAGAGGATCTTGAAGACGAGTGAGTCATAGCAGGATTGGAACCCGATAGGAATCCATTTCACATTGCCATTAGATTAATTTCTGTTTTTATCTTTTGTGCGATTACCTCTTTCCAGGGATTGCTTCCTGATGTAAATTCCTATTCAGAGGCCATTCAATCAATAAAACCATGTTATTCAGTATATCTCTGTGTTCATTTTCATTTTGCTGTTTTGTTTGCAAAAATGACGTCCGAATTTTTGATAAACATTGCATCATGAAACATAAGAGCTTTACATGTACATGCTTAATAAACATTTAAAATTGCTGTAAATTTTAAGTGATGTGGATCACCTATTCAGAACAGGTACACTCGGGGCATTTCCTTAAGGTTCCCAGCAGATGATCGCGGATGTTTTTCTTCGATAATTGGTGTTTGGTATCTTATCCCTGCAAGGTTGGTCCAGGCATTGGATTCTTCAATCCCCAGCAGGTTCTCACTACTGTACTCTCCCCAAGCATGTGTTTCAGACTATGCACTCCCCAGTAGAGTCGACAGTGTCAGACTGTATATCCCCAGCGGAGTTGACAGTGTCAGACTGTATCTTCCTAGCAGAAGCGGCTACTCCTCAGAGTTCGATGCCAGATCGATGATCTCGACGCTAGATCCATGGTCTCTTTCCTTGAAGCAGAATCTCGGTACCGTATCGGTGTTTGCTTCCCCTGCTGAGTCGTCTCTCTCGTAGATTATGGTTGCCAGAACCACTGTCGCTTTCCCCAACAACAAGTTTTCAGTGCCGTTCTCTCCTCAGTCAGAGTCTCGGTATTTTGTTATTTTCCAGAACTCCGTGAGGCGGGTCATTTCCCCACAGAGTTCATCGTGCTGTGTATCTCCAACAGCATTTCTAGGGTCTAGAAGATTGTGATCATTTCCCCAGCAAAATTCCTTGCCTCGGCTTGGCATTCTCTCGAACCTAGCATTTCACATCCCTGCATGTAGAATCATATTGCATTGCATCCTCCCAAATCGCGTAGCATTTCCATCTTCATGGAGCATGACGCCATTAAAAAATTCAAACATACGCACGTAAAGCATAAGGCATTCTCGGTATCCCAAGTGATAAGCCAGAAGTTGTTTCTAGTACTCAGACTGAAGATTGTTCATGCCTTATCTTTATTATTCCCAGCAGGGGTCGTTGGCCCACGCGCCGCCTCAATTATCATTTTCCTTATTTCTGCCGATGCTGACAGGCATGAAATTTTCTGGCATTCAGGCCAATTTTCTGATGTTCAGGTCGAAGAAGTTTCCGACGTTCAGGTCGATGCAACTTGTGGCATTCAGGCCAAGCTTCCGGTATTCAGACCGAAGTGGCATTCAGACCAATTTTCCGATGTTCAGATCGAAGAAGTTTCCGACGTTCAGGTCGATGCAACTTGTGGCATTCAGGCCAAGCTTCCGGTATTCAGACCGAAGTGGCATTCATGCCAATTTTCCGATGTTCAGATCGAAGAAGTTTCCGACGTTCAGGTCGATGCAACTTGTGGCATTCAGGCCAAGCTTCCGGTATTCAGACCGAAGTGGCATTCAGGCCAATTTTCCGATGTTCAGATCGAAGAAGTTTCTGACGTTCAGGTCGACGCAACTTGTGGCATTCAGGCCAGTTTTTCGGGTATTCAGACCGAAGTGGCATTCAGGCCAATTTTCCGATGTTCAGATCGAAGAAGGTTCCGACGTTCAGGTCGACGCAACTTGTGGCATTCAGGCCAGTTTTTCGGTATTCAGACCAAAGTGGCATTTAGGGGGTATTCGGACCGAAGTGGCATTCAGGCCAGTCTCTCGGTGTTCAGACCGATATTAATAATCTCATATCTTTCGGTGCTCAGATCGAAGTCATTTCCAGTATTCAGACTAATGAGCGGCATTCAGGCCATGGTTATTTCTGTGTTACCATTTATTTTGGTATCCAAGTTAACATTCTTTTTTGGTATTCAGACCGACTCTCACCGTACCAGAAGGATTCTTCTTTCAAGACCACCTCTTTTCCAATTCTAACATGCATTGTTACTACACTTCACTTCAGTGTAAATTTTCGGGCTTTTATTGTATTCAATCCCTTGATACCTCGAAAGCGCGAAAGCCGCTGATATCTTCTTTTCGGGTCTCCAGTTGATCGAATAGGGGCAGCTGTAGCACCTCAAATTTCCCCCCTCATTCATGCATTCATTTTTAGGTCATTTAACATTTCATATTGCATTTCATCATGTCAATCAGAATTAGCTCCAAGAAGCTTGAATATCATCCAAGATACTTTGTGGGTTCTATCTGAGTGATCAGTCAACACAAGGGAATGACTTGAGTTACTTCCAACATGTTCAAATGGGGTCTATTCATCATTCGAAACGCTAATCTTGAAGGAGCAAAAGTTTGTTCCTGAGGTGTCATGCTCGCTAGGCGAGCAACGTGGTTCGCCTAGCGAGTCTGAATTGTCATGCTCGCTAGGCGAGCAAATTCTTCGCTAGGCGAAGCGCACGCGTTTTAAAAATAAAAAAATATATAACAGAAAAATATTGGACTTGGACCTCTCTCATTTGAGCCCACAAAGCCATGAAAATCAGGTTATAAAGTCTAAAAGTTCAGTGGAAAAACCCTAGAGAAGAGCCAAGAGAATTCAGAGTAGCCTCCAGACACTGAAGAGAAAAATTCACTCGGACTCTGAGACTTTGCACTCTGACTCACACACTTCTCATATAAACCCTAACATTGCTCTGCAAACCCAACTAGGGCAATTCAATTTCATTCGATCTCTCCAATCAGGTTTGCCCTATTTCCATTACTTTATGCTTTCAATTTGAAATTTCTGAATGTATGAGGCATCATTGGTGAATTTGGAAGAGTGGGTATCGTTAGGTTTCACATGTGGGTTTAGATATGCATGAATGTATAGAACAATGCCTTGAATGTTTGATCACTTAATTTCTGAAACGGGTACCACAGGGTTTGGGGTTATTGAAATCGGACTGTTATCAAGGAAGAACCCAGAACCCGCAGACATTCGCTAGCACCTCGCTAAGCGAGCATGTAGCGAAGCCTCGCTAAGCCTTCGCTAAGCGAAGCAGTAGCGATCATGACAGTAGTTATTTTTTCTGTTCGCTTCTAATCTGTTTCGTGTTCGTTATAACATTTTCTATTGCATCCGTGCACTGTTTACCTGACACTCTTGTTGATATGATTCTTCTGTTTGGTGCAACCCTTGATTGCACCCCATCTTGTCATTCTAACGTGTTTGTTGAGTTTTTGTGAGGGCTCACATGACTCTGGAAGAGATAGCTTGCTTGGTATTCCACTTTATTTGTGGGATACCATTTGGAGATTTATTCCGATTACTTTACTGACTTGCTTTCTTTGATGGTGCTAGCTTGAGAGATCACCGGGTTTCTTGCTTTCTTTAGTTGCTGTTACTTCAGATCTTTATCCTGTAGCGCCTCAAATTTGCACCCCTCATTCATGCATTCATTTTTAGGTCATTTAACATTTCATATTGCATTTCATCATGTCAATCAGATTTAGCTCCAAGAAGCTTGAATATCATCCAAGACACTTTGTGGGTTCTATCTGGGTGATCAGTCAACACAAGGGAATGACTTGAGTTACTTCCAACATGTTCAAATGGGGTCTATTCATCATTCAAAACGCTAATCTTGAAGGAGCAAAAGTTTGTTCCTGAGCTGTCATGCTCTCTAGGCGAGCAAATTCTTCGCTAGGCGAAGACCACGCGTTTTAAAAATATAACAGAAAAATCTTGGACTTGGACCTCTCTCATTTGAGCCCACAAAGCCACGAAAATCAGGTTATAATTTCTAGACTTCCATCTCCCAAAAGGGGTAGAAGAGAAATAGCTGGAGAAGAAGCTAACAGAATTCAGACTCCGGACACTGAAGGGAACTCATCTGCAAAGAACCAATTCTATCCCATATAAACCCTAAGATTGCTCTGCAAACCCAACCGTGCAATTCAATTTCAATCGATCTCTCCAATCAGGTTTGCCCTACTGTCACTACTTTATGCTTTCAATTTGAAGTTTCTAAATGTGTGAGGCATTATGGGTGAATGTGGAAGAATGGGTATCGTTAGGTTTCATATGTGGGTTTAGATATGCATGAATATGTAGAACAATGCCTTGAATGTTTAATCACTTCGTTGCTGAGATGGATACCATAGGGTTTGGGGTTTCTGAAATCGTACTATTATCAAAGAAGAACCCAGAACCCGCAGGCATTCACTAGCACCTTCGCTAGGCGAATCTGCAGCGAAGCTTCACTAAGCCTTCGCTAAGCGAAGTAGTAGCGATCGCGACAGTAGCTACTTTTCTCTGTTTTCTCTCCAATCTGTTTCATGCTTTGTTATGACATGCTTTCTATTGCATCCGGGCACCTGTTTTAGTATGTATGTCATGTCTTGATGTGTGGATCCTTGCCCCCTGACTTTGAGTTTTGATACCCTTTTGATGCATTTGTTTGACAAGAGGTTTAGGCCTCCTACCCTTGGTTGCTTTTTGTGAGATTTTTGTAGCATGGTTCATGTTGCTGCTATGATCCTTCTGTTTGGTGCAACTCTTGATTACACCCCATCTTGTCATTCTAACGTGTTTGTTGAGTTTTTGTGAGAGCTCATATGACTCTTGAAGAGATAGCTTGCTTGGTATTCCACTTTATTTGTGGGATACCATTTGGAGATTTATTCCGATTACTTTGCTGACTTACTTTCTTTGATGGTGATAGCTTGAGAGATCACCGGGTTTCTTGCTTCTTTAGTTGTTATTACTTCGGATTTTATCCGTGTGGTAGATCTCTTGATCCCTTTATCTTTCCCGCATTTTACTGCTTTCTTAGCTGGAAGACCTCGATAGGAGGCGATGTTTTTTGTGTGTTTATTTTTGTGCCCCAAAGACCTCCAAGAAGAGGAACCCGTGCTAAAGACCTCCACGAAGAGGCAATTGACGGATAAAAGGGATTAGTAGTCAGTCCCCCATTATTCAGTGTGTCGTTCTTTATGCTCGCACTACGTGTCGATGCTCCAGAACAAAAGCCCAAGATCTTTTGTCCGGTCGGTCAGTGGAGAGGGTTCCACCTTTTTGAATCCCCATTTTTTGTCATGAGCTCACCCTGTCCAGGGTTAAGAGCTATGAGGTCTTATCCTTATTACCCTTTTGATCTGCTCACCCTGACGTTCAATGTTAGTGGTTAAGAGCCCGTTTGATTACCCTTCCATGGCTTGTTTGTCGAGGTTGATATGACCCCTCTTGACTAAAGCCCTACCCACGTATGTTTGAGCCCCATGTTAGCACGTTTACTTTATGCATGTTTGTTTTGTATGGTGTGATCGTCTCCCCATAGGATTGCTAGGCTTCGTATAGTCTCTCGTTTGCATGTCAATTAAGGTAGCACGGTTCCTTCGTCTAGGACTTCCTTTTTGCATGAGCATTCCTAAAACACAAACAAACTCATTGATTTTTCTTCTCCTAAGAACACGTTAACTCCTTCTACTACAGGCGAGTAAGTCTCCAAAGGTCGAGCATCCGGTAGATTATGTAGTAACGTCGTTCACCTAAAAAACACAAAACACAAATAGGTTAGCCGAACTACGTGTAGCGGTGTATTCGTCGCTATATGATCTATCGATTAAATCATAAGCAAGAGATACAATGAAATTTTCGAGTCGCCACCGCACTTTTATTTATCCAAAGGATTGGCTAAAAAGCGAACAAAAGCCTAAGAAGTTTTACACGTAGAAAACTAATAAAAAGATCAGAGAGTCTGGGCAAGGGGTAAATTACGCAATGGGAAGGTGTTAGGCACCCACTACGTCCTAGGTACTCCTAGGGAGCCCTTTTCACACTTGTTGTAAAAATTGTTATTTGTTATGACATAAACATTGTGCAAACATGATTGGGATGATGAGAAAAGAATATACAATTTTATTAGGTTTGAACGGATGAACCCGCTGCCTACGTACCTTCCATCAGAGGTAAGGATCAAAACGCCGTAGTTCGGCTAAAAGATTTCCAAAAGTTGGTGGATTCAATTTTAAACACAAGCACTGAGGCTTTTCATTATCAATGGGAGAAAACTCGACCAAGACCAACATCCACCATGCGAGGATAGCTTCGACGTACTAGAGGGGTTAGCCCTGTTTTCAGTACGGAAGTCTTACTGTCGACTCACTAAGGATAGGCAAGATTTACATCAACCACAATGATAATTGAAACCTATGGCTAATGCATGAAAAGATTAACAATGGACAGAGCCAAAACAAGTGAATGAGTGAAGTTAATTGATTGTGAGTATGAAAGCGAAGTCAAAGTATGATTAAGATTGATTCAAAAGAAGTGTTATGAAATGGAGTTTGAAAAAAAGTCAAGGACTTGAGTCCAGGTTTTTGGTTTGAAAACATGAAGATGTTTGCACAATATCTATGTCAAGTTTGAAATCAAAGTGTGAAAAGGTTTAGGACACAATGGGGATGAATGGATGAAGATGGATTATAAAACTTCTTAGAAGGTTCACCTCTTGAAATCATATAGAAGATGATTCAAGTGTGTCCTTTGGAATAAGCAATGGATAATAACAAACAAACGAGAAAGTCAACAAAAGCGGATATCGGATGCCAATCACTGGGCTTATACCAATCTCCTAAAATAAAACTGGATATCAGATGCCACTCAATGGACTTACACTAATCTCCTCAAACAAAGAAATAAAAGGTGGATACCGGATACCAATAGATGGATTTACACCAGTCTCCTAAAACAGAAATGGATATCAGAGGCCACTCAATGGTCTTACTCCAATCTCACAAAACAAAATGAAACTTGGATACCGGATGCCAATCTGTCTGGGCTTACACCAATATCCAACATATGATCATAGGAAAGCAAATGCCAACTTGCAGGGACTTACAATTGCATCCTCACATAAACAAACAAAAGCAAAACATGGATGTCAGATGCCAATCTGTCTGGGCTTACTCTAACCTCCACAGTATGGTCCTAGGAATACAAATGCCAACTTGCAGGGACTTACAGTTGTATCCTCACATACAAACAAACAAAGCAACATATGATCATGGGAAAGCAAATGCCAACTTGCAGGGACTTACAATTGCAACCTCACATACAATCAAATGCATCAAGCAAAGAGATGAGTGGCCAATGAAATGGTCTTACAACTCACTTCCATATCATAGGAGCAATGGCCAATGAATGGTCTTACAATTGTCCTCAATGGGTAAACAACAACGATAATGTCACAAAGACAAATGAGATGATTATGTATTGATGAGCAATAAATGATGATAAATGCATTAGCATACAAGCAAACATGTGCATATGAAGTAATCAATCAATCAATGAATATCAAACAGCACACTCTATAGCCAAACAAGGAGGCTCACACAAGAGGGTTAGGCACTGAGGCCAACTGGAATAGGGTCAAAGATTTGCTCTTAACCTTGCCATTGAGAGGCTAAGGTGAAGCAGATGAAAGGAGATGAGGGGTGTGCCTCATTGCTCTTATCCCTGATCAGGGAGAGCATCAAATAATAGAAAGTGTGGGAGTTCAAAAAGTAGGAACTCTCTCCACAGATTATTGACTCGATTGATCTTGGGTTTTGATCTCAATGCTACAACCATGTAATGGGAGCAAGGAGAAGACTCACAGAATAGTAGGGGATAGGTTGCTTATCCCTTTGATCTACCAATTGCCTTACTTGAAGGACTTTTCCTGCTTGGGACAAAATTAAACACACACAAGCATTGCCTCTTAAGGAGGACTTCAGACAATTTGCCCGGCCAAATAACAGGCCGGGTCTCCAGACTACATGAAGAAAGAGGGATTATACCTCAAAGCAAATTGCTAAATAGCAAAGCAAAGCGAGTTCAAAGAACTTAAGCAACTAAATGGTACCTGAAATAGTCAAACAAATCAGTATACAGTTCAAAAGTTTAAAGCAAAAGGAAGCAGAAGTCAACAGTCAACACAGAGGGACAGGTGTGCAAAGCACAAGACTCAAATCATATGAGTCAAACCACCTACAAAACAAAGGTTAGCTCATGATAAACAATCAAGCTTAATCAACTTGCAAAAGTTTCTTTGAGGCATTTGTAGCTTAACCTGAAACATGAACTCAATCATAAGCCAAAAGGACCACCAGGACTAGCCTAGGGTCAAAAACAAATGAGAAAGTCAAAACAGCAAATGAAAGTCAACCACAATCAAGTTTAAACATTTAAAAAGCAAACTCAATTGGTCCCACATTCATATCATTCATCATCATGATTTCATAAGCAAAAGAAGTCAAAGCATGGCAAATGAAAGTTCAAAGAAGTCAACAGCAAGACTTAGCTCAAAACCAATCATAATCAATTCCAAAAATCATCAAATAATTCATGATCAATCATAATCCATAACATGACATGCATATAAAATTTCAGCTCATTTGGATCATGGGAGGATAGTCAAGGAAAATCAGAAAGTCAAAGCAAGTTTAAGCATGCTCAAAGAAGTCAACCAAACATGCATCATCTTCAAAAATTCATAAGTCAGTGATAACAAATGATAAATGAATGGGATCAACACCATGACAAAGCTTAAGATGTCTAGTAATCACATGTAAAATTTCAAATTCATCCAATAAAGTATGAGAATTTCACAAATGAAATGGCAACATGTATCACACAAGTCAACATTTTGATCAAACAGGGGAGAAAATCTCAAACAATTAGAAAAATGCCACAAATAATTTCAAGAAAATTCACATGTAAACTAGACATACAAGAGTAGGTTCATGCAAAAATTCACATCAATTTGAGGTCAGGAAGCATGGTATCAAAAATCATGAAATTGCACATCATTGGTGTGACACAAATTGTCGCACCCTAATTCAAAAATTCATAACTCAATGACCAGATAAGATAAATTCACAAACTCTATATCAAAATCACCATGAATGAGTTTAGTTTGTGCACAAAAAATTTCAGGTCAATTGGATAATGCATGACTATTTCACAAATGATTTGGCAAAGGGTACAAAATATGCATACATGAACAAAACCCTAGTACCATTAAAAATTCGACCATGCAAAAATTCTGGAAAAATCATGATAAAATACTAGACATCAAGATGAACGCAATGCTGAAATTTTCATGAATTTTGGAATTAAAATGCACGAGTTATGATTTTTGTAAGGTTGAGTCAAAATGAAATGAATATTACGAAAATGAAATGAAATACAACATGGTGTAATGGTCAAATGGGGGCACGGTGGCATACTTGTAATTATGCTGCAACTTAAATAAAACGCTGCGCAGCAGCTGGGGACGTGTCCTGCTGGGATTCGTTCATGGCCAAAACGCAAGAGCCTTTCATGCAAACAAACCAAACGTGCAGTTCTGGAAAACGTGTTTAAGGTTTGCTTACAGTATCAACACACATCGTCTTCTTCATCAATCGTGAAGAACCAATGTGCTCAAAAATGGAAAATTAACACACCATTCTAATCAACAGGCAACACACATCGTGAATCCAAGCATTATTTTCACTAAATCGAACTACACAGCAAGCATCAAACAAGAACATATTCACATACCAAACTTTGAGACAACATAACTTCGCAAATACTCAACCAATTTAAACCATTCAAAGCTCATAATGACCAGGGTAATGAGATCTACACGTTGCACATCATGATTTTGAAAAAAAGAAGGAATCGAAATTTTACCGGTTTTGAAGAACGGTTGGGATTCAATGGCTTTCTGGCTTCAAATGGTTAAAACAGATGCACTTGAAGCTTCTAAAAGAAGAATGGTTGGAGAGTTTTAGCTTAGCAATGCTTGAAATGGTCCGAAACGAAATCTGCCATTGTTGGAGCTTTGGATGAAACAGTCGAACCACAGCTGTTACAGATGGAGAATGGAGGTTGGAATGGGCTCCAAATGGTGGCTAAATGTTGTAGCAACAATGGATAGCTCGAGTTCTTTGGAGCTTTTGGAAGAACTTTGAAAGATGAAGAAAAATGGATTTTTGAGAGCAAGAGTTTTTTGTTAGAATAGAGTGGCTGCTAGGGTTTTGTTGTGCAGAAAATAAGGTTATATACATCTGTTTAATGTTGGTTAATGAAGTGCTAAACAAGATTAGCTCAAATGAAGCATTTTTGTCATTTTGCTAAATTTCACCAACTTGGCAATGGGGTGTAAGTCTGCACGAAATGTGCTTTGTAACATGTCAAAAATGTCAATTCAGAACTTATCCAAATGGAAAAATGGATTGGAATTGTTTAATTTAAAAATTCACTTTTCACCCTCACTTGAAAATAAATTATGCAAGTCCAAAAAGGCCATTTTGATTTGTAATGTTTTGGTGCATGATGATGACATTTTTGGAAAGGGGGGATCAAATGTGACTTGTTGGAAAAAACCCCACCCAATTTGGCCAAATGGTTCGAGAGATATGGCCCTTTGAAGTTCAAGATTTTTGGAAAATGAATTGATCATAACTTGCCAACCATACATGGGAATTGAGTGTTCTTGGACTTTTTGGAAATGGGAGAACAAGATCTCCAACTTTCATGTTGGGCAAAAATTCATTTGAAGCTTGTATCATGATGTAAGTTTAGGATCAAGAAGTTTCCATTTTTGGCAAATTCCAGTTACAGGTCAACTTTCTATTTCTGGAAATTTCTTGTCTGACTTCATTTTCTTCACTGTGGATGCTTGACATGATATATGAAGCTTGTATAGGCATGAATGAGACCTCTCAGACCAAATCCCATCCTCAAATCACTGATTAAATGGACAGTTGACCAAGTTTGACTTTCTAGGGTTTTGCATGACTGAAGCATATTCTGATGAATTCCAAACCCTAATCCCTTGATATCTTGGTTCCCAAATGATGTCCCAAGTCATATGAACTCTTGATTATTGATCATGGTGCCCAAATTCTGCAAGAATGGCCACCATCCACTGCAATGACTGACTTTGACTGATTTTGACCTAATTGTCTAATGATTGCTTCAGCTGCAAGTAACATGGTTAGATGACAATATTTTTGTACTTTTTGGTTAATAAACATATGAAAGGCAATGATATACAAATGCAAGACATGCTTGGTGATCAAGAATCAACTCACAAGGCAACCTACCCACTAGGAGGGAAGCTAAGGCATGCAATGATCCTTGAGGCCATGATATGATATGATATGGGCCATGAGGGATCTTAGGGCCAAAATTGGGGTCTTACAGATGCCCCTATTTAAGGTCATTCTAGCCGGAGAAGTGAAGTTTAGAAATCTTCATCTTGACGCGGTAGAATGGGCTTAAATAACAATAATGAGACAAATTTTGGTCCCTGAGAGACCTCATGATGCAAATGTATGCATGCAAAAGACACAAATTCTGTGGGGAATATGATTCACACAGAAGAAAAGACGATCCATCGGAGTGATGCACTCACCAGGAACAGAGACTCTACAGGACTCTAGTTGGGGATAAACAAAACTGACACAGCGTGAACAAGACACGACTCTGATTAGGAAATACAGAAAACAAACTGGAGAACTCACAAGGGAGTGAAGGACTCACACTGGGGAAAAGAATTCCAAAGGAAAATAAATCCATTGGAGGGACACAAGCTGACTCCGGGGGGAGAAGCAACAGGAAAAACTTCACTGAGGAAGCACCAAAGAAAATGAGGTGTCACCGGGTATAAGGGTAACAAACTCAGGAAGGAACACCAAGGATACCGGGTTGTAGGTATGTAACAGGTGACCGACCAAAGAAGTGAATTGGTGTGTGTTCTAAAACACTCATCATCCTGAAGAGAGCGAAAGCAAACTTGTTTATAGGATGGATATTTGATTCTGTAAAGAATGCAAATCTTACTCAGTTGGGGAAACAAACAAAGTGTTCGACAAAAGAGTGCATGAGATATATTATCTATAGCCGTCAAAACGTAGATAATATACTCGCATGGAAAGTTATCCTGAACCGGGTTGTAGGTTGTTTATAGGATAAAATCCGAAATCGTGAATTGGTTTGTGTTCCAAGACACTCATCACCCTGAAGAAAGCTAGAACAGCAGACTTGTTTATAGGATGGACATTCGATTCCACAAGGAATACGAATCTTACTCGACTGGGGAAGATCAACAAAGGATTCCGACCAAAGAGCGCATGAGACATATTATTCATTACCGGCAGACCGTGAATAATATACTCGAAAAGGAAAATTATCCTGAACCGGGTTGTAGGTTGTTTGTAGGATAAGATCCGAAATCGTGAATTGGTTTGTGTTCCAAAACACTCATCATCCTGAAGAAAGCTAGAACAGCAGACTTGTTTAAAGATGGACAAAAAAAACGTGAATTGGTGTGTGTTCCAAAACACTCATCACCCTGAAGAAAGCTAGAACAGCAGACTTGTTTAAGGATGGACAAAAAAACGTGAATTGGTGTGTGTTCCAAAACACTCATCACCCTGAAGAAAGCTAGAACAGCAGACTTGTTTAAGGATGGACAAAAAACGTGAATTGGTGTGTGTTCCAAAACACTCATCACCCTGAAGAAAGCTAGAACAGCAGACTTGTTTAAGGATGGACAAAAAAACGTGAATTGGTGTGTGTTCCAAAACACTCATCACCCTGAAGAAAGCTAGAACAGCAGACTTGTTTAAAGGATGGACAAAAAACGTGAATTGGTGTGTGTTCCAAAACACTCATCATCCAAAACACAAACTGGTTAAAGGATGGATATTCGATTCTACAAAGAATACGAATCTTGCTCAGCTGGGGAAAATCAACAAAGGATTCCAACTAAAGAGCGCATGAGATATATTATTCATAGCCGTCAAAACGTGAATAATAACCTCGCATGGAAGATTATCCTTAACCGGGTTGCTGGGTTGTTTATAGGATAAAATCCGAAAAGAAAGGCATCGGGATACCAGAATAGGTATACAATGATGACCAATCAAAGGGAACAACAGACATTACCAACAAAAGAGTAAATGAAAGGCGATCTGCTGAGGATAATTTGCAAGCATCCGGCAATTATCTACAGGGACTAGCTGGGGATGTATTGGTATACAACCAATGATCCGGGGAACAAATCACTGACAAAAGGTGAAAGGACCCGCTGGGGATAAAATTGCTAGCATACGGCAATTATCCACAAAAGACTTGCTAGGGATATAAGTGCTGATCTGAGCAACTTATCCGAGCAAAGGAAAATCAACATCAAACATTAGATGAAGATAAACACAAAGGGGGAATTGTCATCGGTTAGGATGAACAACAATGTTAACTCTGCAAGGAGAGAACAGGGTTTATAACTACCGGTTTGTAAGTAGAAAAACCGCAAAGATAGGACTTACGACTGCTGGTTAGTAGGCAGAGGGCCAAAATCTGGTGGAGACAACAACAAAATTAGGGTTTACATCTACCGAATACGGGGTAGAAGACCAACAACTCTGCGTGGGGATAGAACAAATCACAAATCCGCACGGGAAACCAAAATAGGGTTTATAACAAACCACAAACTGCTGAAGAGCAGGAAAATAGGATTTACAACTACCGACTGTTAGGTAGAAAACCAAAACTCTGGCTGGAGAATAAAAGGTGTATAACCACAAATTATGTCAAGAGAGCCAGGAAAAGTAGGACTTATAGCTACCGGATACGGGTAGAGGCCCAAAAACATTCCGCTGGGGAACAACCCACTGGGAAGCACAAGACATTTGACAAATAGCCAATTCGGGAACAATCCGAAAAGGCAGACTGAATCAAGACACGTCCTAATGAGGATATAACTCAAATAGGAAAATCCATCCCAATATATGTGTTGGGAGGAAACGGAAGAAACCGTCATCCACGAGGGTATATCTCGGTGGGGAACTGCAGAAGGAAAGACAACATTTTCTGCTTATGGGGCTGACTCTATATGGAGAGATTTATAACACCCGACATCTGCTTGGGGAGATCTGTAAAGAGATCTATATCACCATAGCAGGAGACACGACAAACAAAAGATATATGGCAAGAAATGCAACATGAATATCTGAATGTTTTATGAATATGCATGAATATGCGTGATTTATGTTTGATGAATGCTGACAAAACAGACAATTCTAACACGACAGGTTCGGGAACCAAACGCCCGGTATTGATCGCTCGACTGTGTGAGTCGAGAATGGGATACAAACTGCAAGTGCACAGTTCTATCGCGTAGTTTTAAAAGATATCGATCCCACAGGGACTTATGAATCGATGTACCGTTATCTAAGGTTACTACGTAAATCTAAGGTGAAAATGTTTGATTGTTTGGGGAAGGGAGCTAAGAGCTAAACTAATATCTAGATTAAATATCAATAAAACGGATATCGGTATGTAGTTCGTCAAAACTAGGGAATCAATTCCTTGTCGGTCTCTCGGTTTTAAAATAAATCGTTTCGACTAACTTTATTGGTTAAAGGTTTTATCTCAAACTCTCGCTCTGTTGAAGAAACCATGATCTTATGTTAATGTTGCTGTCACTTATAATTAAGTCAAAAATCATATTTTGAAAACAATAAAGTTGCAGAAACTCTTTTTAAGAAAATACTGACCGTTTTAAACACCCTTATCTCAAACTTTCGCTCTGTTGACTTAGGTTATACAATTAAATCTAAATGCTTAACTCTCGTCCTCACATTCAATCTTTAAAAATACTTTTTGGAAAAAGGTCAGAATTTAATTAATTCTAAAACTTGCTCTCGCCCTGAGATAGATTTAATGACTAACTTACACTGTCCAGTTAAAACCTCAAACTCTCGCTCTGTTGGTTTCAACTTCTTTATGTCTTTTACTTTTGTAAAAAATCTTGTTATTAAACCTGTAAGTTAAGACCATAAAAAGATTGATTCTAATTTTAAGTTTGAATAGACCGACTTAGTTTTGATCCCTCTTTCTGCTTACTTTACATACCGATACCTAGGCAAATTAGCCAGACATGCTAAATAAATAAGAATCTATATCATGCATAAACAGACTCATTCCAGGCATGCAATGTAAATAAACAGTAGAATAAAGCATAAAAATTAAATAACAATTAAAGAACCTGAATGCGTAATACAATGGTCTTGAACACTCCACCACAAGCCGGTAGGATTTGTTCTTCGATTCTTCAATTAAACAGTAAATTAAATCAAGGAAATAAAAAAACTCGAAAATAACGTAAGGTTAAATCCGGTATAAAGTTGCCCAGTAGTTTCCGGTGTAGAAACTACTACGCGAAAAATATCTAAAAGCTAAGAACGGGGAAAATAAATTGCAAGGGAAAAAGAAAACAAAGCTTGCAAAATAAAATAAATAAAGTGAACGATGCTGGAAAGGAAGAAAAATAGGCAAAGGCGTGAAAAAATAAATTTGGCAGAGCTTCCGCAAGACTGAGCGTGCAAAAACTGTGTGTCTGGAAGTTCCCAATTTGCTGCTATTTATAAGCTGCTGGTGTAACCACTTTTCAAGGGTTTCCGCGTGCATGGTAGTAGGCTTCCGAGGGTTAAGCGTGAGTGGAAGTGGGCTTCAACGTGGTCAGTTGAGTTCCTTGCGCCAAAAATATAGAGGACTGGTGTGACGTTCGTCACACCATGTGTGACGTCCGTCACAAGGCTGCTTCGCGTGACGCTCGTCACGCGTCCTGTGACGTCCGTCACAGGCACAGCATTGGTGACTTGTGCGCTTTGGGCTGGGCTTTGGCCTTTGGTTCCTTTTCTCTCCTTTTTGTTGCTTTTTACCCCTCCTTTTCTTCCCTTTTTCACTTTTGCTTCAAAATGGGTACCTGATATAAATAGAAAAGAAATACTGCATAATATCTGATAAAATGGGATAAATTAGCGTAAATGATAAAATAATTTAATTGAATTAAGTCTTAAAAAGCGATACAATTTCGTGTTATCAAACTCCCCCATACTTAAATCTTTGCTTGTCCTCAAGCAAAATTCAGTATAGAACTTGTTAAAAGTTTTAGCCGGATGAAATTTTAAAGCACACATCAATTCGTACTAGGTTGCCAATGGATTTTTGTTTAGGAGGACTTGAGTTTAATCTTGACATCAACAACTACCGTTACAACTTAGATAACCCTACCTTATGCCGATCGGTTCAAGTACCCTATGATAGCTATCCTGGTTCCTTTAGTCTTATTTTGCCCGTTTTCATTCTAGCGAAATCACATTAAGCCCTTTATCCTTTCGCGCACATAGTGGAGTAACCGGTTAGTGACTATGATCCGCTTTTAGCTAGAAGTTCTGGTACATAAGTCGGATAACTTCATTATTCAGTCCATTGCAAATTGCGGGGGATCGAACCGTAGTCCGCCCTACCAAGTTCAGTACCAGATTCCTACTGAACCAATTCATAATGGATCTTTCGTATTGTGCTTTTGCATGATCTGCAACCTTTAGGTTAAATGATCTGGTAAGGATCACCTAGTTTAATTTCCTTAGGTTACTTTGGGGATCATTCACTTATATTCATCGGCTCTCCACGTAGTTTGCTATTAAGATGGTGCTGACTTCTGTATAAACTACTTGGGGTTGCCATAGAACTAAAAGTTCAAGGAATCGGTATAATAGGTACTTATCCTGATCTAACATATTGAGGTTCTCAGAGCGTTGTTATGGTAATGATTTTGTTTTGATTTCGCTCAAATTTTATAAAGTAGGCGACCTTTATACTTATTGGGTGTGTTAAAATTTTTGTTATGGCTCAAGAAAGTTGAGGGAAATAGATAATAGAAACTTTCACATTCAGGACTTAACTTAAAAAAATATTTTGTTTTTATAAGGAAATAACAATGAAAAGGGAGAGTACAAACTTGAAACAAAGATGAGAATGGAAAGAATAATTTCCCCCCCATACTTGAACTAAACATTGTCCTCGATGTTTGAAGGGAAAGTAATACAAAATGGAAAGGAAAAAGAAAAATACAACTAAGGCTGCCTTCCACCTCTGGTTCTTGGTCCTGGTGATCTTTGACGTATGTCTAAGCTGTCGAATCTGCTAAACAACTCAGTAAACCGCTGGTCGGTTATGGCATTCCGAGCATCCTGTTGCTGTTGCATTTGACGCATCATCTGCATCATCTCTGTATTCTGTGCCTGCATTCCATCGATAGCATCCATAATGTCATCGTTGGTCGCAGGCCTTCGTCGTCGACGACGTTGGGAGGATGGGCCGGCTGCATTACTGGAAGGGTTGAGCGGGACTGACGGTTGTGTTGGCGGATGATCACCTTGTTCCATTTCTTCAAACTCATCTGTTTGCTGGTTTGTTTGTGAAGGGTCGGTGGTTTCAGGAGCGCTAAGATCGTAGAGGTGGCGGTTCGGGTTTGTGACATCGGTTAGGGTGGTATTGGGTAGCACAACACTTGGGACAGCTTGGTTGTTCACCATCAGATAATAGCCTCCGCCTACTCTGTTTTTGATCAGGCGGCTGGAGCGACAATAGCTGATATCCATAGACAGGGGTGGTAAGGATTCTAAAGTTTGGAGTTTATCCCCTAGGTTCAGGCCAAGTGCTATGGAGGTTATTAATCCACCAATTATGAATGGTTGCCGGCCTCTAGCACATAAGGTGCGGATATGATGAAGGAGAAAAGAGGCGGCGTTTACCGTAGTATCCGATTCGAAAACGCACTGGAGGAAAAAGAGTTCTTTTGAGTTGACCTTACTGTTGTTTGGTCTTCCAAAGAGTGTGTTTTGCAGGATACGGAGAAAATAGCGGATGGTGGGGTTATGGATGTGGGAGAGAAGGAGTTCTTCCCAGTTGTAGGTATTGATACCGGAAATTTTCTTAAATAGGTCGAAAACTAGAACTGTGTTCCAGTTTGAGGTTGGGGGAATTCTGGCATGGAGCAGACCTTCTGTGGGAAATTGCAGCATGGCACTCAATTGGCGTTGGGTTAGAGAGTACTCGGTGTTAAACATACGGAAGGTTGCTGTACCGGTTAGAAATTCGCCTTCACCGGCGGGAGTGGTGTAGTCGTAAGAACTTAGGAATTCTAAGGTTAGGGAAGGATAGGTGGGTTGGTTATGGGTGCAAAGGAAGGTTAAATCGGCTCTACGGAGCATCCACTCGATACCTTGGAGTAAGCCCAATTGTTGTAAACAAGTTAAATCGGGGTACCTGGTGGGAGCGACGCCTCGCTGTTGGAAGCGCTCGAATTGCTCTTGCTGATAGTTGTCATCTCCGGATCGGAAGATGATATTTCCGAAGTTTTGATTTCCCGCCATTGTGATGAATTTTTGAATGAGTGATTTGGAAGAGAAAAGAATTGTATATTTGATATGAGAGAGTTGTTTGTGGTGAAAGAAGGAAGTTTGGAGGGTATTTATAGGTAAAATGTGGGAGGTGAAAAGAAAGAGTGGTTGAAAAGTAATTAATTGTGGTAAATGAAAAATGAATGGGGAATGTAAAAAGGTGGGGGGTGTAACGTTCGTCTCCAACGGCTCCCTAACGTTCACATGTCTGAGAAGCGTTACGCTCGTCACAAGGCTGTGACGCTCGTAACAGGCACTAAGTGTGCCGCCCGTCATGGGTGGTGTGACGCTCGTCACACTTCCTTTTTGGAAAGGCTTAGTAGCGCTTCACAGAATCACTTGGTAGCGTAATTTAATATTTTATTCTGCTTATGAACGTTTTAGTCTGTAGCTTAATTTAGTATGCATGCTTAATTGCTTTGTATAATAATAATAATAAGTAATAACAGTAGAGCATAATAGGCATTGCAAAATAAATTAACTAAACAGATTCAAATAAAAATTGATCATAATGTATTACAGGAAGGGCAAATAATAAAATGAAATAGAAATAAACATGAATTCAAATAACATTAATGAAAAAATCTAGCCTAAAACTAAATAACTTAGAAAGAAAAATAACTAAATTCCATCTATCTTCGGATCTCTGGCCGGAGGATCAAAAGAGTTAACATGATGCCGTAACATACGTAACTGACTTGCCGTGCTGCTCATGTGTTCTAGGACTGCAAGTCTCAAGCTGTGGAAATCTTCCCTGAGGGCGTTTTGTTCTGACATCAAGGCTTCAATGACGGTTTTAATATCTGTTCCTGGCATATGATGTCGGAGATCAGGCATGGCTGATTCTTCGGTCAGGACAGGCTGAGGAGGAGGATCAATATCATGGTAGCCGGATGGAGTCTGAGGGTCAGATTCAGCAAGAGAGATATGGTCAACATAATGCTCATAGTCATCACAAATCTCATAATCCTGGATGGATTCAGTGGATCCAGCAGGAGTTGGGGTTTCATTCAGGTTATAGAGCCAGTTCCTTTGGTTATGAACACTAGTCCTAGGATCGGGCAGGGTGAATAGGCAGAGAACCTGGTTATCAATAACGAGCTCAAACTCATCAGACCCTATGTTTGCTATAAACATAGTGTTGAAGAGGAAAGGTATACTCATAGTGGTAATGCCACAAAAAGGGTTCAGGTCAAGCATAGGCTGACGTAGTCCAATAGCATTACCTATCATAGTTATCAGGCCGCCTATTCTAATGGGTGCTCTCTCATCCTGGATAAGGTGGTCCAAATTAGCTAACATAAAAGTAGCACCGTTTACTGGACGGTTCTGGGAAGCACAAAATATGATGAAGAGTTCATCACGTGAAACTGAAGTACTATTTGGCTTCTTCCCAAATAAAGTGTGGGTCAGGATCTTATGGAAATAGCGAAAAGCCGGGTTATGTATGTTTCCAGAGAGAAACTCATGTTCTTCGGGCTCATCATTTCCAGTCAGCTTACCCCAAAAGTGTTCAAGCTCTCTATATTCAAGAAGTTCTTCCTGGCTTATAGTGAATGTATCAAAGGAGGTAGGAAAACCCAAAAGGTTGGTGAAGTCTCTAGTATTAAATTGGTACTCCATATTGAACATTCTGAACTGGATAAAACCTCTGGTAATTCCTTTTCCATGGCTAGGTAGATAGATTAATGAACTAAGGAATTCTAATGTGAGTCTCCGGTAGGTGGTGAAAGGTCTCAGAATAGGGGAGGTCTCCCATCCTATCTGATTCAGCAAAAACAGGACACTCTGTCTCAGTCCAAGGGCAGTCATAGCCCAATCATCAGCATATAAACTAGGTAGCATCTCTCTAGTGGCTAGTTCTTCAAACCTTCGTTTCTGAGCCATTCCTCTGAACTTGATACCCATACGGTCAAAATGTCCCATCTGGTTAGTGTTAACTAGAGAAAAGAAAACATGAGTTTAAGTCAGGATTTGGCCAAATGCCGAAAGAAGAATAGAATTATTATTAATAGATATATTTTTTTCTTTTTGAATAAATCAATAATGAATACTAAATAGAAATTAAAAGAATAATTAAGAGAAAAATAGAGAAATGATAATAATAATAAAATAATAAAATAACAAATTAATTTGTGGGTTGTCTCCCACTAAGCGCTTTGTTTAAATGTCGCAAGCTCGACAGAGAAACTGTTAAATATTGTCTATGAGTCCTGGGGGCGTTTCGTCTAAGTGTAGAATTTGCGAATCCTCGTTGGTTTCCGCATAGTGATAATGTTTCAGACGTTGCCCGTTTACGGTGAACGGTTCTGTAGATTGTCCTTTAATTTCTACCGCTCCACTGGGAAAGATTTTAGTGATATGGAAAGGTCCTGACCATCTGGATCGTAGTTTTCCCGGGAATAATTTTAGTCTGGAGTTAAATAAGAGTACTGCGTCGCCTTGCTTGAAGATTTTCCTTGATATACGCTTATCATGCCATTGTTTTGTTCTTTCTTTATAGATTTTGGCATTTTCGTAGGCGTCTCTTCTGAGTTCCTCTAATTCGTTTATGTCAAGGATTCTCTTTTCACCGGCGGCTTTATAATTCAAATTTAAATTTCTAATAGCCCAATAGGCTTTGTGTTCTAATTCTACCGGGAGGTGACAGGATTTTCCATAAATGAGCTTAAATGGGGTCGTCCCTATGGGAGTTTTATAAGCAGTTCGGTATGCCCATAAAGCTTCTGGTAATTTCAATGACCAATCTTTCCTTGAAGTGGCGACCGTTTTTTCTAGTATTTGCTTGATTTCTCTATTAGATACTTCCACTTGTCCACTGGTTTGAGGGTGGTAAGGTGTTGCTATCCTATGTCTCACTCCATATTTAAGTAGTAGTTTTTCGAGTACCTTGGATATAAAGTGCGATCCACCATCACTGACTACTATCCTTGGGATGCCAAATCTCGGAAAAATTATATTTTTAAAGAGTCTAGTTACTACTCGGGTGTCATTAGTTGGAGAAGCTATAGCTTCGATCCACTTTGATACGTAGTCAACCGCCACGAGTATGTACTTGTTACCGAAAGAGGATGGAAACGGTCCCATGAAGTCTATTCCCCACACGTCAAAAATCTCTACTTCCAAAATACCATTTTGTGGCATCTCGTCACGTCTAGATATGTTTCCCGTGCGTTGACATCTGTCACACTCCTTAATAGCCGCATGTACGTCCTTCCATATAGTTGGCCAATAAAAGCCAGCTTGTAGGATTTTAGAGCAGGTCTTGGATGTACTTGTGTGTCCACCATAAGGCGCGGAGTGACAGTGTTGGATTATATTTTCTACCTCTTCTTCGGGTACACATCGACGGAAAATACCATCGGGACCTCTTTTGAAAAGTAAGGGATCATCCCAGTAATAGTGTTTTATGTCATGGAAGAATCTTTTCTTCTGCTGGTAAGATAAAGTAGGTGGAACTATTCCGGCAGCTAAATAATTGACTAGATCAGCGTACCATGGTATGACAGATATAGCTAAGGTGGTTTCTACTTGCATGTCGGAGTTGTTCTCTTCCAAAGTAGCTATGAGTTTGTCATACGAGAAATCATCATTAATGGATGTTCTTTCTGGTTCAAGGTTCTCAAGTCTAGAGAGGTGGTCTGCTACTACGTTCTCAGTTCCTTTCTTGTCCTTGATTTCTAAGTCGAATTCTTGTAGTAACAAGATCCATCTTAGGAGTCTAGGTTTAGCATCCTTTTTTGTTAGAAGGTACCTGATAGCAGCATGATCAGTGTAAACTATTATTTTGGCTCCTACCAAATAAGAACGAAATTTATCTAGCGCAAATACTACTGCTAGGAGTTCTTTCTCGGTTGTGGCATAATTCATCTGTGCTTCATCCAGGGTTCTGCTAGCGTAATATATAACATGGAGCTTTTTATCCTTTCTTTGTCCTAAAACAGCACCTACAGCATAATCACTGGCATCGCACATTATTTCGAATGGTTCATTCCAGTCTGGTGTCTGCATAATGGGTGCGGAGATCAATGCTTGTTTAAGAGTTTGAAATGCTTTTAAACAGTTATCGTCGAATATGAATTCAGCATCTTTCATTAATAGTCCGGTTAAGGGTTTAGTTATCTTAGAGAAGTCTTTGATGAATCGTCGGTAGAAACCGGCGTGTCCTAAAAAGCTTCGTACTTCTCTCACGGTTCTTGGGGGTTGAAGATTTTCGATTACCTCTATTTTGGCTTTGTCTACTTCAATTCCTCTGTTCGAGATGATGTGTCCTAAAACAATTCCTTCTTGTACCATAAAGTGGCACTTTTCCCAATTAAGTACTAAGTTTACTTTTACACATCGTTCAAGAACTCTTTCCAGGTTTTCAAGGCATTCTTCGAAACTTTGTCCGTACACAGAAAAGTCATCCATGAATACTTCCATGATGTTTTCGAGAAAGTCGGCGAAAATTGCCATCATGCATCTTTGAAAAGTTGCAGGGGCATTACACAGACCAAACGGCATTCGTCTATACGCGAAGGTACCAAAAGGGCATGTGAATGTTGTCTTTTCTTGGTCATCAGGGTGAATTGGTATTTGAAAGAAGCCTGAATAACCGTCTAAATAACAGAAATGTGAATGTTTTGCTAATCGTTCTAACATTTGGTCAATGAATGGTAAAGGGAAATGATCTTTTCGGGTTGCTTTGTTTAGTTTCCTATAATCAATGCACATTCTCCATCCCGATTCGATTCGTTTAGTTATAGTTTCTCCTTTTTCGTTTTCAATAACGGTTATGCCTCCTTTCTTTGGTACAACGTGTACAGGACTGACCCATTTGCTATCAGATATAGGATATATAATACCTGCTTCTAATAACTTGGTTATTTCTTTTTTCACTACCTCACTTAGGATCGGATTTAGTCTTCTCTGGTGTTCCCTAGAGGTTTTACCGTCTTCTTCTAACATGATGCGATGCATACAAATAGAAGGGCTTATTCCTTTAAGATCGGTTATGTGGTATCCTAGTGCGGTTGGATATTTTCTTAAGATATGTAGGAGTTTTTCTGTTTCGAGTCTTCCTAGATCTGCATTGACTATCACAGGTCGTTCAAGTTCTAAGTCTAGGAATTCATATCTCAGATTTTTGGGAAGTGTTTTCAAATCAGGGGTTGGTCTGTTAAGACACTGCGTAGGATCTGGTGTTATTGCTAAGCATTGTTTAGATTTGTCTTCTAAAAGATAGTCTGATGATTTGTCTTCTCCTGACTCTGCTTCTTTTATGCATTCATCGATGATATCCATGAAGTAACATGTATCTTCTATTGCAGGTGCTTTCAAGAATTTGGAAAGAATGAATTCAATTTTCTCTTCACCTACTTCGAAGGTGAGTCTTCCTCGTTTTACGTCTATGATTGCACCGGCAGTTGCTAAGAATGGTCTTCCTAGTATAATAGGTGTAGTATCATCTTCTCTAATGTCCATAATTGTGAAGTCAGTGGGAATGTAAAACTGACCTATGCGTACGGGAACGTTTTCAAGGATTCCTACAGGGTATTTGATGGAACGATCTGCTAGTTGTACAGACATCTTGGTCGGTCTTAATTCTCCCATTTCCAGTCTCTTACATATGGATAAAGGCATAACGCTAATTCCGGCTCCTAAATCGCATAAGGCTTTGTCGATGACAAATTTTCCTATGTGACAGGGTATAGAGAAGCTACCTGGATCCTTGAGTTTAGGGGGCATGTTTTGGATTATAGCGCTACATTCGGCAGGGAGTGTAACGGTTTCACTATCCTCAAGTTTCCTTTTATTAGAAAGAATTTCTTTTAAGAATTTAGCATATGAGGGCATCTGCGTAATAGCTTCGGTAAATGGAATTGTAACGTTTAATTGCTTAAGGAGATCAACAAATTTTCTGAATTGGCCTACATCTTTGGTTTTAACAAGCCTTTGAGGGTAAGGTATAGGTGGTTTGTAAGGTGGTGGAGGTACATAAGGTTCCTTCTTTTCTAGGGTTTCCTTATTACTCTCTTCCTTTTCCTTAGGTTCACTTTCCTCAGTAGATTTCTTAGGGTTTTGGTTTTCTATCCTTGGATCAGACGGTCCTTCCACTTCCGTTCCACTTCTTAATATAATTGCATGAGCTTGGCTTCTCGGATTAGGTTGGGGCTGTCCAGGGAATGTACCAGTTGGTGCAGCAGTAGGTGCTTGTTGTTGAGCTACTTGAGATATTTGGGTTTCTAACATTTTGTTATGGGTAGCCAAGGCATCTACTTTGCTTGCTAGTTGTTTAAGTTGTTCGCCAGTGTGTATGTTCTGGTTTAAGAAATCTTTATTGGTTTGTTGTTGGGAAGCTATAAAGTTTTCCATCATGATTTCCAAGTTGGATTTTCTAGGGGCATTATTGTTAGGATTTGGTTTCTGATATCCCGGAGGTATAGATGGGGTTTGATTCGGAGACTGTCCAGGTGCGTATAAAGCATTATTACTCTTATATGAAAAGTTTGGATGATTCTTCCAATTTGGGTTATAGGTATTCGAA